>NC_091191.1:22014720-22224720 GCF_040958095.1 Procambarus clarkii | reverse complement strand
TCCCACAGTTATACATTATGCCTTCAACACCAATACGCAGAGTGAATGTCAACACAAAAACGAAATCAAATATTATTTACACTGTACCTAATAACTTAGGAGAACCAACACGCACCTGCCAAAGTATCTGCCGGAGACGGTGATGGAGCAGCCTTGATACACCTTACTGCAGGTGACCAGCAGATCTCCCAGCTTGACGCCACACCGCTCACCACTTGTGAATGTCTGCCATATATATATCACATGTTATCCCCTACGCAATAAATAATGTAAACATACAATACCACATATATTTATTAGGGCACCAACTGTCAGGAAAGAAGCTTAAAATATCTTATAATAGAATAATAACAATGTTTTTCTTACTGCCAGTTCCTTACTGGATACCATGACACTCTTCCAGGCCTTATGACAGTCTCAGGACTGGCTGCAGGTCATTATCTGGCCAGGTTATATCATCAACGGAGTAACTATTAACATACAACATTTATATACTGTACATATATTCGAGATTTTTGTTTAACAAATGAAATATGTTGATTAAACAAAATATGTTCACCAACCAGCCCCGAACAGTGGCCAACAATAGACACATGCTTTGAGGAAGACTTAACAAATGTAGTTTGTAAGAGCACAACCTGCAATTGGTAACACTAGCGAGGAGAAAACGCGGTGTTAACAATATTACTGAGGGCCCGCCAGTAAGATCACTCAGGACCAGTCATTAAGATTACTCAGGGTCCGCCAGCAAGATCACTTGGGGCCCGCCCTGGTCAATCAAAACCACTCAACTTCGCCCGATAGTCTCAAGCACTTCATTGTACTTTACAATTTCCACTCACTGCTGGATAGCAAGTCTCTTACTTAAGCAAACTAACTATTCCGTCAAGATCTCAGAACCCTCTGGATGCACGAAAGCAGTCGCAGGAAACACAAGGGGTCCTGAATCCTGATTCTCAGAAACATGTTGTATGCACAGAAATGTGTTTTGCTGTATTCTGCCTCGGTAGCTATTGTTGATTATCACTAGTTTTCACTTCCTATAAAAAAGTTACTTATGGACGTTCCCCCCTGGCAGCTTGCACACAAAATGGTGCGTCTACAGTCTCGAAATTCAGCTGATCACTGTAGCAGCGAGGGCAACAAATTGTACTGGTGAACACCAAGTTTATCACGTGAAGGCTCAATGAACACTGGAGCACTACGCTAAAAACTCAGATCAATTCTTACAGTTGCTGCAGATATATTCGTTCTTACGCTTGAGACACCATAAGGACGGTGTAGTTGTGTTGTGTTATGGCACGTGTGGGGCAGCAACAGATGGGATGGTGAGGGTGGCAGCGATGAGCCAAGTGCATCGAGACTCCTGGCTCAACCTTGACGACGAGTGGACGTCTAGACACCTGCTCCACCTGATTTCCGTCGGCTCAAGTTCTGTTTCCCGATTTTAGATTATGATACTGCAGTTTGGCATTCCTATTCAATGGTTTAGATTGTTTCGATGTCTGGCGCACATATCGCCCCGGGTCACAGGTTAGTTGAAAGATTTTGAAGGTTTTTCTGGCTGGTTCTCCTGGCGAGGTGACGGTGTCCGGCGCCGGCTTGGTCGAGAGGTGACGGTGTCCGGTGCCCGCTTGGCCGAGAGGTGACGGTTTCCGGCGCTGGCTTGGTCGAGAGGTGACGGTGTCCGGTGCCCGCTTGGCCGAGAGGTGACGGTGTCCGGCGCTGGCTTGGTCGAGAGGTGACGGTGTCCGGTGCCCGCTTGGCCGAGAGGTGACGGTGTCCGGCGCTGGCTTGGTCGAGAGGTGACGGTGTCCGGTGCCCGCTTGGCCGAGAGGTGACGGTGTCCGGCGCTGGCTTGACCGAGAGGTGCTGGGTCTTGGCGGGTTCCTGGTGTGCCCTCAGCCGTGTTGGGCTCCTGGTGTGCCCTGGCATCTGCTCTGTCAGGGGACCACTGGATGACTTTTTGCGTTTTCCCCCGTCCTGTCCCCCCGTTGACACACATTCACTACTCAGGTGCTTGGCTGTTGAGGTCTCCTTCATATAGGTGCACGCAGCAGTCTTCTCTTTTTTTTTCTTTTTATTGACAAAGCACATTAAATACACATCTCAAACATATCTCAATGTTTGCGGCCGATGCTAAAATTATGAGAAGGATTAAAACAGAAGAGGACTGTTTGAGGCTTCAAGAAGACCTAGACAAGCTGAAGGAATGGTCGAACAAATGGTTGTTAGAGTTTAACCCAACCAAATGTAATGTAATGAAGATAGGTGTAGGGAGCAGGAGGCCAGATACAAGGTATCATCTGGGAGAGGAAATTCTTCAGGAGTCAGAGAAGGAAAAAGACTTGGGGGTTGATATCACGCCAGACCTATCTCCTGCAGCACATATCAAGCGGATAACATCAGCGGCATATGCCAGGCTGGCCAACATACGAACGGCATTCAGAAACTTGTGTAAAGAATCATTCAGAACTTTGTATACCACATATGTCAGGCCAATCCTGGAGTATGCGACTGCAGCATGGAGTCCATATCTAGTCAAGGATAAGACTAAACTGGAAAAGGTTCAAAGGTTTGCCACCAGACTAGTACCCGAGCTGAGAGGTATGAGCTACGAGGAGAGACTACGGGAATTAAACCTCACTTCGCTGGAAGACAGAAGAGTTAGGGGGGACATGATCACCACATTCAAGATTCTGAAGGGAATTGACAGGGTTGATAAAGACAGGCTATTTAACACAAGGGGCACACGTACTAGGGGACACAGGTGGAAACTGAGTGCCCAGATGAGCCACAGAGATATTAGAAAGAACTTTTTTAGTGTCAGAGTGGTTGACAAATGGAATGCATTAGGAAGTGATGTGGTGGAGGCTGACTCCGTACACAGTTTCAAGTGTAGATATGATAGAGCCCGATAGGCTCAGGAACCTGTACACCTGTTGATTGACGGTTGAGATGCGGGACCAAAGAGCCAGAGCTCAACCCCCGCAAACACAACTAGGTGAGTACACATAAAAACAGCCTGGCAAAAACCACACAAGCAGTGATCCATAAAGCACAAAACAAAGCAAATGAGAACAGCAGAGAAAGGAAACACAAAACTGGAAAACAATACAAGAACACAACAGGAAACACGGAAAAAACACAGAAATTATATAGTACAAAATAACAATTACATATCTAGGTACACAAGCCAGCCTGAAGGGCCACACAATTAGGACAAAAAGCTAATACAGACAGGAATCCTTAACCGGAACACGCAGGGACCGGGAAAAAACATAAAGAAATGACACCCACATTTGCAAACAAGAACAAAATAAACACCAGAACACGCAGGAACCAGCAAAACACACACACGCACACACACACACACACACACACACACACACACACACACACACACACACACACACACATAGGGGCCTCGTAGCCTGGTGGATAGCGCGCAGGACTCGTAATTCTGTGGCGCGGGTTCGATTCCCGCACGAGGCAGAAACAAATGGGCAAAGTTTCTTTCACCCTAAGTGCCCCTGTTACCTAGCAGTAAATAGGTACCTGGGAGTTAGTCAGCTGTCACGGGCTGCTTCCTGGGGTGTGTGTGTGTGGTGTGGAAAAAAAAAGTAGTTAGTAAGTTAGTAGTTAGTAAACAGTTGATTGACAGTTGAGAGGCGGGCCGAAAGAGCAAAGCTCAACCCCCGCAAAAACACAACACAACTAGTAAACACACACACACACACACACACACACACACACACACACACACACACACACACACACACACACACACACACACACACACACAGATCAGTGGTTGCTGTGGGTATTAAAGAGCAGGAAGGCTCTAATAGGACAGAGTGGAATGACAAAGACAAAGCAGCAGTGAATGAAGTACTAAAGTCACTAGACATGGAAGGGGCTGAGCATAACATTGAGAAGGTTTTCAGGCTAGGTTGAGACAACAAAGACCGAGACCGAGTGATAAAGATAGTGTTTGCAAACGAGAGCACAAAGGAGAAGATCCTATCAAGGAAGAGCTCCCTGAAAAACGTGGGAAAATTCAGAAATGTATTTCTCCAGAGAGACATGACAAGAGAGGAGAGAGCCGTGGCGGCAGAAGCAAGGAAGAGGTGCAGGGCGGGAGGGGAAAACCAGGAAGTCACAGCTCCCAACACAACACCCCCAGAGGCGAGGGGGCAACCCACAACCAGCTACCCAGTAACACCAGAGGGGAGGACAACCCCGCCACACTACTCTGCATAGAGAACCCCCCTACCCCAAACCCTCCCTGCCCCCACTCAAATGTTCAGCCAAATCTCCCTCCCCCCACACCCAATCCCCACCCTTCTACCCCTCCCCTCCTCCCGCCGAGTCCTCCCTCTCCCCTTTCCTTCCTGTCCTCCCTCCCCTTTCACCCCATACCCTCCCTGTCCCTCCCCCTTCACTGGATCTCCCGCCCCTCATCCCAGTATCCTTTGAAACCCTGTTATCCACCTCACAGGTCCTCACACCCATGGAACAGCTTCCCCCACCAGCAGAACACTCACCAAGGAGGCGATTTGAGAAGGGACAGAAGAAAGTGAGCCTCAAAGCAATGTACACTAACATAGATGGAATTATAAATAAAGCAAATGAGCTTGGAGAACGGGTACTAGAGGAAAACCCAGACATAATAGCCCTCACAAAAACAAAGCTAACAAAAACGATAACAAACGCAGTGTTCCCACAGGACTATTATGTTATGAGGAAAGAGAGGGAGGTTGGGGTGGTGTAGCTCTGCTGGTAAGAAAAGGCTGGGATTTTGAGGAGATGGTTATTCAGGGCTGTGAAGGTTTCAGTGACTACATAGCAGGTTCCATAACAAATGGAGGGAAAAAATTATAGTCGTAGTCATATATAATCCACCACCAAATGACAGAAGACCTAGACAGGAATATGATAGAAACAACATGGCCACCATTAACATAATAGAAAGAGCAGCTTCTGTTGCTAGCAGGAATGGATCTGGACTACTAATTATGGGAGACTTCAACCATGGGACGATAGATTGGGAGAACAGAGACCCGCATGTAGGACCAGAAACATGGAGAGCTAAGCTGCTGGACGTGGCAACAAAAAACTTTCTAAGCCAGCACATCAAAGAACCAACAAGAATGAGAGGAGAAGATGAACCAGCAATGCTTGATTTGATATTTACCCTAAATGAGTGGGATATAAGGGAAGTTAAGATGGAAGCGCCCTTGGGAATGAGTGACCACAGTGTATTGAACTTTGAGTACCTGGTAGAGCTAGGAATTATCTCCCCCAAAAAAGAACTAGGAATCAAAAGGCTGGCATACCGAAAGGGGAATTATGAACAGATGAGAAGTTTCCTAAGTGAAATACCTTGGGACACAGACCTCAGAGATAAGTCTGTACAGGGTATGATGGACTATGTTACCCAAAAGTGTCAGGAGGCAGTAAACAGGTTCATCCCGGCCCAAAGGGAAAAATCCGAGAAGCAACAGAAGAATCCATGGTATAATAGGGCATGTATGGAAGCGAAGAAACTGAACAAAAGGGCGTGGAGGAACTTCCGGAATAACAGAACACCAGAAAGTAGAGAGAGATACCAGAGAACCAGGAATGAGTCCTTTTCTCTGCTTCTCTTCTCACCCTGACGTACTCATTCCTGGTTCTCTGGTATCTCTCTTTCCTCCACGCCCTTTTGTTCAGTTTCTTCGCTTCCATACATGCCCTATTATACCATGGATTCTTCTGTTGCTTCTCGGATTTTTCCCTTTGGGCCGGGATGAACCTGTTTACTGCCTCCTGACACTTTTGGGTAACATAGTCCATCATACCCTGTACAGACTTATCTCTGAGGTCTGTGTCCCAAGGTATTTCACTTAGGAAACTTCTCATCTGTTCATAATTCCCCTTTCGGTATGCCAGCCTTTTGATTCCTAGTTCTTTTTTGGGGGAGATAATTCCTAGCTCTACCAGGTACTCAAAGTTCAATACACTGTGGTCACTCATTCCCAAGGGCGCTTCCATCTTAACTTCCCTTATATCCCACTCATTTAGGGTAAATATCAAATCAAGCATTGCTGGTTCATCTTCTCCTCTCATTCTTGTTGGTTCTTTGATGTGCTGGCTTAGAAAGTTTTTTGTTGCCACGTCCAGCAGCTTAGCTCTCCATGTTTCTGGTCCTACATGCGGGTCTCTGTTCTCCCAATCTATCGTCCCATGGTTGAAGTCTCCCATAATTAGTAGTCCAGATCCATTCCTGCTAGCAACAGAAGCTGCTCTTTCTATTATGTTAATGGTGGCCATGTTGTTTCTATCATATTCCTGTCTAGGTCTTCTGTCATTTGGTGGTGGATTATATATGACTACGACTATAATTTTTTCCCTCCATTTGTTATGGAACCTGCTATGTAGTCACTGAAACCTTCACAGCCCTGAATAACCATCTCCTCAAAATCCCAGCCTTTTCTTACCAGCAGAGCTACACCACCCCAACCTCCCTCTCTTTCCTCATAACATAATAGTCCTGTGGGAACACTGCGTTTGTTATCGTTTTTGTTAGCTTTGTTTTTGTGAGGGCTATTATGTCTGGGTTTTCCTCTAGTACCCGTTCTCCAAGCTCATTTGCTTTATTTATAATTCCATCTATGTTAGTGTACATTGCTTTGAGGCTCACTTTCTTCTGTCCCTTCTCAAATCGCCTCCTTGGTGAGTGTTCTGCTGGTGGGGGAAGCTGTTCCATGGGTGTGAGGACCTGTGAGGTGGATAACAGGGTTTCAAAGGATACTGGGATGAGGGGCGGGAGATCCAGTGAAGGGGGAGGGACAGGGAGGGTATGGGGTGAAAGGGGAGGGAGGACAGGAAGGAAAGGGGAGAGGGAGGACTCGGCGGGAGGAGGGGAGGGGTAGAAGGGTGGGGATTGGGTGTGGGGGGAGGGAGATTTGGCTGAACATTTGAGTGGGGGCAGGGAGGGTTTGGGGTAGGGGGGTTCTCTATGCAGAGTAGTGTGGCGGGGTTGTCCTCCCCTCTGGTGTTACTGGGTAGCTGGTTGTGGGTTGCCCCCTCGCCTCTGGGGGTGTTGTGTTGGGAGCTGTGACTTCATGGTTTTCCCCTCCCGCCCTGCACCTCTTCCTTGCTTCTGCCGCCACGGCTCTCTCCTCTCTTGTCATGTCTCTCTGGAGAAATACATTTCTGAATTTTCCCACGTTTTTCAGGGAGCTCTTCCTTGATAGGATCTTCTCCTTTGTGCTCTCGTTTGCAAACACTATCTTTATCACTCGGTCTCGGTCTTTGTTGTCTCAACCTAGCCTGAAAACCTTCTCAATGTTATGCTCAGCCCCTTCCATGTCTAGTGACTTTAGTACTTCATTCACTGCTGCTTTGTCTTTGTCATTCCACTCTGTCCTATTAGAGCCTTCCTGCTCTTTAATACCCACAGCAACCACTGATCTGTGTGTGTGTGTGTGTGTGTGTGTGTGTGTGTGTGTGCGTGTTTTGCTGGTTCCTGTGTGTTCTGGTGTTTATTTTGTTCTTGTTTGCAAATGTGGGTGTCATTTCTTTATGTTTTTTCCCGGTCCCTGCGTGTTCCGGTTAAGGATTCCTGTCTGTATTGGCTTTTTGTCCTAATTGTGTGGCCCTTCAGGCTGGCTTGTGTACCTAGATATGTAATTGTTATTTTGTACTATATAATTTCTGTGTTTTTTCCGTGTTTCCTGTTGTGTTCTTGTATTGTTTTCCAGTTTTGTGTTTCCTTTCTCTGCTGTTCTCATTTGCTTTGTTTTGTGCTTTATGGATCACTGCTTGTGTGGTTTTTGCCAGGCTGTTTTTATGTGTACTCACCTAGTTGTGTTTGCGGGGGTTGAGCTCTGGCTCTTTGGTCCCGCCTCTCAACCGTCAATCAACAGGTGTACAGATTCCTGAGCCTATCGGGCTCTGTCATATCTACATTTGAAACTGTGTATGGAGTCAGCCTCCACCACATCACCCCCTAATGCATTCCATTTGTCAACCACTCTGACACTAAAAAAGTTCTTTCTAATATCTCTGTGGCTCATTTGGGCACTCAGTTTCCACCTGTGTCCCCTTGTGCGTGTTCCCCTTGTGTTAAATAGACTGTCTTTATCTACCCTATCAATCCCCTTCAGAATCTTGAATGTGGTGATCATGTCCCCCCTAACTCTTCTGTCTTCCAGCGAAGTGAGGTTTAATTCCCGTAGTCTCTCCTCGTAGCTCATACCTCTCAGCTCGGGTACTAGTCTGGTGGCAAACCTTTGAACCTTTTCCAGTTTAGTCTTATCCTTGACTAGATATGGACTCCATGCTGGGGCTGCATACTCCAGGATTGGCCTGACATATGTGGTATACAAAGTTCTGAATGATTCTTTACACAAGTTTCTGAATGCCGTTCGTATGCTGGCCAGCCTGGCATATGCCGCTGATGTTATCCGCTTGATATGTGCTGCAGGAGACAGGTCTGGCGTGATATCAACCCCCAAGTCTTTTTCCTTCTCTGACTCCTGAAGAATTTCCTCTCCCAGATGATACACACACACTCAACAGTCCCATAAATAACACAAGCAACAGAACACAAAGTACACACAGGACACAAACATCACTGTACAACCAAAAATGCATACGGAACACACAAACAAACATACCACCAAACCAGGCGAAACCAAACACGGAGATAAACATACATAGAACCGCAGACATGGTAGCAAAATCACAGAAGGGAGTATACAAACAACACAAGTACTTCTCCGGGAAACTCCTGGGCCGGGAAGCGCAAGCAGTACGCCTCCCAAACCAGCTGGGCGTCTTCGGACTCTGGTCTACCATGAGATGCACAAAGCTGAGGCATCAAATCATGTATCCCATATATAAACCCCTTTATCCTCGGCACCCAAATAGTTGACGAGCACCATGGGACTGGATGCACTCTGTCGTCCCAAGTGAGGTCCAAAGACTGCGACTTAGGGACCACGCCCCCGTTGGCCGCGATCACAGGGAAAGAGTTCCACACTAGGGAGGTCCCGCACCGAAATCCGCACAGGGAGGCGCACCGGGCGCCGCACAGGGCACCGCACAGGGCTTCGTACTGGCCTGTGCACCAGGCTTCTCACTGGGATTCACACTGGGGAGACCTGCAGAGGACACAGACGCGTCAGGGCCCCCGCCACCGAGCACAGGAGCAGAGGCACCCTGGCACACAACCTTCCTTAAGACCACGACGAGGTTCCGCTCGGCAGAAGCAACTTCCCATTGTGGGGAGCCAACGGAAGTAGGTGTAGAGGGCGACTCAGGATGTAGCACAGAGCCCCCACAGCACCTCCAACCTCGGCGGGAGATGCCGGACCAACATACTCTCCTACCTCCACCCAAGGCACCCCACGAAGGGAAGATGCACTTGGAACCCGCCTTGAGCGCTTGGAGACAGGTTGCCAGTCGTCCGAGCTATCACTCTCATCATCCTGTAACACAGCAGAAGTCTCTGATGGATGCGCCTTCACAGCCCGGCCCTTCAGAACCGCAGCTTCCTCAGGACCACACACCGCAGGAGACAGCTCGTTTCTGACATTCAGAGTGATAGGAGACGCTGCATGCAGTGCCGGAGCAGGCAAGGGCGGCAGGGGAAGGGACGACGTAGGCGGGGAAACCGGCGGTGGAGTTGGGGGCCGCCCCAACCCCCCATGTCAACATCCACACCACCACCCAACACCGGGGAAGAAGCTGGCAGGGAATCAACACACAGTCCAGCACTTGGAGACAGGTCCGGAGCCGACAATGGGGGAAAATCCTCTTCCCGGAAGAGGTTATCAGGGATAACTCAACGCTCCTCACACCCTGCAGCCTGGTGACCCGGTAGGCCGCACCTGAAACATATTCTCTGTTGTCCTGCATGAAAAACACGAATCGGGAACCCCAACAGCATGATGGAGGGCGGTACAGGATCCCTGAGGTGCATGGCAAGAGTGCGGGTCCCACATGGGACCCCCTTCCATCTCCCAGCAGGGATGGCATTCATCCTCTCATGTAGGACCCGCCCAAAACGGGCAAAATACCTATGTAGAAGATCCTCAGGGAATTCGAAGGGCATCCCATGCACAGCTACATACTTCGTGGCACCACAACGGTCAGAGAGGGTCACCGACCCACCATTTCCAGGAAGACTGAACGAGCGCTCATTATAGCGCGTGATGAGATCTTGGTAAATCACCGGGGAGCCGAACTTGACGATCGCCCACCGTCCGGCAAGCAGCTGCATCCCACACACCGACTCCACAGGGACATGCAGCATATCAATCAACACCACCTCCACAGTGCTGTTGGAAGCAATCCCAGAGAACTGCAGGCCAATGGAGGCCTGCCTGGTGACAGGGGGGCAGCCCATGATTGTAGACCGTCATGGCCCCAGGGGCCCAACAGTAGAAACACATGACACAAGCCACGTCAGCAGCGACACTCAGGTCCACACACCTCACTGGGTTGTCAACAACTGCAGGGGCCGGACGAAACAACCGTACCCCACAGCAGCCCAGAACGCACTCCAGTAGTCTTCACTGGTCGACAGGTAGCTAAATACAGCACTCCCTTGATGACACCTGGTAGATGGGTCATGAACAGGTGGTTGGCAACAATGAATTATTGGCGGTCAACACACGCTTGGTGATCCTGCAGCAACACAAAGATGAGCAAAACGCAGCTGAAGTAACCTTAAGTAATGTGGCAGACAACAATGCGGTGATGCTTCACAATGGTGCGGTGGTGGATGAAAATCTTTTGGGATTTTAACGTCATTGATGACTAATGAATCCCGATCATGCAACATGTCTCTCACAACACAGTGTGTTACTTCTTAATAACTTAGAACGTTTATAATTTCACGGACGTGATTCCGGGCGTCTGCGAGACATATAGTAATGCGTATCTTGTATAACTTGACAGTTGAGCATGGTGGAATGATGAATTATCTATTTGGCCTAATGCACAATAATCAACCACCAAAACTGCCATGTGCAGTGCTTGATTGCTGGCCTGACCGCCAGGGGGTCTAGACGTGGTCGCCAAGCACTCCCCAGTCGTTACTAGGCGTTCCGTGTGGGAGGGTGTTGTTGTTGCATCGGCGCCATGGGGACCCCCCTCTCCCCTATTCGCCGCTCTGAGACCGTGGGTCTGGAATTTTCTGGACGTGCGTCTTATCTAGCACTTGAGATTGTCCTGTTGGACATGCTGCGTGTGCGTGTTGCCGATGTGTACAGGCTCCAACTGTTGTCCGCCCATCGGGCACTTGTTAAGTTTAACTCCACAGCTGTCTATAGAGACTTTGTGGCCCATTACGATGGGCACTCATTCCTCTCCCGGGGGAAGGTGGTACCGTCACTATCTCTGATCGGTGCTGCTCGGTGACGTATGTGGCCCTGCATGGTGTGCCATTTGAATTTACGGAGGCTTTGCTTTGACGGTATTTTGGCCAGTTTGGGACTGTCGTTTCCATCCGGATGAACTCTGTCTCTGCTGAAAGGTGGCGTGGTGTCTCGTATGGGACCCGGACTCTCGGCCTGCGGCTCAAGTCACCTGTTCCCTCTTCGGTGACCTTGATGAGCTACACCATGCAGGCGTTCTATGCGGGACAGCCTCGACAATGTTTTCGTTGTGGCATTGAGGGGCATCTGGCAGCTGATTGCACTGGGGTCGCAGCTGCACTTATTAATTTGTTCCGGGACGAGGATTTTCCCCCGTTGGTGGAGCAGGACCTGCCGCCTCGTGATGGAGTGGGTGGGGAGGTTCCCCTGCCGCCTGCTGACCCGGTGGTGGGTGTTGGCCCAGCGTGTGTGGTCTGTGGTGTACACGACAAGGTGGTGATGCGTGTGGCTCAGCCCCCCACAGTCTGTCTCGTCGCTTCCACCGGCTCCTGCACCTGTTTCCGACTCTGCACCTCTGTTGCCTTCGACGTCTCTGCAGGCTCCTTCACTTGTGTTGGTCCCTTCCCCTCCTGCGGCCACGCCTGTTCCTTCTCCTGTCTCCTCTGTGGGTGGGGGTCTCGTCCCCTGTGTTGTTGAGGCTGACATTCTGTGGGGTCGTGCTACCCCGGTTGGGGGGCAGTCTACCGCTGGCTCTTCTCGGGTGCCTCCTGCAGGGGGTGACAGCTCCGATGATCAACGGCCTGTCCCCAAGCGTTCACGTACGGATGTGGGTGCTTTGCCTCCTCGTTCGTGGGCAGAGGAATGTGAGGATGCGGCGAGTGTCGATGTTTCTTTTGAGAGCTGTTCCTCTGTGGAGTGTGAGGATGGTGCGTCTGGTGCTGGTGTGGGTCCGGCGGATGGTGTGAGCCCTGGTGTGGCTCCTGCTTTGGAGGCCGGTACCTCTTGCTTCGGGTGCGTCGCCCGCGTTGGATGGCTCCGGTTCCCCGTGGGGGGTGGTTCCTTCTTGCAGCGTTGAGAGTGGACGTGGCGACCTGGTGGACCTGGTGATGGTATTGAAGAAAGCTGCACGCTCTGAGGGTTCCGTGCCCCCTCCCCCATCCCCTGTTTCGTCAGCGGCGGTTCTGCCGCCCCACACGTCTCCGACCATTTCTTCTGTGACTCCTGCTTTGTCGGGGGCTGTGTTGCAGCCTCAGCCCGCTATTCCGGTGTCTCCTGCTTCCTCGGCGGCGGTGTTCCTACCTCCCAAGTCGGGTTCTTCATCTTTGGTGTACCGTGGTTGGGCGCGACTGCTTTTGCCGGATGTTATGATCCCCGAGTATATGGAGTACTCGTGGTGTCGTGAGGGCCGTTTCCCTACTGAACTGGAGTATTTAATATGGGAGGCTTATAAGTGGAAGTATTCATCATGGAAGTTTCCTGAGAAATATCCTCCTTGTTGATTGTTGTGTGTTGTGGGGCTGCTTGTGCCTGGGTGCGTGGGTGTGGGGTGGGGTTGCATGTGTGTGTCTGGGTCGAGGGGGTTTTGTTTTCCGATTCCTGCGTGTTCCATTTTTTTTTTCTGCTTAAGGGTTGCTTGTGTGTGGGGTTTGCGTGTGCTTGTGTCTTTCTGTAAATGTTCTGTGTGGTTGGGTGTGGTCTTATACTTCCAGCTTTGTGTGTAGTATGCGTGGCTGGTTGTGCTATTGTGCTGCTGTTGTGGTGTGTTTAGTGTGGTGGTGGTATATATTTTATACTTGTGTTCTTACGGCCTTTTGGTCGTTTGCATGTTTTTTGTGCCTTTTATTTGTTTTTTGTACTTACGGTTCCCTGTGTGGTTCTGTTTTCTGTTATTAATGTCTTGTGTCCTGTACTGCTTTTAGCTTGTCTTATGTGCCCGTGTTGGGGTTTGTTATATGCTTTGTATCATGAATATTTCACTTTTGATTATTCTTGTGTTTGGGTTCTTTGCCTGTTGTGTTCCTGTATTGTGTATCATGTATGTACTCATGTTTTCTTGTATGTGATTTTTCTGTTTGTACTTTGTAGTTTTCTTTTATAAAAAAAAAATAAAAAATGTGCAGTGCTTGGGTTACAGAACGATGCTTGATCTTATGCTCCTGGTTGTCGCCTGGGAGATGATAAGCTGTTTAATCACAATATACCAGACAGGCATAGAAATTTTTATCGGTGTGGAAAATTTCCACCAAAATTATATTATACCATGTCTGAGTAGCATGGTGTATGAAATCACATACACCATGCTATGTATGGGGGGGGGGGGGGGCGTACGTTGCCCTTGCCAGATGATGCCGGCTCTGTGGCGATTTCGGACCGCAATGGTGCCCTGACTTATGTCAGTGTCCATGGTGCGCCCCTGGAGTTCCCTGAAGACCTCCTCCGGTGTTACTTCGAGAGGTTTGGTACTGTTGTCAGCGTGCGGGTGAACACGCTCTCCTCGGGGCGGTATGCTGGGAGGCGAACGAACATTCGCACGTTGGTAATGCGCCTGCGGTCGGATATACCTTCTTCTGTCCGGCTTATGGAATACTACGTCCGGGTGTATCATGCCTGGCAGCCTCGTACCTGTTTCCAGTGTGGCCTGTTGGGGCATCAGGCTGCCAGGTGCTCTGAGGCCCCAGCTGCTCCTGTCAACTTGTTCCGTGAAGAGGATTTCCCGCTGCTCCCACTGGAGGCAGTCTCCGGTGATGATGAGGAGGTGCGCATCCCGTTTGCTGCTGCAGCTCCCCCGGCGACGCCTGTCATTCCTCCGGTTGTTGCCGACCCTCCTCCGGGTATTGCGGTACCGTCGGTTGGTCTGCCTGATCCTGTCGCTGTCCCAGCTGCTCCTGTGGGCCTTCCTGGAGCTCTCTGTGTGACGTCGCTGTCTTCTCCCTCGTCTTCTGATGCTGCGCCTGGCCCTGTGTCCGTGACTCGGGTCCCGGATGTGCTGGGTGCTGGGGTGGCTGTGGGGCTTCCTGCTGTGTGTGGCCCGGTTTTCCCTGTGGTAGAGGCTGTTGCCGTTCTGTGTCGGACGTCGGTTCATCTGGCTCGTGGTACCCGTGTTTCTGGGTCACTTACCGGCTCTGACGATATCCGGCCGGTGTCCAAACGTTCCCGGCGTTTGTCTTCTGCCTGGGCCGACGTTGGTGACTTCAGTGACTGTGGGTCTTCGGGTATTGACAGTGTGGATACGGATACATCGATGTCTCCGCAGTTCGTGGTGGCGGAGGTCCATGTGCCTGCTGGGGCTGGTGCCAGTGTCTCGGACGTGCCTTCAGTTCTTTCTCTGCCGGGGGACTCTCCGCAGTGGGGGGTGGTGGCTTCCGCTGCCAGGGATGGTGTGGACTCTGGTGCTGGGCGTGGCCTGGTGGTGACGTTACGGAAGGATGCGCGCCGTCCGGGTTCCCTGCTGTCTTCTGGTGGTGTGCCTGGGGTCGCGGGTACCCCTGTGGTGCGGGTGCACGTTGGGGCCCTAGGGGATGTGTTGCCAGCGTCTGTGATGCCGCCGGGTCACTGGTTGGAGATTGCCGAATTACTGCTGTCTGACGGACCAGAGTACTTTCATAGTGGGCAAGTTCCCTTCCTGTGGGGGCGAGTAGTGACTTCTTCCCTCTTGAGTACTACCATCTGGGTCCCCTGTTTGCAGGTGTTTGTTGCTCTGGTTCCGGATGTTATGGCATCCTCGGTGGATGGACGGGACCCTTTGCAATGGGTGTTCTGGGAGGTGTTAAATGTACGGTTCCTGCGGGCCAGGTTCCTGGGCAAGTATGTGCTCTGATTTTCTGTGTATTTGCTCTATGACATGCTGTGTGCCCCTCTGGCTGTTTGTTTGCCCTGTTATACTATGTGCTTCTGCCTCACCCTTTGTGCGTTTCTTTGCCGTGTGGCATATTAGTTTCTAGTGCTTGGCGTCACTCGTTTTGCGTTTTGGCTTGGCGTTTCACCTTTCCTGGCTTTGCGATTCACCCTTCACGGGTACGCCGGGGCGCATATGATCCCACGATCGTCGTCGCCCCTAACTCAACAACAACAACAACATCTTGGATGACTCCTGGTTCAACCTTGATGACGAGCGGACGTCTGGACACCTCCTGCGCCTGGGAGCCGCCGGATTAGGTTCTGTTTTTTCGATTTTGGGTTTGATACTGCCGTTTGGCATCCCTATTTAACGGTCCGTTTGTACGACGCCTGGCGCACATATCGCCTTGGGTCACAGGACAGTTGATAGATAGATTTTGAACGTTTTCTGGCTGGTTTTCCTGGCAGGGTGACGGTGTCCGGCGCCGGCTTGGCCGAAAGATGCCAGGGGTTGGTGGATTTTGGTGAGCTCCTAGTGTGCCCTCAGCAGCAGTGGGCAGCTGGCCTCTGCTCTGCTGGAGACCACCGGATGACTTTTGCGGTTTAATTGGGGGCTGAGTTTTTGCTTTTGGTACCATGAGTTCTCTGTGTGGGGCGGGGCTGATGCTTGTCCTCCTGAGGGACTCCTGGGACTCCCCAATCATCTACCTGTCCATGCGTTTTTTTGAAGCAAGGCGTCTTAGTGTCTAGTGATATGCATCAATGGTTTTGCCATTCGGTTTTTGCGATTAACTCTTTACGGGTACGCCGGCGCGCATCCAATCCCATGATCGTCGTCGCCCCTTAATTCATAACAACAACACACCTTGGATGTACGAGCTGCTTAACTGAAGCTGTTTAATATCTGTGGTCCTTTGAATTGTGGAATACACTACACATAATTGTGTATAAACATTAAGACATATGCTTTATTTTAGGGAGTCAGAAAAATAAACCCCACAATCGGCTTCCTAGCTTAACGTTGGTGATAGGCTGTAACGTCACCGAGTTCGTTGGCCATAAGCGGGTGACGTAACATGTAAGCCATTTCGTCACTGCCAGAGACGTAAATCACTCGGTGGTTTGCACTTAAGAATTGACACACTGTCTGAGCTCACCATGTTACATTAGACAGGTGTGGACACCCACTCCCTTACAACCTCTAGTCTCGGTGCTTGCTCTCAAGGCGCCTACATTCAGTCAGTATATCTAATAAAACATTATACAGTTTCCTCAATAAAAAGATAAAAGAAATACATTTATCCATTCTCCTAAATAATTTATTCTGTTCAATTTTTCTCCCATAAAACTATTGAATGAAGGTGATAGATACCTGAGCTGCAGCTTGAGAAGCGTCAACGGTACCATTGAGGTGGAGAGTAACTGTAGCAGAGTGAGTGTGCACCACCACCGACCCCAGCCTCACCCTCCCACCCTCAGACTCGTACACACCGATCACAGTAAAGTCACCACCAATAAAATCTCTGGTGAGTAGATAGGAGCACGAACCAAGGAACTGGTAGTGGTGCAGGTCAAAGGTGGTTATGTGTTGACCTGCAAATACGGAATAATTATTCACAGATTTCTTAACAGTTTGCAAAATATATTGAAAACATTTAACATAAAAAAGTTATATATTCAAACAATTGAATTGCGTTCAAAATCATGTAATATTTGCCAATGTACACACTATTTCTGGCATAACACTGTTAGTTCATTCTATGAGTTTAAGAAATATTTCAACTGAGAAGAGGAACAACTGTAAGCCATCAGAGAACCATCAAGTTCTTGTCATATATACATTATTCAACCCCCTAAGTTTATGCTAATATTTAGTGCCCTTAGCAATGAAAGAAGAAGATATTAGTGAAGAGGATGAAGTAGTGGCACCCACCCATGATGGTGGCCGTGGCGGCGAAGGGGGGAGAGAGCGCCCCGGGCTGGCCCAGCACCTCCCACGCGCCCTCTGCCTCGTCCACACCTTCAGCAAGTAACCTCTGCACTTCGTCAATAACAGATTCCTTGCGAAACAAAATATTTATCAATAATCTGATTTTATTTAAAATTAGTAATTAGTTTATAATTTACATTTTTTCATTTTTTCTCGAATAATGTTTAAATTTTTTCTCTCGTAAGAAAGTTTTGACAACCAAAATTAAGATTTCTTATGATTCTACCACAAGTCTTCTCAATATTTCTTAGGTTTTTCGTCACTGTCGGGGAAGTTGAAAAATTAATTTTCCAAAGTTCATTTTCACACTTTTTATTTTGGTCTGACGCCTTGGTAAGCATTTCGCAAGGTCACTCCGTACATTCTCAAAGACTAATTTGCCAATCGAATTTTCCAATTCAATTGGCATTTGCAATCACCATTGCAGGGCGCCTGACAGCTGAGTGGACAGCGCTTCGGATTTGTAGTTCTGATGTTCTGGGTTCGATCCCCGGTGGAAGCGGAGAAAAATGGGCAAAATTGTTTCTTTTACCCCTGTTACCTAACAGTAAATATATACCTGGGAGTTAGACTGCTGCTACGTGCTGCTTCCTGGGGAGGATAACAAAACGGAGGCCTGGTCGTGGAGCGGGCCGCGGGGACGCTAAGCCACAAAATCACCTCAAGATAACCTCAAGATAACCATCAACAAAGCTCAGGGCCGATCTTTAGACTTGTGCGCTTTATATCTAGACACGGAATGCTTCTCACGTGGACAATTATATGTTGTGTGTTCTAGAGTCGGCAAACCAGACCATCTCTATATCTCTACAGACAATAGAACAACAAAAAGAATTGTATACCCACAAGCATTGTGAAATTAAACATACTAGAAACGTGCACTTTCTCTATTCTCTCTTTTCCATTTATCCAGACTGAGCCACAGCAACGCGTGGGGGGTACAGCTAGTCCTATATATATAACAGCTATATCAGAGGAAACGTAGTAAATTGATTATGAGATTAGAACCATAGAATATTTACCTGGGTTATGTCGCTGTCTCGTGTCCTGACCGGAAAATATCCTAAATCTAAATATTAAAGGCCTCTAATAAGCTAGATAATATAGGAATTGGAAGGGACACTACCCATATTGTAGACGAAGTTGGAGTTGATAATGGGAGCATTATTAGTCCCGTAACTCCATTGTCCAAGAGAATTTATAGGAGCTGTTTGCTTCAGCGACTTAGTTGATAAATTTAACAATGGCTGACTCCCCTCCTCCCCTGACGCCCAGGGGCCAGATTCATGAAACAGTTAAACAAGTACTTACGAACGAGTACCTCTTTCCTCAATCTTTGACGGCTTTGTTTACATTTACTAAACAGTAAACAAGGATGAAAACTTCTCAATTAGCTGTTGTTATTGTTATAAATAGCCTCCTGGTGTTTCGAAGCTTATAAACTGTTTAATAATTGTAAACAAAGCCGTCAAAGATTGAGGAAAGATATACACGTTCGTAAGTACTAGCGTAACTGCTTCGTGAATCTGGCCCCTGGTTCTCTTGTCCAGATGCCAAGAAGTGATAGAAATGTCACATTTACTCTATTTTGGTACTAATAATTAAGTTGATTCAAGTAAGATAGTAAAGAAGTAAGATTTAAATAAAGTTGATTTAACTTAAAAAGGAAAGTAAAAAAGGAACCGTGGGGACGACGGTTCGAGACCTATACAACCCAGGTGACTGGAATGGTTTAAGTGTTTGCAGAATACAAAGGTCGAGCACCGTCACTCCATGACGTCAACCAAGCAATGGCCCAATCACAGTCAATCTTACTGACATATGATGTAATAATCCTCTTCCCATTGGTCACACCAAGGAATACATGTACACTTAGTAAGAAAGGCAAATAACACCAAACCACTTATGTTGTTTAAAGTGCACACACAACTATCATGCTCATTATACCAATATGTGCGCAAAACGATCTAATGAGTGAAACTTAGTTTCAAAGACGAGGTCGTATTTGAAGTTATATCTTATGTGTAATAGACCTTGTCTCTTATATATATCAGCGCCATAAGGTTAAACAAGCGATTATCTTTCAAAATATATCAATATATATCTCGTGAGCAAAAAGCATGCTGGTGGGAGAGGTTTAGCAATAAGACTACTCTTTCCCCTCACGTATCCCTGGCATGGGGTCTTCCTAGCCTCGGGACACGTCCCTATGTAAACATTCTTTATGATGACCAAGATGTGAACATCAGGGTGAGCCTCAACTATCGTCTTGAAGGGAAACAAAAAAAAAAATGGTAAAGAGTACATCACAAGTGAGCATCAAAAAAGTAATTGATCTTGCAGTACTCACCTCCTGGAAGAGATCAGTAAGTGTGTACCACTGAGGAGGCTCCAGGAAGCTTCTCCATGACACAGGTAAGCGTTGGTTGATGATAATTCTGCCATCTTTAGGACCAAAAATAAATGGTCTGCAAAAGGAGAGAACAATATTAAACTTCATCCAGGCAGATAACGATCATTCTAATGAGGACCTACATATACAAAATGTAATGTTGAATTTTTCAGTCAAAATTACTAAATAATTTAACTTTTTATAATGAGCGTCTTGTGTAATGGAGGAACTAAAAACATGACTCCGTGTACCTAGAAACTAATTATTTGTTAAACATCTTATTTTCCCAGCGGCACTAAGCAGTCCAGTCCAGCATGAGTCCTTGTGGGTCTCACCCAGGAGCTCTCCCTCCTCCTCCCCTTACCAGTTCTTCTACCACCATCCAGGATCTCTCCTTCCTCCTCCCCTTACCAGTTCTTCTACCACCATCCAGGAGCTCTCCCTCCTCCTCCCCTTACCAGCTCTTCTACCACCATCCAGGAGCTCTCCCTCCTCCTCCCCTTACCAGCTCTTCTACCACCATCCAGGAGCTCTTCTTCCTCCTCCCCTTACCAGCTCTTCTACCACCATCCAGGAGCTCTCCCTCCTCCTCCCCTTACCAGCTCTTCTACCACCATCCAGGAGCTCTCCCTCCTCCTTCCCTTACCAGCTCTTCTACCACCATCCAGGAGCTCTTCTTCCTCCTCCCCTTACCAGCTCTTCTACCACCATCTGGGAGCTCTTCTTCCTCCTCCCCTTACCAGCTCTTCTACCACCATCCAGGAGCTCTTCTTCCTCCTCCCCTTACCAGCTCTTCTACCACCATCCAGGAGCTCTCCTTCCTCCTCCCCTTACTAGCTCTTCTACCACCATCTGGGAGCTCTTCTTCCTCCTCCTCTTACCAGCTTTTCTACCACCCTCCAGGAGCTCTTCTTCCTCCTCCCCTTACCAGCTCTTCTACCACCATCTGGGAGCTCTCCTTCCTCCTCCCCTTACCAGCTCTTCTACCACCATCCAGGAGCTCTCCTTCCTCCTCCCCTTACCAGCTCTTCTACCACCATCCAGGAGCTCTTCTTCCTCCTCCCCTTAACAGCTCTTCTACCATCATCCAGGACGCTCCTCTAACCAAGTACCAGTATTCACCCCAGTACCAGTGTCACCCTAGTACAAGTGTCACCCCCCAGTACCAGTGTCACTCTAGTACCAGTGTCACTCTAGTACCAGTGTCACCCTAGTACAAGTGTCACCCCCCAGTACCAGTGTCACTCTAGTACCAGTGTCACCCCAGTACCAGTGTCACCCCAGTACCAGTGTCACTTGGCCTTGCAGCACCTTTCCTTTCCAGGCCGTTGTCGTGGTGAGGTGGGGCTTGGTGGGCGGCTGCCGGGGTGTGATGCTCCATGGGACGGTCTTCTGGCCTATTGAAGCCTTATGCTCCTGCTGCCGACTTCACTAATCTTGCTGGATGCCTTTTCCTCTTCCTCATGTTTCATTTTTATCCTTCCCACCTCTTCTTCTTTCTGATTGTTCCTTCCTGCCGACTTTTTGTAATTTTTTTATTAGTCTTTCCGATGTATTCTTGTGTTTTGACGTCTGGTGTTTGGGGAGGCACACTCTCTCACTCATGGAACTGTGGTACCTGACGTTGTCGAGCGAGGGGACGCTATTGTTGTTAAACTTTGCCTTCTCTGCTGAACCCGATCTCTACGGACTGACGATCCTTAAGGTGGTGATTGCAGGGTGCATCTACGATGCTCCCGGGGGGGGGGGGGGGGGGTAGGAGGCGTCTTGTCAGGTGTCCTATCGTCTAATTGTGGCTCTATGGTGGGTATGGGGGCTTATTCCTGGACGAAATTCTGTTCCTGTTGATTTCTATGCTGATATCTGACCCTCATTTAACTTTTCAGACTGTGGGGTAGGCGACCAGGCTCCGGAGTCGGACTGTGCTGGAAGGCCGGGCTCAGTAGCCCCCGTTACATTGGGCCCAGACCTAGTTACTTCTCTGACTCTCCCGACTACTTCTCTCTGTTCCCCTCCCACCTCTGTGGTGGGGTTGAGCCTCAAGCCCCCAGTGATGACCAGTGATGACCAGTAATGACCACCTCATCACCTGGCGTGGCTCCGTCTCTCGTTGTCACAACAGCGCCTTTTACCCCCCCCCCCCTACCTCTCTTACCATGGGTGCTCGGCATCGTCACCTCCGTACTCGCACGATTCATTCTCGATCTAATATATTTCAAGCTTTGTTTGGTCATGTTATGTGGACTAAGTATTTTGATCTTAGTCATGATGCCCCTACTTATCCTGATGATTTATTCCTCCATAAGTACCTTGTTGATTGGTTGGATACATGTGTCACCTTTAACTGCGCCCGTACTGGTACACGTGTTGTTGCAGCACCTTCTCAGAGAGCGGCCGACCGCTTGGCTTCGTTGTCATGCTGTGGGGAGACCCCTGTTCGGATCTGCTAAAATACCCAGTTATGGCCAGCACTGACACAGTTACTCCCGCACCATGTTGTGACTGGTGATAGGAAACTGACAAACTGCCACGAAGATATTAAATATATCCTTGAGGCCCAAAGCCATTCTATCCTCCAGATAGATACATTCACTCGTGGTGGTGGTGGTCGTCGTCAGTATCTTCACGTACTGAAAATCACATTTGTTATTAGGTCTCTTCCATCTTCCGTAATGCTTGCTGGTGCCAGATGCTCCGTTCAGGAGTACATCCCCTCTCCTCGTCTCTGCAGCAGGTGCTGGAGATTTGGTCATGGTTCCTTCAGGTGCACAAGTAGGGGTCTATGCCCCTTGTGTGGAGCCTCGGGTCATTTTAAGACAGTGCCCTTCTTCCCAAACTCTCTGCACGAGTTGAATGACACCCACCCTGCCTTCTCCCGTGCACGTGTGCACTACTAATTGGAGGAAGCCATTCTCAATTGGAAACATCGAGATCATTTGTCTTTTTCTTGAGGCAAGACGCCAGGTTCGCCGTCTTCCCTCTTTCTCTGACATGTCTTACGCCCATGTGTTGTGTTCTACTTTCCCCGCCCTCTGGCGCTCTCCCATAATTACGGTGAGGTAATTATGAGGAGAACACACTAAGCCAATTATGACTATATAGGAATACATGTGAGGCCGCTGGAGGGTTTCAAGCGAAGGTTGGACAAATATGTGAGGGATTTTGGTTGGGTGTTAGTAAGAATTGCCTCGCATGGGGCCAAAAGGCCTTCTGCACTAGCTTATAATCGTCATTGCTATAATATGCAAGATGGGAAAACTTACTCCTCCTTAAAGGTGTGGGCGTCACCCTGGAGTCTCCTGCCAGCGTCGACCAGCGCCAGGAAGGTCAGCTCGAGGAGGGCGAGGTTGTGAAGCATCTCCTCCCTCCAGCGGTGCCAACCCGCCACAACCTGCTCCCACAACACTCACTCACTTATGTACGCACAATACTCACAAATTATTTACAAATTAGAAAAATTGTATTATTATTATTTACAATATTCCAAAAAAATCTGTGATTTTATGAAGATTTGCAAGAATATTATAACTTTTAAAGATTATACAAAACATTTGATTTCGCAAGCTTCCATTTATGTCAAACATGTCTGAATGGGTAAACTTTAATAGCGGCCTCACAGAGGGGTCACTACATATCTTCTCTGGTGTATAGCAATTAATACCCAGCAAATAATTGTACACAAAATATATAAACCAACTCACCCGTTCGTACACATTGCCCGCAGCTATATTTATGTAATTGAGCAACAAATTATCACTTTGATATTTTTTAAAATTTCGGAGAGACGCCACTTGAATGAGCTGGAGAATGTCCCGAGCTTGTGTAGAGGCGTCAGGCTCCAGTTCTTGGGCTCCCTCCTCCACCTGCCGGCACACAACGATGTCACCTTCACCCAACATGGCTGGGGCAGCTACAAGTGTCCATGGCTGGGGCAGCTACAAGTGTCCATGGCTGGGGCAGCTACAAGTGTCCATGGCTGGGGCAGCTACAAGTGTCCATGGCTGGGGCAGCTACAAGTGTCCATGGCTGGGGCAGCTACAAGTGTCCATGGCTGGGGCAGCTACAAGTGTCCATGGCTGGGGCAGCTACAAGTGTACATGGCTGGGGCAGCTACAAGTGTACATGGCTGGGGCAGCTACAAGTGTACATGGCTGGGGCAGCTACAAGTGTACATGGCTGGGGCAGCTACAAGTGTACATGGCTGGGGCAGCTACAAAGTGTCCATGGCTGGGGCAGCTACAAGTGTACATGGCTGGGGCAGCTACAAGTGTACATGGCTGGAGCAGCTACAAGTGTCCATGGCTGGGGCAGCTACAAGTGTCCATGGCTGGGGCAGCTACAAGTGTACATGGCTGGGGCAGCTACAAGTGTTCATGGCTGGGGCAGCTACAAGTGTTCATGGCTGGGGCAGCTACAAGTGTACATGGCTGGGGCAGCAGCAAGTGTACATGGCTGGGGCAGCTACAAGTGTTCATGGCTGGGGCAGCTACAAGTGTACATGGCTGGGGCAGCTACAAGTGTACATGGCTGGGGCAGCTACAAGTGTACATGGCTGGGGCAGCTACAAGTGTTCATGGCTGGGGCAGCTACAAGTGTACATGGCTGGGGCAGCTACAAGTGTACATGGCTGGGGCAGCTACAAGTGTTCATGGCTGGGGCAGCTACAAGTGTACATGGCTGGGGCAGCTACAAGTGTTCATGGCTGGGGCAGCTACAAAGTGTACATGGCTGGGGCAGCTACAAGTGTACATGGCTGGGGCAGCTACAAGTGTTCATGGCTGGGGCAGCTACAAAGTGTACATGGCTGGGGCAGCTACAAAGTGTACATGGCTGGGGCAGCTACAAAGTGTTCATGGCTGGGGCAGCTACAAGTGTACATGGCTGGGGCAGCTACAAAGTGTACATGGCTGGGGCAGCTACAAAGTGTTCATGGCTGGGGCAGCTACAAGTGTACATGGCTGGGGCAGCTACAAAGTGTTCATGGCTGGGGCAGCTACAAGTGTACATGGCTGGGGCAGCTACAAGTGTTCATGGCTGGGGCAGCTACAAGTGTCCATGGCTGGGGCAGCTACAAAGTGTTCATAGCTGGGGCAGCTACAAAGTGTTCATGGCTGGGGCAGCTACAAAGTGTTCACAGCTGGGGCAGCTACAAAGTGTTCATGGCTGGGGCAGCTACAAAGTGTCCATGGCTGGGGGAGCTACACAGTGTTCATGGCTGGGGCAGCTACAAAGTGTCCATGGCTGGGGCAGCTACAAAGTGTCCATGGCTGGGGCAGCTACAAAGTGTTCATGGCTGGGGCAGCTACAAAGTGTCCATGGCTGGGGGAGCTACACAGTGTTCATGGCTGGGGGAGCTACAAAGTGTCCATGGCTGGGGCAGCTACAAAGTGTTCATGGCTGGGGCAGCTACAAAGTGTTCATGGCTGGGGCAGCTACAAAGTGTTCATGGCTGGGGGAGCTACAAAGTGTCCATGGCTGGGGCAGCTACAAAGTGTCCATGGCTGGGGCAGCTACAAAGTGTCCATGGCTGGGGGAGCTACACAGTGTTCATGGCTGGGGGAGCTACAAAGTGTCCATGGCTGGGGCAGCTACAAAGTGTTCATGGCTGGGGCAGCTACAAAGTGTTCATGGCTGGGGGAGCTACACAGTGTTCATGGCTGGGGGAGCTACAAAGTGTCCATGGCTGGGGCAGCTACAAAGTGTTCATGGCTGGGGCAGCTACAAAGTGTCCATGGCTGGGGGAGCTACACAGTGTTCATGGCTGGGGGAGCTACAAAGTGTCCATGGCTGGGGCAGCTACAAAGTGTTCATGGCTGGAGCAGCTACAAAGTGTTCATGGCTGGGGGAGCTACACAGTGTTCATGGCTGGGGGAGCTACAAAGTGTCCATGGCTGGGGCAGCTACAAAGTGTTCATGGCTGGGGCAGCTACAAAGTGTCCATGGCTGGGGGAGCTACACAGTGTTCATGGCTGGGGGAGCTACAAAGTGTCCATGGCTGGGGCAGCTACAAAGTGTTCATGGCTGGAGCAGCTACAAAGTGTTCATGGCTGGGGGAGCTACACAGTGTTCATGGCTGGGGGAGCTACAAAGTGTTCATGGCTGGGGCAGCTACAAAGTGTTCATGGCTGGGGCAGCTACAAAGTGTCCATGGCTGGGGGAGCTACACAGTGTTCATGGCTGGGGCAGCTACACAGTGTTCATGGCTGGGGCAGCTACAAAGTGTTCATGGCTGGGGCAGCTACAAAGTGTCCATGGCTGGGGGAGCTACACAGTGTCCATGGCTGGGGCAGCTACACAGTGTTCATGGCTGGGGCAGCTACAAAGTGTCCATGGCTGGGGGAGCTACACAGTGTTCATGGCTGGGGCAGCTACAAAGTGTCCATGGCTGGGGGAGCTACACAGTGTTCATGGCTGGGGGAGCTACACAGTGTTCATGGCTGGGGCAGCTACAAAGTGTCCATGGCTGGGGGAGCTACACAGTGTTCATGGCTGGGGCAGCTACAAAGTGATCATTACTGGGGGAGCTCCGAAGATAAGCTCCTATAGTCAGTCTCAATGAAAGAAACAGATCTCTGAACGTGTGAATTAAACACTCAGATGTCAACTCTGACTTGTTTAGCTTTCTACAAAATTTCTTTTAATGTAAACAAACATATGAGGAAAGATGACATATTTTATACTTGGTCAGAGTATTCGAAGTCTATAATTTTTGAATACAAGAAGTCAGACAACTGTTACTGAGGCACTTAAAAAGTTAAAATTATATTTTTCATATATATCCCAAACAGGCTTTCAGTCTTTCCAACCAAACCATACAATCTGTCTAACATATTAATAGCAAATTTAAATTATTCCAAATTTAAATTATCCTATATACTCATATAACGTCATAGTACCCTTGAGGGATGTGGTTTTTCAGTACTTTCAGATTCAGATTCAGATGTTTATTCAGGTAAGGTATATACATACAAGTGATGTTACATTAATGGATTGATATATAGATAGAGCTAGTACATACAATGCCTAAAGCCACTATTACGCAATGCGTTTCGGGCAAGAAAAACATTAATATCTAGAACTTAATACTAATTGAGCATAAAGAATAAAAAGTGTTGAGAACAAATACAAATAAAGATAAAAAAAAGGGGGAACATGACTGAAAAAGCAGCACAAATACAATAGGTTGAAAAACAGTGTTGATTAAAAAAAAGAAAATAACGGACATGGGTTGACAATAGAGGAGTGAGGTAGGTTACAGGGAATTTATTAGGTAGTGTTTAGTTTTTATCTTAAACTGGTTGAGAGAGGTACTGTCTTTAACATGGTTGGGAAGGTCATTCCACATTCTGGGCCCCTTGATTTGTAGAGCATTTCTGGTTTGATTAAGTCGTACTCTAGGAATATCAAAACTGTATTTATTTCTGGTGTGGTGCTCATGGGTTCTGTTACAACCTTCTATGAAGCTTTTGAGATCAGGATTGGCCATTACAATTTAGCGTTTTGTATATGTATAGTACACATGAGAGAATGTGCAGTGATATGGTATTGGGTATTGTTTATTTTGAGATTTATTTGATTAGAGGATTTATTGCCAAACAGAATATAGAAAGTTTTGTCAATGTTAAGGGTGAGTTTGTTGGCAGTTAGCCACAGATGGACTTTATTTAGCTCAGTATTTACTGTGGCATTTAGAGCAAGGGGATCAGGACTGGAGTAAATGAAGGTTGTGTCGTCAGCAAATAGGATTGGTTTGAGGTGTTGGGAGGCATTTGGAAGGTCATTAATGTAGATGAGAAAGAGGAGAGGGCCAAGTATGCTGCCCTGGGGAACACCAATGTTGATGGGTAGGGTGGGAGAAATTGTATTATTCACAGAAACACATTGGAGCCTGTCAGTAAGGTAGGATTTGAGGTATTGTAGGGAGTGTCCTCTGACACCATAATGATGTAATTTAAGAAGAAGGTTTTGGTGGTTGACAGTATCGAAAGCTTTACGCAGGTCCACAAATAACCCAACAGGGAACTCATTTTTATCAAGAGCTGTATGAATCGAGTTAAGCATACTAATAAGTGCATCGTTAGTGCTTTTTTTGGGCCTGAAGCCATATTGGCAAGGGCTAAGTATATTGAGTTTGGCTAGATATGAGTAAAGCTGCTTATAGATTAGTTTTTCAAAAATTTTTGACAAGTTTGGCAGGATTGATATAGGTCTGTAGTTGTTAACATCTGTGAGATCACCACATTTGTGGACAGGCGTTACTCTCGCTTTTTTTAGAATATCTGGAAAGGTTTGGAGTTCAAGTGACTTGTTGAAGAGCAAAGCAATAGCAGGGGCTAAAGATCTGGAGGCTTTTTTGTAGATTAAAGTTGGTATCTCCTCAAGGGCACCAGACTTGGTTTTAAGGGAAAGGATTATCTCATTGACGTCAATGGAATTAATAGGCTTTAGGTACAGAGACTGTGGATAGTTCCCTGTAAGATAGTCCTTAATGTCAGTACTGGAAGATGGAATATCATTAGCAAGGGATGAACCAATGGAAGAGAAGAACCTATTGAACTCAATAACAGAATCAGAGGCTGAAAGCTGACCATCGTTATTAGACAGGAGAGTCGGTTTGTTATTTAAAGACTTCTTTGATCCCAATATTTGTGAAATTGTTCTCCATGTTTGTTTAATGTTGCTCTTTATTTGGGTAAATTTATCTTCGTAGTATTTAGTTTTGGCTCGTCTAATTATCTTAGACAGCAATAATGAGTAATTCTTTGAGAATTCTTTGGAGACAATCCCTAACCTATACTTTTTCTCAAGGTCATGTTTTTTATTAATAGATTTAAGTATTCCCTTTGTAAGCCAGGGATTGTTAAGCCTTTTGGTAAACTTGTGTACTTGTGTTACAGATGTTCAACACTGTTCCTTTAATAGCTACTCACCTATGGCTAAAGTATATATGCATAAAAAAGCAAAATATACACACACACATACACAACATTACTCACATCATCATCATCATCATCATCATCACCATCATCATCATCATTATCATCATCATCATCGGCTGTAGGGGAGGAGATCTCTGAGGCGAGACTTGGGAAGTGGATGACTGAGGCCTCTATTACAGCGTCCTTCACGCTCACCACGCCGGCTGTGGACATCAAGAGAGTCATTTAGTGTGCATGTCTTACCTAAAGTGTACTTATACTTATTGAAAACAAACTTTCTGTACACTAGGGAGAAAAATAGGCGTAAACATTTATCCGGACACCGTCAGTTTGTGGAGAGATGGTACGTGGCCCGGGGGAGTGACGTGCCCTGTACCCTGCCACACGCCCTGATGGTACGTGGCCCGGGGGAGTGACGTGCGTTGTACCCTGCCACACGCCCTGATGGTACGTGGCCCGGGGGAGTGACGTGCCCTGTACCCTGCCACACGCCCTGATGGTACGTGGCCCGGGGGAGTGACGTGCCCTGTACCCTGCCACACGCCCTGATGGTACGTGGCCCGGGGGAGTGACGTGCCCTGTACCCTGCCACACGCCCTGATGGTACGTGGCCCGGGGGAGTGACGTACCCTGTACCCTGCCACACGCCCTGATGGTACGTGGCCCGGGGGAGTGACGTGCGTTGTACCCTGCCACACGCCCTGATGGTACGTGGCCCGGGGGAGTGACGTGCCCTGTACCCTGCCACACGCCCTGATGGTACGTGGCCCGGGGGAGTGACGTGCCCTGTACCCTGCCACACGCCCTGATGGTACGTGGCCCGGGGGAGTGACGTGCCCTGTACCCTGCCACACGCCCTGATGGTACGTGGCCCGGGGGAGTGACGTGCCCTGTACCCTGCCACACGCCCTGATGGTACGTGGCCCGGGGGAGTGACGTGCCCTGTACCCTGCCACACGCCCTGATGGTACGTGGCCCGGGGGAGTGACGTGCCCTGTACCCTGCCACACGCCCTGATGGTACGTGGCCCGGGGGAGTGACGTGCCCTGTACCCTGCCACACGCCCTGATGGTACGTGGCCCGGGGGAGTGACGTGCCCTGTACCCTGCCACACGCCCTGATTGTACGTGGCCCGGGGGAGTGACGTGCCCTGTACCCTGCCACACGCCCTGATGGTACGTGGCCCGGGGGAGTGACGTACCCTGCACCCTGTCACACACCCAGATGGTACGTGGCCCGGGGGAGTGACGTGCCCTGTACCCTGCCACACACCCAGATGGTACGTGGCCCGGGGGAGTGACGTGCCCTGTACCCTGCCACACACCCAGATGGTACGTGGCCCGGGGGAGTGACGTGCCCTGTACCCTGCCACACACCCAGATGGTACGTGGCCCGGGGGAGTGACGTGCCCTGTACCCTGCTACACACCCAGATGGTACGTGGCCCGGGGGAGTGACGTACCCCGTACCCTGCCACACACCCAGATGGTACGTGGCCCGGGGGAGTGACGTGCCCCGTACCCTGCCACACACCCAGATGGTACGTGGCCCGGGGGAGTGACGTACCCCGTACCCTGCCACACACCCAGATGGTACGTGGCCCGGGGGAGTGACGTACCCCGTACCCTGCCACACACCCAGATGGTACGTGGCCCGGGAGAGTGACGTGCCCTGTACCCTGCCACACGCCCAGATGGTACGTGGCCCGGGGAAGTGACGTGCCCTGTACCCTGCCACACGAGTGCAAAGCAAAGTGCAGAGGCACTTTGCTTGCCACTCTCCATAGTGTATAGTAAGTCACTGGAGACGGGAGACCTACCAGAAATATGGAAGACGGCGAATGTGGTCCCAATATACAAAAAGGGCGACAGGCAAGAGGCACTGAACTACAGGCCAGTGTCCTTGACTTGTATACCATGCAAGGTGATGGAGAAGATTGTGAGAAAAAACCTGGTAACACATCTGGAGAGAAGGGACTTCGTGACAAATCGCCAACATGGGTTCACGGAGGGTAAATCTTGCCTGACAATCTTAATAAAATTCTATGATCAGGTGACAAAGATTAAGCAAGAAAGAGAGGGCTGGGCGGACTGCATTTTCTTGGATTGTCGGAAAGCCTTTGACACAGTACCGCATAAGAGGCTGGTACATAAGCTGGAGAGACAGGCAGGTGTAGCTGGTAAGGTACTCCAGTGGATAAGAGAGTACCTAAGCAATAGGAAGCAGAGAGTTACGGTGAGGGGAGAGACCTCCGATTGGCGTGAAGTCACCAGTGGAGTCCCACAGGGCTCTGTACTCGGTCCTATCTTGTTTCTGATATATGTAAATTATCTTCCGGAGGGTATAGATTCATTTCTCTCAATGTTTGCTGACGATGCCAAAATTATGAGAAGAATTAAGACAAAGAATTAAGACAAAGAAGGACAGCTTGAGGCTTCAAGAAGACCTAGACAAGCTGAAGAATTGGTCGAACAAATGGTTGTTAGAGTTTAACCCAGCAAATGTAATGTAATGAAGATAGGCGTAGAGAGCAGGAGGCCAGATACTAGGTATCATCTGGGAGATGAAATTCTTCATGAGTCAGAGAGAGAAAAAGACTTGGGGGTTGATATCACGCCAGACCTGTCCCCTGCAGACCATATCAAGAGGATAACATCAGCGGCATATGCCAGGCTGGCCAACATACGAACGGCAATCAGAAGCTTGTGTAAGGGATCATTCAGAACTTTGTATAACACATATGTCAGGCCAATCCTGGAGTATGCAGCCCCAGCATGGAGTCCATATCTAGTCAAGCTTAAGACTAAACTGGAAAAGGTTCAAAGGTTTGCCACCAGACTAGTACCCGAGCTGAGAGGTATGAGCTATGAGGAGAGACTACATGAATTAAACCTCACTTCGCTGGAAGACAGAAGAGTTATGGGTGACATGATCACCACATTCAAGATTCTCAAGGGAATTGATAGGGTAGATAAAAACAGGCTATTTAACACAAGGGGCACACGCACTAGGAAACACAGGTGGAAACTGAGTGCCCAAATGAGCCACAGATATATTAGAAAGAACTTTTTTAGTGTCAAAGTGGTTGACAAATGGAATGCATTAGGAAGTAATGTGCTGGAGGCTGACTCCATACACAGTTTCAAGTGTAGATATGATAGAGCCCATTGGGCTCAGGAATCTGTACACCTGTTTATTGACGGTTGAGAGGTGGGACCAAAGAGCCAGAGCTCAACCCCCGCAAGCACAATTAGGTGAGTACACACCCAGAAGGTATGTAGCCCGGGGGGAGTGACGTGCCTTATACCAATACGATATCCCCCAGCAAGGACCTGTTCTAGCCAGCTTCTGTCTTTACATGTCCGTACACAGCTGTCTTCCTCATATTACTGCAGCTAACAGCGTGTACATGGCTGGGGGAGCAAGAAAGTTCATGCAGACAGCGTAAAGATGTCTACGTTGTTGACGAGACACTTTCACAATCAACATAGTCAAATGATATACATACAGTGGAACCTCGGGTGACGAGCGGCTCTATCTACGAGCTTCCTGCTGGTTCTCGCAAAGTCTCCGATCCTCCGACGATGCAAATCAACAATTTTTTTTTAAAGACGCTAATGATGCTGGGGCGTAAAGAGGGTGACTACTCTAATGTTGCAAAACATTGATATTTTACAAATTAAAAGCAAAATTAAAAAAAATAAACTAAAAGAAAAGTCACAAAGGTTCGTTCAATGTATGTCAGGTAGGCTGCTCCATTTTCTAAAAACAAATAAAAAATTAAACAAAAAATTGAAAAAAGTCACAAAGGTTCGTTCAATGTATGTCAGGTAAGCTCCTCCATTTTCTATAAAAAAGTGAGAAAAATATTGAAAAAAAAGATAAATTGTCACAAAGGTTCGTTCAATGTATGTCAGGTAGGCTGCTCCATTTTCTCTGGAAAATAAAACAAATCGAATACAATTTGTTTAATTTTTATATTTTATAATATCACTCAATATACTGGAGGTACACTCAATATACTGGAGGTACACTCAATATACTGGAGGTACACTCAATATACCGGAGGTACACTCAATATACTGGAGGTACACTCAATATACTGGAGGTACACTCAATATACTGGAGGTACACTCAATATACTGGAGGTACACTCAATATACTGGAGGTACACTCAATATACTGGAGGTACACTCAATATACTGGAGGTACACTCAATATACTGGAGGTACACTCAATATACTGGAGGTACACTCAATATACTGGAGGTACACTCAATATACTGGAGGTACACTCAATATACTGGAGGTACACTCAATATACTGGAGGTACACTCAATATACTGGAGGTACACTCAATATACTGGAGGTACACTCAATATACTGGAGGTACACTCAATATACTGGAGGTACACTCAATATACCGGAGGTACACTCAATATACCGGAGGTACACTCAATATACCGGAGGTACACTCAATATACTGGATGTACACTCAATATACTGGAGGTACACTCAATATACCGGAGGTACACTCAATATACCGGAGGTACACTCAATATACCGGAGGTACACTCAATATACTGGAGGTACACTCAATATACTGGAGGTACACTCAATATACTGGAGGTACACTCAATATACTGGAGGTACACTCAATATACTGGAGGTACACTCAATATACTGGAGGTACACTCAATATACTGGAGGTACACTCAATATACCGGAGGTACACTCAATATACTGGAGGTACACTCAATATACTGGAGGTACACTCAATATACTGGAGGTACACTCAATATACTGGAGGTACATTCAATATACCGGAGGTACACTCAATATACCGGAGGTACACTCAATATACTGGAGGTACACTCAATATACTGGAGGTACACTCAATATACTGGAGGTACACTCAATATACTGGAGGTACACTCAATATACTGGAGGTACACTCAATATACCGGAGGTACACTCAATATACCGGAGGTACACTCAATATACCGGAGGTACACTCAATATACTGGAGGTACACTCAATATACCGGAGGTACACTCAATATACTGGAGGTACACTCAGTACACTGGAGATACACTCAGTACACTGGAGGTACACTCAGTTCACTGGAGGAACACTCAGTACAATGGAGGTACACTCTGTACACTGGAGGTACACTCAGTACACTGGAGGTGCACTCAGTACACTGGAGGTACATTCAGTACACTGGAGGTACACTCAGTACACACTGGAGGTACACTCAGTATACTGGAGGTACACTCAGTACACACTGGAGGTACACTCAGTATACTGGAGGTACACTCAGTACACACTGGAGGTACACTCAGTACACACTGGAGGTACACTGGAGGTACACTCAGTACACTGGAGGTACACTCAGTACACTGGAGGTACACTCAGTACACTGTAGGTACACTCAGTACATTGGAGGTACACTCAGTATACAGTGTAGGTACACTCAGTACACTGGAGGTACACTCAGTACACTGGAGGTACACTCAGTACACTAGATGTACACTCAGTATATACTGTAGGTACACTCAGTACACTGGAGGTACACTCAGTACACTAGATGTACACTCAGTACACTAGAGGTACACTCAGTACACTGGAGGTACACTCAGTACACACTGGAGGTACACTCAGTACACTGGAGGTACACTCAGTACACTGGAGGTACACTCAGTACACTAGAGGTACACTCAGTATACACTGTAGGTACACTCAGTACACTGGAGGTACACTCAGTACACTGGAGGTACACTCAGTATACACTGTAGGTACACTCAGTACACTGGAGGTACACTCAGTACACTGGAGGTACACTCAGTACACTGGAGGTACACTCAGTACACTAGAGGTACACTCAGTATACACTGTAGGTACACTCAGTACACTGGAGGTACACTCAGTACACTGGAGGTACACTCAGTATACACTGTAGGTACACTCAGTACACTGGAGGTACACTCAGTACACTGGAGGTACACTCAGTACACACTGGAGGTACACTCAGTACACTGTAGGTACACTCAGTACACTGGGGGTACACTCAGTACACTAGAGGTACACTCAGTACACTGTAGGTACACTCAGTACACTGTAGGTACACTCAGTACACTGGAGGTACACTCAGTACACTAGAGGTACACTCAGTACACACTGGAGGTACACTCAGTACACTGGAGGTACACTCAGTACACTAGAGGTACACTCAGTACACACTGAGGTACACTCAGTACACTGGAGGTACACTCACACTTTAAAGTACTGGCACTTTAGCTGGCATGACTTCAAAAGTTTCCTTGATAAATCTTTAACTGTTTTTAATCAATTGTTAAATTATTTATATGTTTATTTCATTTTTTCTCAAGTTCTGGACAGGAGGTAGAAGCAGTTATTATTCAACTGCTTCTTGGGCAGAATGAACAATTTATATTACTTTAAGCTAACATTTCCATCACAAAAGAAACTTAAGCCAAAAAGATACCAATGAATAAATGTTCCATTAAAGGCAAAGAGGATACTACACCCCATAGGAAGAAGCGTTTGAAATAAGACTGTTAAAGCTATTCTCAACTATTATCTTACCCTTGTTAGGTTCCACTGACTAACGCAACTCAGTTTTGGGCACCTACAATAGAGTGGATATTTATTTCCTAGAGAAAGTGCAGAGAAGGACGACAAATTTAACAATGTTATTAAAAAGCTTTCTTATAATAAGAGATTAAAACAAGATTTACTTTCATCGCATAGAAAAGGGTATATCAAGGCGATATCTAGCACGGTTCTGTATACATTAAAAGAAAATAGAACATGACGTAATGAGTAACTGGATAAGTTTCGGTTCATGGAAAAACCAGCGACTCGATTTTGAAGTTGGGTCGCTAGTTTGTTTGAAGCATTGGTTAGACAAATATAAGAGTGGCCGTAGGGCCAACCCAAGTAATAACTTCTCACCAGGTTGTACTCACCAAGTTATGCTGGCGGGGGTTGAGCTTTGGCTCTCTGGTCCCACTTCTCATCTGCCAATCAACTGGTGTACACATTCTTGAACTATTGAACTTTATCAAATCTACTTTTGAACCAGTGTATGGAGTATGCCTACACAACATCATCGCTGCCTAATGCATTCCATTTGTTAACTACTCTGACACTGAAATATTCTTTCTAATGTCTCTGTGGCACATTTGGGTACTAAGTTTCCACCTGTGTCCCCTTGTTCGTGTTTCAAACGTGCTAAAGAGTTTATCTTTCTCCACCCAGTCAATTCCCTGAGAATTTTTACAGGTGGTGATCAAGTCTCCCCTTACTCTTCTGTCTGTTAGGTACGTGAGCTTTAGCTCCCATAGCCTTTCCTCGTATCACATACCTCTCAGTTCTGGCACTAGTCTGGTGACATACCTCTGAATCTTTTATTTAACTAGATATGGACTCCAGGCTGGAGCTGCATACTCCAGGATTGGTCTGATATAAGTGGTATATCAAGTGGTTCTGAATAATTTCTTACACAAGTTTCTAAAGGTGGTTCTTATGTTGGCCAAACCAGCATATGCCGCTGATGATATCATTTTGATATGGGCTTCTGGGAACAGGTTCGGTGCGATACCAACCCCCAGATCTTTCTCTCTATTTAACTATTGCAGGATTTCACCCCCCAGATGATACCTTGTGTTCCGTCTCCTACTCCCTTCGTCTAATTTTACTACTTAACACTTTCCCGAGTTAAACTTTATTAGCCATTTTCTAGACCATTCCTCTAGTTCGTCCAGATCATCTAGTAGTCTCTGTCTGTCTTCATCTGTCTTAATTCTTCTCATAATTTTTGCATCATCAGCAAACATTGAGAAGAATGAGTCTATCCTCTCTGGAAAATCGTTTACATATATCAGAAAAAGGATGGGTCCAAGTACTGAACCCTGTGGGACTCCGCTGGTGACATCTCGTCACTCTGATGTCTCCCTCCCCCTCACATGCAGTCTGCCCACCCTTCTTTTTCTTGCCTAATTTTTGTCGCCTGGTCATTGAATTCTATTAAGTCTGTGAGGCACGATTTACCATCTCTAAACCCATGCTCGTGGTGTTACAAATCTCCTTTTCTCCAGATATTTTACGAGCCTTTTCTTCGCGATCTTTACCACCTTGCATGATATACAAATTAGATAAACTGACCTGTAGTTCAGTGCCTCTTGTCTGTTACCCTTTTTGAATATTGGGACTTCATTAGCTGTCTTCCAGCTTTCCAGTAGGTTTTCTGTTTCCAGTGACCTGTTATATATCATAGAGAGTTGTACACTTAGTGCTTCTTCTCAATAAACTTATTTGAATTTGAACAGTGCGTCTGCACCTTATTTTAGTATCCATGGTGAGATTCTGTCAGGCCCAACAGCGTTTGTCACATTTATCTCCACCACTAAAACGATGTATTATCTTATACTCTTAAAAATGAACTAATAACGAGGGTAAAGCGGCAATAACCTTCACATTTCCAAACTAAAGTAAATTTACTTACCTAAGATTACAGAATAAAGGTTTTCCAGCAAAGCCTTAGCATTGTTTTTCACTGGTAACAATCGGCTGTAATATTCTTCCAATTGTAAAAATTCTCTAACGGTGTCCACATTGCTGCTTGCTCTCTGCAACATGAGATAGACATAATCAAGTTACCCTATATCCAGCCTAAATACATATTTAGGTGATGCCACTGAGACTTTCACCAATGATCAACAAATTTTAAACTTACTCTGAATATTAACCCTGGTTTAGTTAAATTTTGTTCATTATGAACTAAATTCCCATCTTGTGGGCTGTGGCGGAGAGCAACTTTGGCCAGAGTATGGGCTCAAGAACCGAAAGCAAATGTTGTTTAATGTAAACAAATTAAAGTGTGTATAGTGTAATTCACACCCACTCGGTGTGAGCTGTGACTGTGGACAGGCTACAGTCATTTTATGAGTTCTAAATTGGTAATGGACTTTGGAAATAATAAAGTAAATACATAAAAAAAATACTTATGGCTTAAGAAACATTTCTGCGTGATGATGAAAATAACGCTGTAGCAGTAGAATTACCAGAGTGCAGACACAATGGATCTCATCTGGAAGCAGCAACATATTACAATTTTTGGACTGCATGACTTGTACAAAGTACATCCAACTGCAGTAGTTTCCATCCGCCTGGCGGTTAACATGCCATGACATCACGACGCCGACACACCCCACCAAGACACTGGCAAGTGGACACACACCGCACCAGTGTACAGATGATGGTAAAGTCAGTCGTCCCTGGTGTTAGGATGGGCTCGGCCTCCACTGCACTGGAGGCCGAGTGTTGCGAGGAGGTAGTAGCAGTCAACAAGTGCCAGAGTCAAGGATAATATAGTAAATAAAGAAATTGTGATTGAATGTGAGGTACTTGGACACGACCTTTCGCGGTAAAGATGGGGAAATTAGATCGAAGGTTTGCTATCCAGGAGCGGACATCGGGGATATCATTAGCAATATAGAAACTATTACGGCTGGTAACGGGGGGGGGGGGGGGGGGGGAGGGGTAAAACTCAGTATTTGTATTAACGCAGCGAGAAGTAATGTTGGAAGGGTTAGGAGTGAGGTACTAATACACAAGTTAAAACTAACCATTGAATTAGTTAAGAGCAAGGGAGGGATCCCGATCACGTGTGTGACATTGTTATGACTAAATGACATTGACATATGTCATAACAATGTCATATGTTATGACATTGTTACGGTCCCCACTGGCGTTTTGGGCCGGGTCGGAGACGGCTGTGTTCTAGTGTCTGTCGACTGTTCCCACGGGACATTGCCTATAATGATTGTAATAACGGCCCGTGAACTGCTTGAGAAAAGAGACAAATCAGTGGAAGAGTAAGAAGGGAAAGAAAGGGAATTATCAAGAGAAAGCGCCAAGCCATTAGACTATATAGGAATTGGAAGGGGTCAGGATAAGAATTTGGGTTGGGACGGGGGGCTGGAATGGTGCCCAACCACTTGGACGGTCGGGGATTGAACGCCGATCTGCATGAAGCGAGACCGTCGCTCTACCGTCCAGCCCAAGTGGTTAGGAGGAAAGAGTAAGAAGGGATCGTGCAGCGTGGTACACCTGTAGCAGCGTTGGGAGGGTTGGGGCCAGGCTGGGGAAGGCATACCTGCGGGCCCCCACACCTGGTCTGTCCTACGGGAGGACGGGGTCGAGGTGTACCTACAAGAGGACACCTGCATTTGTAGCCCACATGTAGAGTCAGAGCAGGTGTTGGCGACGACAGCCAGGAGAGTGTGCAGCACCCAGGTGGAGGACGCACCACTCCCGCCCCAAATGTGCTGAGGGAACCCAGCCGCAGGTCCCCATACACAGTGGTGAGGTGATGTCTTCTACTCAGCTCAGTGTCCGTCATTTACAGTGCTTAATAATTTGACATTTATTAGTAACGGGGACGTCTGACACATGACAGGTGAGAGGAAGAGACAGGGACGTGTGACACATGACAGGTGAGAGGAAGAGACAGGGACGTGTGACACATGACAGGTGAGAGGAAGTGACAGGGGCGTGTGACACATGACAGGTGAGAGGAAGTGACAGGGGCGTGTGACACATGACAGGTGAGAGGAAGTGACAGGGGCGTGTGACACATGACAGGTGAGAGGAAGTGACAGGGACGTGTGACACATGACAGGTGAGAGGAAGTGACAGGGGCGTGTGACACATGACAGGTTAGAGGAAGTGACAGGGGCGTGTGACACATGACAGGTGAGAGGAAGAGACAGGGGGTCAACACAGGAGGTCAACACAGGAGGTCAACACAGGGGTCAACACAGGGGGTCAACACAGGGGGGTCAACACAGGGGGTCAACACAGGGGGTCAACACATGGGGTCAACACAGGGGTCAACACAGGGGGTCAACACAGGGGGGTCAACACAGGGGGTCAACACAAGGGGTCAACACAGGGGGTCAACACAGGGGGTCAACACATGGGGTCAACACAAGGGGTCAACACAGGGGGTCAACACAGGGGGTCAACACAGGGGGGGTCAACACAGGGGGGTCAACACAGGAGGGGTCAACACAGGAGGTCAACACAGGGGGTGTCAACACAGGGGGTCAACACAGGGGGGGTCAACACAGGGGGTCAATACAAGGGGGGTCAACACAGGGGGGGTCAACACAGGTGGGGGGTTCAACACAGGGGGTCAACACAGGGGGTGTCAACACAGGGGGTCAACACAGGGGAGGTCAACACAGGGGGTCAACACAGGGGGTCAACAGAGGGGGGTCAACACAGGGGGTCAACACAGGGGGTGTCAACACAGGGGGTCAACACAGGGGGGTCAACACAGGGGGTCAATACAAGGGGGGTCAACACAGGGGGGTCAACACAGGGGGGGGGTCAACACAGGGGGTCAACACAGGGGGTGTCAACACAGGGGGTCAACACAGGGGAGGTCAACACAGGGTGTCAACACAGGGGGGGTCAACACAGGGGGGTCAACACAGGGGGTCAACACAGGGGGTCAACACAAGGGGTCAACACAGGGGGTCAACACAGGGGGTCAACACAGGGGGGTCAACACAGGAGGGGTCAACACAGGGGGTCAACACAGGGGGTGTCAACACAGGGGGTCAACACAGGGGGGGTCAACACAGGGGGTCAATACAAGGGGGGTCGACACAGGGGGGGTCAAACAGGGGGGGTCAACACAGGGGGTCAACACAGGGGGTGTCAACACAGGGGGTCAACACAGGGGAGGTCAACACAGGGGGTCAACACAGGGAGGGTCAACACAGGGGGTCAACACAGGGGGTGTCAACACAGGGGGTCAACACAGGGTGGGTCAACACAGGGTTGTTACACCACACTCACTGTACCATACAGCCTGTAGGGTCAACACAGGGGGGGTAAACACAGGGGGTCAACACAGGGGGTCAACACAGGGGGGTCAACACAGGGGGTCAACACAGGGGGTCAACACAGGGTGGGTCAACACAGGGTTGTTACACCACACTCACTGTACCATACAGCCAGGGAGGGTCAACACAGGGGGTCAACACAGGGGGTGTCAACACAGGGGGTCAACACAGGGTGGGTCAACACAGGGTTGTTACACCACACTCACTGTACCATACAGCCTGTAGGGTCAACACAGGGGGGGTAAACACAGGGGGTCAACACAGGGGGTCAACACAGGGGGTCAACACAGGGGGGTCAACACAGGGGGTCAACACAGGGGGTGTCAACACAGGGGGTCAACACAGGGGGGGTCAACACAGGGGGGGTCAACACAGGGGGTCAACACAGGGGGGAGCAACACAGGGGGGTCAACACAAGGGGTCAACACAGGGGGTCAACACAGGGTGTCAACACAGGGGGGGTCAACACAGGGGGGGTCAACACAGGGGGTCAACACAGGGGGGGGGTCAACACAGGGGGGTCAACACAGGGGGGTCAACACAGGGGGTCAACACAGGGGGTCAACACAGGTCAACACAGGGGGTCAACACAGGGGGTCAACACAGGGGGGGTCAATACAGGGGGGTCAAAACAGGGGGTCAACACAGGGGGGTCAACACAGGGGGTCAACACAGGCTGGTCAACACAGGGGGTCAACACAGGGGGTCAACACAGGGGGTCAACACAGGGGGGGTCAACACAGGGGGTCAACACAGGGGGGTCAACACAGGGGGGGGTCAACACAGGGGGGGTCAACACAGGGGGGTCAACACAGGGGGGTGAACACAGGGGGTCAACATAGGGGGTCAACACAGGGGGGTCAACTCAGGGGGTCAACACAGGGGGTCAACATTGGGGGTCAACACAGGGGGGTCAACACAGGGGGTCAACACAGGGGGGTCAACACAGGGAGGATCAACACAGGGGGGGTCAACACAGGGGGGGTCAACACTGGGGGTCAACACAGGGGGTCAACACAGCGGGACAACACAGGGGGTCAACACAGGGGGTGTCAACACAGGGGGTCAACACAGGGGGTCAACACAGGGGGTCAACACAGGGGATCAACACAGGGGGGTCAACACAATGGGTCAACACAGGGGGTCAACACAGGGGGTGTCAACACAAGGGGGTCAACACAGGGGGGGTCAACACTGGGGGTCAACACAGGGGGTCAACACAGGGGGTGTCAACACAGGGGGTCAACACAGGGGGTCAAGACAGGGGATCAACACAGGGGGGTCAACACAAGGGGTCAACACAGGGGGTCAACACAGGGGGTGTCAACACAGGGGGGTCAACACAGGGGGGGTCAACACAGGGGGGGGTCAACACAGGGGGGGTCAACACAGGGGTTCAACACAGGGGGTCAACACAGGGGGGACAACACAGGGGGTCAACACAGGGGGGTCAACACAGGGGGTCAACACAGGGGGTCAACACAGGGGATCAACACCAGGGGTTCAACACAGGGGGTCAACACAGGGGGGTCAACACAGGGGGTCAACACAGGGGGTCAACACAGGGGGTCAAAACAAGGGGTCAACACAGGGGGTCAACACAGGGGGTCAACACAGGGGGTCACCACAGGGGGGTCAACACAAGGGGTCAACACAGGGGTCAACACAGGGGGTCAACACAGGGGGTCAACACAAGGGGTCAACACAAGGAGTCAACACAGGGGGGTCAACACAGGGGGGGTCAACACAGGGGGTCAACACAGGGGGTCAACACAGGGGGTCAACACAAGGGGTCAACACAAGGGGTCAGCACAGGGGGTCAACACAGGGGGTGTCAACACAGGGGGTGTCAACACAAGGTGGGTCAACACAGGGGGTCAACACAAGGGGTCAACACAGGGGATCAACACAGGGGGTCAACACAGGGGGTCAACACAGGGAATCAACACAGAGGGGGGTCAACACAGGGGGTCAACACAGGGGGTCAACACAGGGGGTCAACACAAGGGGTCAACACAAGGGGTCAACACAGGGGGGTCAACACAGGGGGTCAACACAGGGGGTTACCACAGGGGGGTCAACACAAGGGGTCAACACAGGGGGTCAACACAAGGGGTCAACACAAGAGGTCAACACAGGGGGTCAACACAGGGGTCAACACAAGGGGTCAACACAAGGGGTCAACACAGGGGGTCAACACAGGGGGTGTGAACACAGGGGGGTCAACACAGGGGGTCAACACAAGGGGTCAACACAGGGGGGGTCAACACAGGGGGTCAACACAGCGGGTTACCACAGGGGGGTCAACACATGGGGTCAACACAGGGGGTCAACACAAGGGGTCAACACGGGATCAACACAGGGGGTGTCAACACAGGGGGTGTCAACACAGGGGGTCAATACAAGGGGGGTCGACACAGGGGGGGTCAAACAGGGGGGGTCAACACAGGGGGTCAACACAGGGGGTGTCAACACAGGGGGTCAACACAGGGGAGGTCAACACAGGGGGTCAACACAGGGAGGGTCAACACAGGGGGTCAACACAGGGGGTGTCAACACAGGGGGTCAACACAGGGTGGGTCAACACAGGGTTGTTACACCACACTCACTGTACCATACAGCCTGTAGGGTCAACACAGGGGGGGTAAACACAGGGGGTCAACACAGGGGGTCAACACAGGGGGGTCAACACAGGGGGTCAACACAGGGGGTCAACACAGGGTGGGTCAACACAGGGTTGTTACACCACACTCACTGTACCATACAGCCAGGGAGGGTCAACACAGGGGGTCAACACAGGGGGTGTCAACACAGGGGGTCAACACAGGGTGGGTCAACACAGGGTTGTTACACCACACTCACTGTACCATACAGCCTGTAGGGTCAACACAGGGGGGGTAAACACAGGGGGTCAACACAGGGGGTCAACACAGGGGGTCAACACAGGGGGGTCAACACAGGGGGTCAACACAGGGGGTGTCAACACAGGGGGTCAACACAGGGGGGGTCAACACAGGGGGGGTCAACACAGGGGGGAGCAACACAGGGGGGTCAACACAAGGGGTCAACACAGGGGGTCAACACAGGGTGTCAACACAGGGGGGGTCAACACAGGGGGGGTCAACACAGGGGGTCAACACAGGGGGGGGTCAACACAGGGGGGTCAACACAGGGGGGTCAACACAGGGGGTCAACACAGGGGGTCAACACAGGTCAACACAGGGGGTCAACACAGGGGGTCAACACAGGGGGGGTCAATACAGGGGGGTCAAAACAGGGGGTCAACACAGGGGGGTCAACACAGGGGGTCAACACAGGCTGGTCAACACAGGGGGTCAACACAGGGGGTCAACACAGGGGGTCAACACAGGGGGGTCAACACAGGGGGGTCAACACAGGGGGGGTCAACACAGGGGGGTCAACACAGGGGGGTGAACACAGGGGGTCAACATAGGGGGTCAACACAGGGGGGTCAACTCAGGGGGTCAACACAGGGGGTCAACATAGGGGGTCAACACAGGGGGGTCAACACAGGGGGTCAACACAGGGGGGTCAACACAGGGAGGATCAACACAGGGGGGGTCAACACAGGGGGGGTCAACACTGGGGGTCAACACAGGGGGTCAACACAGCGGGACAACACAGGGGGTCAACACAGGGGGTGTCAACACAGGGGGTCAACACAGGGGGTCAACACAGGGGGTCAACACAGGGGATCAACACAGGGGGGTCAACACAATGGGTCAACACAGGGGGTCAACACAGGGGGTGTCAACACAAGGGGGTCAACACAGGGGGGGTCAACACTGGGGGTCAACACAGGGGGTCAACACAGGGGGTGTCAACACAGGGGGTCAACACAGGGGGTCAAGACAGGGGATCAACACAGGGGGGTCAACACAAGGGGTCAACACAGGGGGTCAACACAGGGGGTGTCAACACAGGGGGGTCAACACAGGGGGGGTCAACACAGGGGGGGGTCAACACAGGGGGGGTCAACACAGGGGTTCAACACAGGGGGTCAACACAGGGGGGACAACACAGGGGGTCAACACAGGGGGGTCAACACAGGGGGTCAACACAGGGGGTCAACACAGGGGATCAACACCAGGGGTTCAACACAGGGGGTCAACACAGGGGGGTCAACACAGGGGGTCAACACAGGGGGTCAACACAGGGGGTCAACACAAGGGGTCAACACAGGGGGTCAACACAGGGGGTCAACACAGGGGGTCACCACAGGGGGGTCAACACAAGGGGTCAACACAGGGGTCAACACAGGGGGTCAACACAGGGGGTCAACACAAGGGGTCAACACAAGGAGTCAACACAGGGGGGTCAACACAGGGGGGGTCAACACAGGGGGTCAACACAGGGGGTCAACACAGGGGGTCAACACAAGGGGTCAACACAAGGGGTCAGCACAGGGGGTCAACACAGGGGGTGTCAACACAGGGGGTGTCAACACAAGGTGGGTCAACACAGGGGGTCAACACAAGGGGTCAACACAGGGGATCAACACAGGGGGTCAACACAGGGGGTCAACACAGGGAATCAACACAGGGGGGGTCAACACAGGGGGTCAACACAGGGGGTCAACACAGGGGGTCAACACAAGGGGTCAACACAAGGGGTCAACACAGGGGGGTCAACACAGGGGGTCAACACAGGGGGTTACCACAGGGGGGTCAACACAAGGGGTCAACACAGGGGGTCAACACAAGGGGTCAACACAAGAGGTCAACACAGGGGGTCAACACAGGGGTCAACACAAGGGGTCAACACAAGGGGTCAACACAGGGGGTCAACACAGGGGGTGTGAACACAGGGGGGTCAACACAGGGGGTCAACACAAGGGGTCAACACAGGGGGGGTCAACACAGGGGGTCAACACAGCGGGTTACCACAGGGGGGTCAACACATGGGGTCAACACAGGGGGTCAACACAAGGGGTCAACACGGGATCAACACAGGGGGTCAACACAAGGGGTCAACACAAGGGGTCAACACAGGGGATCAACACAGGGGGTCAACACAGGGGGTCAACACAGGGAATCAACACAGGGGGGGTCAACACAGGGGGTCAACACAGGGGGTCAACACAGGGGGTCAACACAGGGGGTCAACACAGGGGGTCAACACAAGGGGTCAACACAGGGGATCAACACAGGGGGTCAACACAGGGGGTCAACACAGGGAATCAACACAGGGGGGGTCAACACAGGGGGTCAACACAGGGGGTCAACACAGGGGGTCAACACAGGGGGTCAACACAGGGGGGGTCAACACAGGGGGTCAACACAGGGGGTCAACACAGGGGGTCAACACAGGGGGTGTGAACACAGGGGGGGTCAACACAGGGGGTCAACACAGGGGGTCAACAGAGGCCAGCAGGAGCCAGGGTCCTCACCTCCTGCACCTCGGCTGCCAGCTCCTCCGCCATCTGCTGGAGGAGGCTCCAACAGTGGCCGTCCAGGACACCGTGAAGTTCTCTTCCGTATCTGTGAAGAGGAAGGAGACCATCTCTGTTACACCACACACACTGTTCCATACACCCCGTACTGTTACACCACACACACTGTACCATACACCCCGTACTGTTACACCACACGCACTGTACCATACACCCCGTACTGTTACACCACACTCACTGTACCATACACCCCGTACTGTTACACCACACTCACTGTACCATACAGCCTGTACTGTTACACCACACACACTGTACCATACAGCCCGTACTGTTACACCACACACACTGTACCATACAGCCCGTACTGTTACACCACACACACTGTTCCATACACCCCGTACTGTTACACCACACTCACTGTACCATACACCCCGTACTGTTACACCACACACACTGTTCCATACACCCCGTACTGTTACACCACACACACTGTACCATACAGCCCGTACTGTTACACCACACTCACTGTACCATACAGCCTGTACTGTTACACCACACACACTATACCATACAGCCTGCACTGTTACACCACACTCATTGTACCATACACCCCGTACTGTTACACCACACTCACTGTACCATACAGCCTGTACTGTTACACCACACACACTATACCATACAGCCTGTACTGTTACACCACACTCACTGTACCATACAGCCTGTACTGTTACACCACACTCACTGTACCATACAGCCTGTACTGTTACACCACACACACTATACCATACAGCCTGTACTGTTACACCACACTCACTGTACCATACAGCCTGTACTGTTACACCACACACACTGTACCATACACCCTGTACTGTTACACCACACACACTATACCATACAGCCTGTACTGTTACACCACACTCACTGTACCATACAGCCCGTACTGTTACACCACACTCACTGTACCATACAGCCCGTACTGTTACACCATACACACTGTACCATACACCCTGTACTGTTACACCACACTCACTGTACCATACAGCCCGTACTGTTACACCACACTCACTGTACCATACACCCTGTACTGTTACACCACACTCACTGTACCATACAGCCCGTACTGTTACACCACACTCACTGTACCATACACCCCGTACTGTTACACCACACACACTGTACCATACACCCTGTACTGTTACACCACACTCACTGTACCATACACCCCGTACTGTTACACCACACACACTGTACCATACAGCCTGTACTGTTAAACCACACACACTGTACCATACAGCCTGTACTGTTACACCACACTCACTGTACCATACACCCCGTACTGTTACACCACACACACTGTACCATACACCCTGTACTGTTACACCACACTCACTGTACCATACAGCCCGTACTGTTACACCACACTCACTGTACCATACACCCTGTACTGTTACACCACACTCACTGTACCATACAGCCCGTACTGTTACACCACACTCACTGTACCATACACCCTGTACTGTTACACCACACTCACTGTACCATACAGCCCGTACTGTTACACCACACTCACTGTACCATACAGCCCGTACTGTTACACCACACTCACTGTACCATACACCCCGTACTGTTACACCACACTCACTGTACCATACAGCCCGTACTGTTACACCACACTCACTGTACCATACAGCCCGTACTGTTACACCACACTCACTGTACCATACACCCTGTACTGTTACACCACACTCACTGTACCATACAGCCCGTACTGTTACACCACACTCACTGTACCATACAGCCCGTACTGTTACACCACACTCACTGTACCATACACCCTGTACTGTTACACCACACTCACTGTACCATACAGCCCGTACTGTTACACCACACTCACTGTACCATACAGCCCGTACTGTTACACCACACTCACTGTACCATACACCCTGTACTGTTACACCACACTCACTGTACCATACAGCCCGTACTGTTACACCACACTCACTGTACCATACACCCCGTACTGTTACACCACACTCACTGTACCATACAGCCCGTACTGTTACACCACACTCACTGTACCATACAGCCCGTACTGTTACACCACACTCACTGTACCATACAGCCCGTACTGTTACACCACACACACTGTACCATACACCCTGTACTGTTACACCACACACACTGTACCATACAGCCCGTACTCTCAACTAATGCCACTCATTTTGTACCTTGTCGCTCCAACATACACTATAATGTTAATGATGAAGAGAAGCGGCCCACCGCTAACCACGTTTTCTATGCTTCTGTTGGCAAAGTTAGATGAAGGGCTTGGGTAGTACCTTCATAGTACCCCTTATTTTGTCCGTTGTGAATAAATCAAGAGGACGGGCTGGATAATCAGTAACAGGAAACAAATATTAAATATAAAAAAATAAATTGTAGAGCTGAGAAAAACATGAAAGTTGATGAGTCGAGGGTTAAAATTTCCTGAGGGCGAGGTAATGTTGGGTGTTAGAGGGAAACACAGCCGGAGGCCGGATTGGTGGTGGCGGGCAGCCAAGACTGTGACGGAGCCAGCTGTACTGTGAGGCTCCCAGTTACTAGCTAGTATGGAAGGCAGCCAAGACTGTGACGGAGCCAGCTGTACTGTGAGGCTCTCAGTTACTAGCTAGGGTGGAAGGCAGCCAAGACTGTAACAGAGCCAGCTGTAGTGTGAGGCTCTCAGTTACTAGCTAGGGTGGAAGGCAGCCAAGACTGTAACAGAGCCAGCTGTAGTGTGAGGCTCTCAGTTACTAGCTAGGGTGGAAGGCAGCCAAGACTGTGACGGAGCCAGCTGTACTGTGAGGCTCTCAGTTACTAGCTAGTGTGGAAAGAAGCCAAGACTGTGACGGAGCCAGCTGTACTGTGAGGCTCTCAGTTACTAGCTAGGGTGGAAGGCAGCCAAGACTGTAACAGAGCCAGCTGTAGTGTGAGGCTCTCAGTTACTAGCTAGGGTGGAAGGCAGCCAAGACTGTAACAGAGCCAGCTGTAGTGTGAGGCTCTCAGTTACTAGCTAGGGTGGAAGGCAGCCAAGACTGTGACGGAGCCAGCTGTACTGTGAGGCTCTCAGTTACTAGCTAGTGTGGAAAGAAGCCAAGACTGTGACGGAGCCAGCTGTACTGTGAGGCTCTCAGTTACTAGCTAGGCAGCCAAGACTAGTGGGGAGAGTTGGAGCTGGGAGGTGAGAGTTGGAGCTGGGAGGTGAGAGTGGGAGCTGGGAGGTGAGGGTGAGAGCTGGGAGGGGAGAGTGGGAGCTGGGAGGTGAGAGTGAGAGCTGGGAGGGGAGAGTGGGAGCTGGGAGGTGAGAGTGGGAGCTGGGAGGGGAGAGTGGGAGCTGGGAGGGGAGAGTGAATGCTAGGAGGGGAGAGTGGGAGCTGGGAGATGAGAATGGGAGCTGGGAGAAGAGAGTGGGAGCTGGGAGATGAGACTGGGAGCTGGGAGAAGAGAGTGGGAGCTAGGAGGTGAGAGTGAGAGCTGGGAGGTGAGAGTGGGAGCCGGGAGGGGAGAGTGAGAGCTGGGAGGGGAGAGTGGGAGCTGGGAGATGAGAGTGGGAGCTGGGAGAAGAGAATGGGAGCTGGGAGGTGAGAGTGGGAGCTGGGAGATGAGAGTGGGAGCTGGGAGAAGAGAGTGGGAGCTGGGAGGTGAGAGTGGGAGCTGGGAGATGAGAGTGGGAACTGGGAGAAGAGAGTGGGAGCTGGGAGGTGAGAGTGGGAGCTGGGAGAAGAGAGTGGGAGCTGGGAGGTGAGAGTGGGAGCTGGGAGATGAGAGTGGGAACTGGGAGAAGAGAGTGGGAGCTGGGAGGTGAGAGTGGGAGATGGCAGGTGAGAGTGGGAGCTGGGAGGTGAGAGTGAGAGCTGGGAGGTGAGAGGGAGAGCTGGGAGATGAGAGTGGGAGCTGGGAGGGGAGAGTGGGAGCTGGGAGGGGAGAGTGGGAGCTGGGAGGTGAGAGTGGGAGCTGGGAGGGGAGAGTGGGAGCTGGGAGGGGAGAGTGGGAGCTGGGAAGTGAGAGTGAGAGCTGGGAGGTGAGAGGGAGAGCTGGGAGATGAGAGTGGGAGCTGGGAGGGGAGAGTTGGAGCTGGGAGGGGAGAGTGGGAGCTGGGAGGGGAGAGTGGAAGCTGGGAGGTGAGAGTGGGAGCTGGGAGGTAAGAGTGGGAGCTGGGAGGTGAGAGTGGTAGCTGGGAGGGGAGAGTGGGAGCTGGGAGGTGAGAGTGGGAGCTGGGAGGTGAGAGTGGGAGCTGGGAGGGGAGAGTGGGAGCTGGGAGGTGAGAGTGGGAGCTGGGAGGGGAGAGTGGTAGCTGGGAGGTGAGAGTGGGAGCTGGGAGGGGAGAGTGGTACCTGGGAGGTGAGAGTGGGAGCTGGGAGGGGAGAGTGGGAGCTGGGAGGTGAGAGTGGGAGCTGGGAGGGGAGAGTGGTAGCTGGGAGGTGAGAGTGGTAGCTGGGAGGTGAGAGTGGGAGCTGGGAGGGGAGAGTGGTAGCTGGGAGGTGAGAGTGGGAGGGGAGAGTGGGAGCTGGGAGGGGAGAGAGGGAGCTGGGAGGTGAGAGTGGGAGCTGGGAGGTGAGAGTGGGAGCTTGGAGGTGAGAGTGAGAGCTGGGAGGTAAGAGTGGTAGCTGGGAGGGGAGAGTGGTAGCTGGGAGGTGAGAGTGGGAGGGGAGAGTGGGAGCTGGGAGGGGAGAGAGGGAGCTGGGAGGTGAGAGTGGGAGCTGGGAGGGGAGAGTGGGAGCTGGGAGGTGAGAGTGGGAGCTGGGAGGGGAGAGTGGGAGCTGGGAGGGGAGAGTGGGAGCTGGGAGGTGAGAGTGGGAGCTGGGAGAGGAGCAAGGGAGCTGGGAGGAGAGAGTGGGAGCTGGGAGGTGAGAGTGGGAGCTGGGAGGGGAGAGTGGGAGCTGGGAGGAGAGAGTGGGAGCTGGGAGGTGAGAGTGGGAGCTGGGAGGTGAGAGTGGGAGCTGGGAGGTGAGAGTGTGAGAGTGGGAGCTGGGAGGGGAGAGTGGGAGCTGGGAGGTGAGAGTGGGAGCTGGGAGGGGAGAGTGGGAGCTGGGAGGTGAGAGTGGGAGCTGGGAGGGGAGAAAGGGAGCTGGGAGGAGAGAGTGGGAGCTTGGTGGGGAGAGTGGTAGCTGGGTGGGGAGAGTGGGAGCTGGGAGGGTAGAGTGGGAGCTGGGAGGTGAGAGTGGAAGCTGGGAGGGGAGAGTGGTAGCTGGGAGGGGAGAGTGGTAGCTGGGAGGTGAGAGTGGGAGCTAGGAGGGGAGAGTGGGAGCTGGGAGGGGAGAGTGGGAGCTGGGAGGTGAGAGTGGTAGCTGGGAGGTGAGAGTGGGAGCTGGGAGGTGAGAGTGGTAGCTGGGAGGGGAGAGTGGTAGCTGGGAGGTGAGAGTTGGAGCTGGGAGGTGAGAGTGAGAGCTGGGAGGTGAGAGTGGGAGCTGGGAGGGGAGAGTGAGAGCTGGGAGGGGAGAGTGGGAGCTGGGAGGTGAGAGTGGGAGCTGGGAGGGGAGAGTGGTAGCTGGGAGGGGAGAGTGGGAGCTGGGAGGGGAGAGTGGGAGCTGGGAGGTGAGAGTGGGAGCTGGGAGGTGAGAGTGTAAGCTGGGAGGGGAGAGTGGTAGCTGGGAGGTGAGAGTGGGAGCTGGGAGGTGAGAGTGGGAGCTGGGAGGTGAGAGTGGGAGCTGGAAGGGGAGAGTGGTAGCTGGGAGGTGAGAGTGGGAGCTGGGAGGGGAGAGTGGGAGCTGGGAGGGGAGAGTGGTAGCTGGGAGGTGAGAGTGGGAGCTGGGAGGTGAGAGTGGGAGCTGGGAGGGGAGAGTGGGAGCTGGGAGGGGAGAGTGGGAGCTGGGAGGGGAGAGTGGTAGCTGGGAGGTGAGAGTGGGAGCTGGGAGGGGAGAGTGGGAGCTGGGAGGTGAGAGTGGGAGCTGGGAGTGGAGAGTGGTAGCTGGGAGGGGAGAGTGGGAGCTGGGAGGGGAGAGTGGGAGCTGGGAGGTGAGAGTGGGAGCTGGGAGGTGAGAGTGGGAGCTGGGGGGTGAGAGTGGGAGCTGGGAGGTGAGAGTGGGAGCTGGGAGGGGGGAGTGGTAGCTGGGAGGGGAGAGTGGGAGCTGGGAGGGGAGAGTGGGAGCTGGGAGGTGAGAGTGGGAGCTGGGAGGTGAGAGTGGGAGCTGGGAGGGGAGAGTGGTAGCTGGGAGGTGAGAGTGGGAGCTGGGAGGTGAGAGTGGGAGCTGGGAGGTGAGAGTGGGAGCTGGGAGGGGAGAGTGGTAGCTGGGAGGTGAGAGTGGGAGCTGGGAGGGGAGAGTGGGAGCTGGGAGGTAAGAGTGGTAGCTGGGAGGTGAGAGTGGGAGCTGGGAGGTGAGAGTGTGAGCTGGGAGGGGAGAGTGGTAGCTGGGAGGTGAGAGTGGGAGCTGGGAGGGGAGAGTGGGAGCTGGGAGGGGAGAGTGGTAGCTGGGAGGTGAGAGTGGGAGCTGGGAGGTGAGAGTGGGAGCTGGGAGGGGAGAGTGGGAGCTGGGAGGGGAGAGTGGGAGCTGGGAGGGGAGAGTGGTAGCTGGGAGGTGAGAGTGGGAGCTGGGAGGGGAGAGTGGGAGCTGGGAGGTGAGAGTGGGAGCTGGGAGGGAGAGTGGTAGCTGGGAGGGGAGAGTGGGAGCTGGGAGGGGAGAGTGGGAGCTGGGAGGTGAGAGTGGGAGCTGGGAGGTGAGAGTGGGAGCTGGGAGGTGAGAGTGGGAGCTGGGAGGTGAGAGTGGGAGCTGGGAGGTGAGAGTGGGAGCTGGGAGGTGAGAGTGGGAGCTGGGAGGTGAGAGTGGTAGCTGGGAGGGGAGAGTGGGAGCAGGGAGGTGAGAGTGGGAGCTGGGAGGTGAGAGTGGGAGCTGGGAGGGGAAAGTGGTAGCTGGGAGGGGAGAGTGGTAGCTGGGAGGTGAGAGTGGGAGCTGGGAGGGGAGAGTGGGAGCTGGGAGGGGAGAGTGAATGCTAGGAGGGGAGAGTGGGAGCTGGGAGATGAGAATGGGAGCTGGGAGAAGAGAGTGGGAGCTGGGAGATGAGACTGGGAGCTGGGAGAAGAGAGTGTGAGCTAGGAGGTGAGAGTGAGAGCTGGGAGGTGAGAGTGGGAGCCGGGAGGGGAGAGTGAGAGCTGGGAGGGGAGAGTGGGAGCTGGGAGATGAGAGTGGGAGCTGGGAGAAGAGAATGGGAGCTGGGAGGTGAGAGTGGGAGCTGGGAGATGAGAGTGGGAGCTGGGAGAAGAGAGTGGGAGCTGGGAGGTGAGAGTGGGAGCTGGGAGATGAGAGTGGGAACTGGGAGAAGAGAGTGGGAGCTGGGAGGTGAGAGTGGGAGATGGCAGGTGAGAGTGGGAGCTGGGAGGTGAGAGTGAGAGCTGGGAGGTGAGAGGGAGAGCTGGGAGATGAGAGTGGGAGCTGGGAGGGGAGAGTGGGAGCTGGGAGGGGAGAGTGGGAGCTGGGAGGTGAGAGTGAGAGCTGGGAGGTGAGAGGGAGAGCTGGGATATGAGAGTGGGAGCTGGGAGGGGAGAGTGGGAGCTGGGAGGGGAGAGTGGGAGCTGGGAGGTGAGAGTGAGAGCTGGGAGGTGAGAGGGAGAGCTGGGAGATGAGAGTGGGAGCTGGGAGGGGAGAGTTGGAGCTGGGAGGGGAGAGTGGGAGCTGGGAGGGGAGAGTGGGAGCTGGGAGGTGAGAGTGGGAGCTGGGAGGTGAGAGTGGGAGCTGGGAGGTGAGAGTGGGAGCTGGGAGGGGAGAGTGGGAGCTGGGAGGTGAGAGTGGGAGCTGGGAGGTGAGAGTGGTAGCTGGGAGGGGAGAGTGGGAGCTGGGAGGTGAGAGTGGGAGCTGGGAGGGGAGAGTGGTAGCTGGGAGGTGAGAGTGGGAGCTGGGAGGGGAGAGTGGTACCTGGGAGGTGAGAGTGGGAGCTGGGAGGGGAGAGTGGGAGCTGGGAGGTGAGAGTGGGAGCTGGGAGGGGAGAGTGGTAGCTGGGAGGTGAGAGTGGTAGCTGGGACGTGAGAGTGGGAGCTGGGAGGGGAGAGTGGTAGCTGGGAGGTGAGAGTGGGAGGGGAGAGTGGGAGCTGGGAGGGGAGAGAGGGAGCTGGGAGGTGAGAGTGGGAGCTGGGAGGTGAGAGTGGGAGCTTGGAGGTGAGAGTGAGAGCTGGGAGGTAAGAGTGGTAGCTGGGAGGGGAGAGTGGTAGCTGGGAGGTGAGAGTGGGAGGGGAGAGTGGGAGCTGGGAGGGGAGAGAGGGAGCTGGGAGGTGAGAGTGGGAGCTGGGAGGGGAGAGTGGGAGCTGGGAGGTGAGAGTGGGAGCTGGGAGGGGAGAGTGAGAGCTGGGAGGGGAGAGTGGGAGCTGGGAGGTGAGAGTGGGAGCTGGGAGAGGAGCAAGGGAGCTGGGAGGAGAGAGTGGGAGCTGGGAGGTGAGAGTGGGAGCTGGGAGGGGAGAGTGGGAGCTGGGAGGAGAGAGTGGGAGCTGGGAGGTGAGAGTGGGAGCTGGGAGGTGAGAGTGGGAGCTGGGAGGTGAGAGTGTGAGAGTGGGAGCTGGGAGGGGAGAGTGGGAGCTGGGAGGTGAGAGTGGGAGCTGGGAGGGGAGAGTGGGAGCTGGGAGGGGAGAGTGGGAGCTGGGAGGGGAGAAAGGGAGCTGGGAGGAGAGAGTGGGAGCTTGGTGGGGAGAGTGGTAGGTGGGTGGGGAGAGTGGGAGCTGGGAGGGGAGAGTGGGAGCTGGGAGGTGAGAGTGGAAGCTGGGAGGGGAGAGTGGTAGCTGGGAGGGGAGAGTGGTAGCTGGGAGGTGAGAGTGGGAGCTAGGAGGGGAGAGTGGGAGCTGGGAGGGGAGAGTGGGAGCTGGGAGGTGAGAGTGGTAGCTGGGAGGTGAGAGTGGGAGCTGGGAGGTGAGAGTGGTAGCTGGGAGGGGAGAGTGGTAGCTGGGAGGTGAGAGTTGGAGCTGGGAGGTGAGAGTGAGAGCTGGGAGGTGAGAGTGGGAGCTGGGAGGGGAGAGTGGGAGCTGGGAGGGGAGAGTGGGAGCTGGGAGGTGAGAGTGGGAGCTGGGAGGGGAGAGTGGTAGCTGGGAGGGGAGAGTGGGAGCTGGGAGGGGAGAGTGGGAGCTGGGAGGTGAGAGTGGGAGCTGGGAGGTGAGAGTGTAAGCTGGGAGGGGAGAGTGGTAGCTGGGAGGTGAGAGTGGGAGCTGGGAGGTGAGAGTGGGAGCTGGGAGGTGAGAGTGGGAGCTGGAAGGGGAGAGTGGTAGCTGGGAGGTGAGAGTGGGAGCTGGGAGGGGAGAGTGGGAGCTGGGAGGGGAGAGTGGTAGCTGGGAGGTGAGAGTGGGAGCTGGGAGGTGAGAGTGGGAGCTGGGAGGGGAGAGTGGGAGCTGGGAGGGGAGAGTGGGAGCTGGGAGGGGAGAGTGGTAGCTGGGAGGTGAGAGTGGGAGCTGGGAGGGGAGAGTGGGAGCTGGGAGGTGAGAGTGGGAGCTGGGAGTGGAGAGTGGTAGCTGGGAGGGGAGAGTGGGAGCTGGGAGGGGAGAGTGGGAGCTGGGAGGTGAGAGTGGGAGCTGGGAGGTGAGAGTGGGAGCTGGGGGGTGAGAGTGGGAGCTGGGAGGTGAGAGTGGGAGCTGGGAGGGGGGAGTGGTAGCTGGGAGGGGAGAGTGGGAGCTGGGAGGGGAGAGTGGGAGCTGGGAGGTGAGAGTGGGAGCTGGGAGGTGAGAGTGGGAGCTGGGAGGGGAGAGTGGTAGCTGGGAGGTGAGAGTGGGAGCTGGGAGGTGAGAGTGGGAGCTGGGAGGTGAGAGTGGGAGCTGGGAGGGGAGAGTGGTAGCTGGGAGGTGAGAGTGGGAGCTGGGAGGGGAGAGTGGGAGCTGGGAGGTAAGAGTGGTAGCTGGGAGGTGAGAGTGGGAGCTGGGAGGTGAGAGTGTGAGCTGGGAGGGGAGAGTGGTAGCTGGGAGGTGAGAGTGGGAGCTGGGAGGGGAGAGTGGGAGCTGGGAGGGGAGAGTGGGAGCTGGGAGGGGAGAGTGGGAGCTGGGAGGTGAGAGTGGGAGCTGGGAGGGGAGAGTGGGAGCTGGGAGGGGAGAGTGGGAGCTGGGAGGGGAGAGTGGTAGCTGGGAGGTTAGAGTGGGAGCTGGGAGGGGAGAGTGGGAGCTGGGAGGTGAGAGTGGGAGCTGGGAGGGAGAGTGGTAGCTGGGAGGGGAGAGTGGGAGCTGGGAGGGGAGAGTGGGAGCTGGGAGGTGAGAGTGGGAGCTGGGAGGTGAGAGTGGGAGCTGGGAGGTGAGAGTGGGAGCTGGGAGGTGAGAGTGGGAGCTGGGAGGTGAGAGTGGGAGCTGGGAGGTGAGAGTGGGAGCTGGGAGGTGAGAGTGGTAGCTGGGAGGGGAGAGTGGGAGCTGGGAGGTGAGAGTGGGAGCTGGGAGGTGAGAGTGGGAGCTGGGAGGGGAGAGTGGTAGCTGGGAGGGGAGAGTGGTAGCTGGGAGGTGAGAGTGGGAGCTAGGAGGGGAGAGTGGGATCTGGGAGGGGAGAGTGGGAGCTGGGAGGTGAGAGTGGTAGCTGGGAGGTGAGAGTGGGAGCAGGGAGGTGAGAGTGGTAGCTGGGAGGGGAGAGTGGTAGCTGGGAGGTGAGAGTTGGAGCTGGGAGGTGAGAGTGAGAGCTGGGAGGTGAGAGTGGGAGCTGGGAGGGGAGAGTGAGAGCTGGGAGGGGAGAGTGGGAGCTGGGAGGTGAGAGTGGGAGCTGGGAGGGGAGAGTGGTAGCTGGGAGGGGAGAGTGGGAGCTGGGAGGGGAGAGTGGGAGCTGGGAGGTGAGAGTGGGAGCTGGGAGGTGAGAGTGTAAGCTGGGAGGGGAGAGTGGTAGCTGGGAGGTGAGAGTGGGAGCTGGGAGGTGAGAGTGGGAGCTGGGAGGTGAGAGTGGGAGCTGGGAGGGGAGAGTGGTAGCTGGGAGGTGAGAGTGGGAGCTGGGAGGGGAGAGTGGTAGCTGGGAGGTGAGAGTGGGAGCTGGGAGGTGAGAGTGGGAGCTGGGAGGGGAGAGTGGCCGCTGGGAGGTGAGAGTGGGAGCTGGGAGGGGAGAGTGGGAGCTGGGAGGGGAGAGTGGTAGCTGGGAGGTGAGAGTGGGAGCTGGGAGGTGAGAGTGGGAGCTGGGAGGAGAGAGTGGGAGCTGGGAGGGGAGAGTGGGAGCTGGGAGGGGAGAGTGGTAGCTGGGAGGTGAGAGTGGGAGCTGGGAGGGGAGAGTGGGAGCTGGGAGGTGAGAGTGGGAGCTGGGAGTGGAGAGTGGTAGCTGGGAGGGGAGAGTGGGAGCTGGGAGGGGAGAGTGGGAGCTGGGAGGTGAGAGTGGGAGCTGGGAGGTGAGAGTGGGAGCTGGGGGGTGAGAGTGGGAGCTGGGAGGTGAGAGTGGGAGCTGGGAGGGGGAGTGGTAGCTGGGAGGGGAGAGTGGGAGCTGGGAGGGGAGAGTGGGAGCTGGGAGGTGAGAGTGGGAGCTGGGAGGTGAGAGTGGGAGCTGGGAGGGGAGAGTGGTAGCTGGGAGGTGAGAGTGGGAGCTGGGAGGTGAGAGTGGGAGCTGGGAGGTGAGAGTGGGAGCTGGGAGGGGAGAGTGGTAGCTGGGAGGTGAGAGTGGGAGCTGGGAGGGGAGAGTGGGAGCTGGGAGGTAAGAGTGGTAGCTGGGAGGTGAGAGTGGGAGCTGGGAGGTGAGAGTGTGAGCTGGGAGGGGAGAGTGGTAGCTGGGAGGTGAGAGTGGGAGCTGGGAGGGGAGAGTGGGAGCTGGGAGGGGAGAGTGGTAGCTGGGAGGTGAGAGTGGGAGCTGGGAGGTGAGAGTGGGAGCTGGGAGGGGAGAGTGGGAGCTGGGAGGGGAGAGTGGGAGCTGGGAGGGGAGAGTGGTAGCTGGGAGGTGAGAGTGGGAGCTGGGAGGGGAGAGTGGGAGCTGGGAGGTGAGAGTGGGAGCTGGGAGGGAGAGTGGTAGCTGGGAGGGGAGAGTGGGAGCTGGGAGGGGAGAGTGGGAGCTGGGAGGTGAGAGTGGGAGCTGGGAGGTGAGAGTGGGAGCTGGGAGGTGAGAGTGGGAGCTGGGAGGTGAGAGTGGGAGCTGGGAGGTGAGAGTGGGAGCTGGGAGGTGAGAGTGGGAGCTGGGAGGTGAGAGTGGTAGCTGGGAGGGGAGAGTGGGAGCTGGGAGGTGAGAGTGGGAGCTGGGAGGTGAGAGTGGGAGCTGGGAGGGGAGAGTGGTAGCTGGGAGGGGAGAGTGGTAGCTGGGAGGTGAGAGTGGGAGCTGGGAGGGGAGAGTGGGAGCTGGGAGGGGAGAGTGAATGCTAGGAGGGGAGAGTGGGAGCTGGGAGATGAGAATGGGAGCTGGGAGAAGAGAGTGGGAGCTGGGAGATGAGACTGGGAGCTGGGAGAAGAGAGTGGGAGCTAGGAGGTGAGAGTGAGAGCTGGGAGGTGAGAGTGGGAGCCGGGAGGGGAGAGTGAGAGCTGGGAGGGGAGAGTGGGAGCTGGGAGATGAGAGTGGGAGCTGGGAGAAGAGAATGGGAGCTGGGAGGTGAGAGTGGGAGCTGGGAGATGAGAGTGGGAGCTGGGAGAAGAGAGTGGGAGCTGGGAGGTGAGAGTGGGAGCTGGGAGATGAGAGTGGGAACTGGGAGAAGAGAGTGGGAGCTGGGAGGTGAGAGTGGGAGATGGCAGGTGAGAGTGGGAGCTGGGAGGTGAGAGTGAGAGCTGGGAGGTGAGAGGGAGAGCTGGGAGATGAGAGTGGGAGCTGGGAGGGGAGAGTAGGAGCTGGGAGGGGAGAGTGGGAGCTGGGAGGTGAGAGTGAGAGCTGGGAGGTGAGAGGGAGAGCTGGGATATGAGAGTGGGAGCTGGGAGGGGAGAGTGGGAGCTGGGAGGGGAGAGTGGGAGCTGGGAGGTGAGAGTGAGAGCTGGGAGGTGAGAGGGAGAGCTGGGAGATGAGAGTGGGAGCTGGGAGGGGAGAGTGGGAGCTGGGAGGGGAGAGTGGGAGCTGGGAGGGGAGAGTGGGAGCTGGGAGGTGAGAGTGGGAGCTGGGAGGTGAGAGTGGGAGCTGGGAGGTGAGAGTGGTAGCTGGGAGGGGAGAGTGGGAGCTGGGAGGTGAGAGTGGGAGCTGGGAGGTGAGAGTGGGAGCTGGGAGGGGAGAGTGGGAGCTGGGAGGTGAGAGTGGGAGCTGGGAGGGGAGAGTGGTAGCTGGGAGGTGAGAGTGGGAGCTGGGAGGGGAGAGTGGTACCTGGGAGGTGAGAGTGGGAGCTGGGAGGGGAGAGTGGGAGCTGGGAGGTGAGAGTGGGAGCTGGGAGGGGAGAGTGGTAGCTGGGAGGTGAGAGTGGTAGCTGGGACGTGAGAGTGGGAGCTGGGAGGGGAGAGTGGTAGCTGGGAGGTGAGAGTGGGAGGGGAGAGTGGGAGCTGGGAGGGGAGAGAGGGAGCTGGGAGGTGAGAGTGGGAGCTGGGAGGTGAGAGTGGGAGCTTGGAGGTGAGAGTGAGAGCTGGGAGGTAAGAGTGGTAGCTGGGAGGGGAGAGTGGTAGCTGGGAGGTGAGAGTGGGAGGGGAGAGTGGGAGCTGGGAGGGGAGAGAGGGAGCTGGGAGGTGAGAGTGGGAGCTGGGAGGGGAGAGTGGGAGCTGGGAGGTGAGAGTGGGAGCTGGGAGGGGAGAGTGAGAGCTGGGAGGGGAGAGTGGGAGCTGGGAGGTGAGAGTGGGAGCTGGGAGAGGAGCAAGGGAGCTGGGAGGAGAGAGTGGGAGCTGGGAGGTGAGAGTGGGAGCTGGGAGGGGAGAGTGGGAGCTGGGAGGAGAGAGTGGGAGCTGGGAGGTGAGAGTGGGAGCTGGGAGGTGAGAGTGGGAGCTGGGAGGTGAGAGTGTGAGAGTGGGAGCTGGGAGGGGAGAGTGGGAGCTGGGAGGTGAGAGTGGGAGCTGGGAGGGGAAAGTGGGAGCTGGGAGGTGAGAGTGGGAGCTGGGAGGGGAGAAAGGGAGCTGGGAGGAGAGAGTGGGAGCTTGGTGGGGAGAGTGGTAGCTGGGTGGGGAGAGTGGGAGCTGGGAGGGTAGAGTGGGAGCTGGGAGGTGAGAGTGGAAGCTGGGAGGGGAGAGTGGTAGCTGGGAGGGGAGAGTGGTAGCTGGGAGGTGAGAGTGGGAGCTAGGAGGGGAGAGTGGGAGCTGGGAGGGGAGAGTGGGAGCTGGGAGGTGAGAGTGGTAGCTGGGAGGTGAGAGTGGGAGCTGGGAGGTGAGAGTGGTAGCTGGGAGGGGAGAGTGGTAGCTGGGAGGTGAGAGTGGGAGCTGGGAGGTGAGAGTGAGAGCTGGGAGGGGAGAGTGGGAGCTGGGAGGGGAGAGTGAGAGCTGGGAGGGGAGAGTGGGAGCTGGGAGGTGAGAGTGGGAGCTGGGAGGGGAGAGTGGTAGCTGGGAGGGGAGAGTGGGAGCTGGAGGGGAGAGTGGGAGCTGGGAGGTGAGAGTGGGAGCTGGGAGGTGAGAGTGTAAGCTGGGAGGGGAGAGTGGTAGCTGGGAGGTGAGAGTGGGAGCTGGGAGGTGAGAGTGGGAGCTGGGAGGTGAGAGTGGGAGCTGGAAGGGGAGAGTGGTAGCTGGGAGGTGAGAGTGGGAGCTGGGAGGGGAGAGTGGGAGCTGGGAGGGGAGAGTGGTAGCTGGGAGGTGAGAGTGGGAGCTGGGAGGTGAGAGTGGGAGCTGGGAGGGGAGAGTGGGAGCTGGGAGGGGAGAGTGGGAGCTGGGAGGGGAGAGTGGTAGCTGGGAGGTGAGAGTGGGAGCTGGGAGGGGAGAGTGGGAGCTGGGAGGTGAGAGTGGGAGCTGGGAGTGGAGAGTGGTAGCTGGGAGGGGAGAGTGGGAGCTGGGAGGGGAGAGTGGGAGCTGGGAGGTGAGAGTGGGAGCTGGGAGGTGAGAGTGGGAGCTGGGGGGTGAGAGTGGGAGCTGGGAGGTGAGAGTGGGAGCTGGGAGGGGGGAGTGGTAGCTGGGAGGGGAGAGTGGGAGCTGGGAGGGGAGAGTGGGAGCTGGGAGGTGAGAGTGGGAGCTGGGAGGTGAGAGTGGGAGCTGGGAGGGGAGAGTGGTAGCTGGGAGGTGAGAGTGGGAGCTGGGAGGTGAGAGTGGGAGCTGGGAGGTGAGAGTGGGAGCTGGGAGGGGAGAGTGGTAGCTGGGAAGTGAGAGTGGGAGCTGGGAGGGGAGAGTGGGAGCTGGGAGGTAAGAGTGGTAGCTGGGAGGTGAGAGTGGGAGCTGGGAGGTGAGAGTGTGAGCTGGGAGGGGAGAGTGGTAGCTGGGAGGTGAGAGTGGGAGCTGGGAGGGGAGAGTGGGAGCTGGGAGGGGAGAGTGGTAGCTGGGAGGTGAGAGTGGGAGCTGGGAGGTGAGAGTGGGAGCTGGGAGGGGAGAGTGGGAGCTGGGAGGGGAGAGTGGGAGCTGGGAGGGGAGAGTGGTAGCTGGGGGGTGAGAGTGGGAGCTGGGAGGGGAGAGTGGGAGCTGGGAGGTGAGAGTGGGAGCTGGGAGGGAGAGTGGTAGCTGGGAGGGGAGAGTGGGAGCTGGGAGGGGAGAGTGGGAGCTGGGAGGTGAGAGTGGGAGCTGGGAGGTGAGAGTGGGAGCTGGGAGGTGAGAGTGGGAGCTGGGAGGTGAGAGTGGGAGCTGGGAGGTGAGAGTGGGAGCTGGGAGGTGAGAGTGGGAGCTGGGAGGTGAGAGTGGTAGCTGGGAGGGGAGAGTGGGAGCTGGGAGGTGAGAGTGGGAGCTGGGAGGTGAGAGTGGGAGCTGGGAGGGGAGAGTGGTAGCTGGGAGGGGAGAGTGGTAGCTGGGAGGTGAGAGTGGGAGCTAGGAGGGGAGAGTGGGATCTGGGAGGGGAGAGTGGGAGCTGGGAGGTGAGAGTGGTAGCTGGGAGGTGAGAGTGGGAGCTGGGAGGTGAGAGTGGTAGCTGGGAGGGGAGAGTGGTAGCTGGGAGGTGAGAGTTGGAGCTGGGAGGTGAGAGTGAGAGCTGGGAGGTGAGAGTGGGAGCTGGGAGGGGAGAGTGAGAGCTGGGAGGGGAGAGTGGGAGCTGGGAGGTGAGAGTGGGAGCTGGGAGGGGAGAGTGGTAGCTGGGAGGGGAGAGTGGGAGCTGGGAGGGGAGAGTGGGAGCTGGGAGGTGAGAGTGGGAGCTGGGAGGTGAGAGTGTAAGCTGGGAGGGGAGAGTGGTAGCTGGGAGGTGAGAGTGGGAGCTGGGAGGTGAGAGTGGGAGCTGGGAGGTGAGAGTGGGAGCTGGGAGGGGAGAGTGGTAGCTGGGAGGTGAGAGTGGGAGCTGGGAGGGGAGAGTGGTAGCTGGGAGGTGAGAGTGGGAGCTGGGAGGTGAGAGTGGGAGCTGGGAGGGGAGAGTGGTAGCTGGGAGGTGAGAGTGGGAGCTGGGAGGGGAGAGTGGGAGCTGGGAGGGGAGAGTGGTAGCTGGGAGGTGAGAGTGGGAGCTGGGAGGTGAGAGTGGGAGCTGGGAGGAGAGAGTGGGAGCTGGAGGGGAGAGTGGGAGCTGGGAGGGGAGAGTGGTAGCTGGGAGGTGAGAGTGGGAGCTGGGAGGGGAGAGTGGGAGCTGGGAGGTGAGAGTGGGAGCTGGGAGGGGAGAGTGGTAGCTGGGAGGGGAGAGTGGGAGCTGGGAGGGGAGAGTGGGAGCTGGGAGGTGAGAGTGGGAGCTGGGAGGTGAGAGTGGGAGCTGGGAGGTGAGAGTGGGAGCTGGGAGGTGAGAGTGGGAGCTGGGAGGGGAGAGTGGTAGCTGGGAGGGGAGAGTGGGAGCTGGGAGGGGAGAGTGGGAGCTGGGAGGTGAGAGTGGGAGCTGGGAGGTGAGAGTGGGAGCTGGGAGGGGAGAGTGGTAGCTGGGAGGTGAGAGTGGGAGCTGGGAGGTGAGAGTGGGAGCTGGGAGGTGAGAGTGGGAGCTGGGAGGGGAGAGTGGTAGCTGGGAGGTGAGAGTGGGAGCTGGGAGGGGAGAGTGGGAGCTGGGAGGTGAGAGTAGTAGCTGGGAGGTGAGAGTGGGAGCTGGGAGGTGAGAGTGTGAGCTGGGAGGGGAGAGTGGTAGCTGGGAGGTGAGAGTGGGAGCTGGGAGGGGAGAGTGGGAGCTGGGAGGGGAGAGTGGTAGCTGGGAGGTGAGAGTGGGAGCTGGGAGGTGAGAGTGGGAGCTGGGAGGGGAGAGTGGGAGCTGGGAGGGGAGAGTGGGAGCTGGGAGGGGAGAGTGGTAGCTGGGAGGTGAGAGTGGGAGCTGGGAGGGGAGAGTGGGAGCTGGGAGGTGAGAGTGGGAGCTGGGAGGGAGAGTGGTAGCTGGGAGGGGAGAGTGGGAGCTGGGAGGGGAGAGTGGGAGCTGGGAGGTGAGAGTGGGAGCTGGGAGGTGAGAGTGGGAGCTGGTAGGTGAGAGTGGGAGCTGGGAGGTGAGAGTGGGAGCTGGGAGGTGAGAGTGGGAGCTGGGAGGTGAGAGTGGGAGCTGGGAGGGGAGAGTGGGAGCTGGGAGGGGAGAGTGGGAGCTGGAAGGTGAAAGTGGGAGCTGGGAGGTGAGAGTGGTAGCTGGGAGGGGAGAGTGGGAGCTGGGAGGTGAGAGTGGGAGCTGGGAGGTGAGAGTGGGAGCTGGGAGGGGAGAGTGGGAGCTGGGAGGTGAGAGTGGGAGCTGGGAGGTGAGAGTGGGAGCTGGGAGGTGAGAGTGGGAGCTGGGAGGTGAGAGTGGGAGCTGGGAGGTGAGAGTGGGAGCTGGGAGGGGAGAGTGGGAGCTGGGAGGGGAGAGTGGGAGCTGGGAGGTGAGAGTGGGAGTTGGGAGGGGAGAGTAGTGTAGTATGCTGCTGAAACACGGGAGAGTGTAAACTATGGAACAATATCGGTCTTTCTCAGCGTCCATCTTGGGGAAAAAATCAACCTGCTGTTTCAACTGAAATTATTTATGTCAAATCTGAGAGTTAACGAGTCTGTTCTCAAATAGTTGTTGGCTGGATATGTCATTATTGGACCCTTGGAGAGTTCTCAAAACTAAATTCTTGTGTTCAATTAATTAGTACGAATTAAGTGTTTATTTGAAAACTGTTGGAACAAAGGGTGTTATAGCAACCCGTCCTCTTAAAAGTAACGTCACTTTTCGCTCGTATGCGCGGCTATGGCCAAATTTGGACGTAATTTGAAATTAAATCGACTCACAAAAGTGACGTACTGTTTCGTTTTCTGTTTGAGTAGTCCGGCTTACTGGGACAGGTTAGGAGAGAAAACTTTTAATTAACGTTTTTCATAACGTTATGAAACTTTATGAAAATTTCCTGCCCACCTAACCTACCAGACGACCCTTAACTAACTGTTGTTGAAAAAAAATCCCAAATTTATTTTCATTTTTTTTCATTTTCAAATTACGTCCACTTTCGGCCATACGGACAAACAGCCAAAAGCGACATTATTTTTAAGAGAACTAAGTCTTGTGAGTACGAGCATTCAGAAGAGTTTTGTTTTACAGACAAACATTATTAAATATGACACGAGCTCTCTCCTGCAGCAGTTCGTCCTCTTGAGTTGACACTTCGTACAACATGCAAGAGTTTTGCCTAACCTGAAACGATTTCATGAGCATTGAGTGGCCCCATTAGCTCTACAGTGTTGATAACCCTAAAACTCATCACCAATCCAACGTCGTTTGTATTTCTTATTTTCTAATATTTGTTTTTTATAAGAGTACAGAGTAAACAAGGAATGTAAGCAAGAGTCAGAGAGACAGCTTCATTAACAGTTGAAGGTTAGCAAGTGTTGTGTGTTGGGTTGAGTGGGTGGAGGAGCATGGTGGTGTAGAGGGAGGAGTTGGTGGAGGAGCATGGTGGTGTTGGAGGAGTGGGTGGAGGAGCATGGTGGTGTAGGAGGGAGGAGTGGGTGGAGGAGCATGGTGGTGTAGGAGTGGGTGGAGGAGCATGGTGGTGTAGGAGGGAGGAGTGGGTGGAGGAGCATGGTGGTGTAGGAGAGGAGGAGTGGGTGGAGGAGCATGGTGGTGCAGGAGGGAGGAGGAGTGACTCACCTTATAAAGGCCTGCCTGATGTCCTGGAGGAGGGTGTAGAGGGCAGGCTGGGTGGCAGCGACGGCCTCCAGGAGGACATCAGTGGCCCGGGTCACCAGCCACGCCGCCTGCTGCGTCGCCTCCCCCGCCCCCCCCCGCCCCCACCACCGCCGCCCTCACCGCCGCCACACCTCTGTCACAGTCACAGTTCTACATGAGCAACGTCAACACATTCTAACTTACGTTATATTGCACATTATTTGTTGAAACTTACAACAAAATATTACATTTATTTTTAAAGATTTTGAATTGGTAACTTAGAAAGATTGTATAAATTAAGACTACTATAGATGATATCTGATTGTCAATTAAAATGTATTGATTGTTGAAGAAGCTGTATACTTACTGAGTCCACCATGATACGAAGTGGAGATGAAGAGTAGTGAAGTGAGCTACGACAGCTTCCCATCCTCCTTCCAGACGGTGTAGTGGTGTCTCCAGGTGTTGCCACAGGGACGTCACGGCGTCTTGCAAGTGCCCGTCCAACTGTTCCTGTCTGTGTGATGCGCTTACATGTAACCCTTCCATTATCAACCTCTTGAATTATTAACAGCAAGTTACAACTCTCATTCCTCTCTCATTCTACACCTCTCCGTCGTATTCTGCTCTCACCACCGAGACGAACATTAAACATTCAATTTTGTTTACCATTATTAAACCTGACGCCACTTACAGGCTTTCCTGAGGAATAGATTATATTCGCTTGCTTATCACAACAACACATTTGCTGCTGTATGTGCAAATGTGAAGGATGAAGCTCCCTTAAGGTGATGGTACAAGGATGAAGTTATGGTACAAGGAGGAAGCTCCCTTAAGGTGATGGTACAAGGAGGAAGCTCCCTTAAGGTGATGGTACAAGGATGAAGCTCCCTTAAGGTTATGGTACAAGGAGGAAGCTCCCTTAAGGTTATGGTACAAGGAGGAAGCTCCCTTAAGGTGATGGTACAAGGATGAAGCTCCCTTAAGGTTATGGTACAAGGATGAAGCTCCCTTAAGGTGATGGTACAAGGATGAAGCTCCCTTAAGGTTATGGTACAAGGATGAAGCTCCCTTAAGGTGATGGTACAAGGAGGAAGCTCCCTTAAGGTGATGGTACAAGGAGGAAGTGAACAGATGTGTGAGGTTAGCCGTAGTAATACACGTATTGAGGGAGGCGGAGAGGGACACACACTTGAGTGTAGGACGACCACAGGGACGAGTACACACTTGAGTGTAGGACGACCACAGGGACGAGTACACACTTGAGTGTAGGACGACCACAGGGACGAGTACACACTTGAGTGTAGGACGACCACTGGGACGAGTACACACTTGAGTGAAGGACGACCACTGGGACGAGTACACACTTGAGTGAAGGACGACCACTGGGACGAGTACACACTTGAGTGTAGGACGACCACTGGGACGAGTACACACTTGAGTGTAGGACGACCACTGGGACGAGTACACACTTGAGTGAAGGACGACCACTGGGGCGAGTACACACTTGAGTGAAGGACGAGTACACACTTGAGTGAAGGACGACTACTGGGACGAGTACACACTTGAGTGTAGGACGACCACTGGGACGAGTACACACTTGAGTGTAGGACGACCACTGGGCCGAGTACACACTTGAGTGAAGGACGACCACTGGGCCGAGTACACACTTGAGTGAAGGACGACCACTAGGACGAGTACACACTTGAGTGAAGGACGAGTACACACTTGAGTGTAGGACGACCACTGGGACGAGTACACACTTGAGTGAAGGACGACCACTAGGACGAGTACACACTTGAGTGTAGGACGACCACTGGGACGAGTACACACTTGAGTGTAGGACGACCACTGGGCCGAGTACACACTTGAGTGAAGGACGAGTACACACTTGAGTGTAGGACGACCACTGGGACGAGTACACACTTGAGTGTAGGACGACCACTGGGACGAGTACACACTTGAGTGAAGGACGACCACTGGGACGAGTACACACTTGAGTGAAAGACGACCACTGGGACGAGTACACACTTGAGTGAAGGACGACCACTGGGACGAGTACACACTTGAGTGAAAGACGACCACTGGGACGAGTACACACTTGAGTGTAGGACGACCACTGGGACGAGTACACACTTGAGTGTAGGACGACCACTGGGACGAGTACACACTTGAGTGAAGGACGACCACTGGGACGAGTACACACTTGAGTGAAGGACGACCACTGGGACGAGTACACACTTGAGTGAAGGACGACCACTGGGACGAGTACACACTTGAGTGTAGGACGACCACTGGGACGAGTACACACTTGAGTGTAGGACGACCACTGGGACGAGTACACACTAACACACTCAACGACCACACATGAGCAAGGTGGTGCAGGCAAGCTGTAAGTGCTGGAAGACATCTCACATGAGAACATGAGGTCCATCCAGTACAAAGAGCAAGAAGATTAGAATTGATCAAATCTAGAATAATTAATGACATATTAATGAATTTGAAGATTGTAGATATACAAGTTACCTAAACAATCGTAGACACTACGTCTACCCAGCCTTTCCCGCCCCCCCCTCTCTACCTCCCTGTAGGTGTGTACTTAACGAGTTGTGCTTGCGGGGGTTGAGCTTTGGCTCGTTGGTCAAGCCTCTCAACCGTCAATCAACTGGTGTACAGATTCCGGAGCCTATTGGGCTCTATCATATCTACGTTTGAAACCGTGTACGAAGTCAGCCTTCACCACATCATTGCCTAATGCATTCCATTTGTTAACTATTCTGACACTGAAAAAAAATAATTTCTGATGTCTCTGTGGCTAATTTGGGAACTAATTTACCACCTGTGTTCCCTTGTTCGTGTTGCACCCATGCTAAATAGTTTGTCTTTATCCACCCAGTAAATCCCCCAGAGAATTTTGCAGGTCATTATCAAGTCTCCCCTTACTCTTCTGTCTTCTAGGGATGTGAGGTTTAGTATCCGTAGCCTTTCCTCATAGCTCATACCTCTCAGTTCTGGGACTAACTTGGTTGCGAACGTCTGAATCTTTAACATTGTCTTGTGTTTAACTAGGTATGGACTCCAGGCTGGAGCTGCATATTCCAGGATTGGTCTGACATAAGTGGTATACAAGGTCCTGAACGATTCCTTACACAAGTTTCTATAGGTAGTTCTTATGTTGGCCAATCTAGCATATGCCGCTGATGATATCCATTTGATGTGGGCCTCTGGGGACATGTTCGGTGTGATATCAACCCCCAGATCTTTCTCTTTATTTGACTCTTGCAGGATTTCACCTCCCAGATGGTACCTTGTGTTCAGCCTTCTGCTCCCTTCGCCTAATTTCATTAATTTACAGTTTCTTGAATTGAACTTTAATAGCCATATTTTAGACCATTCCTCCAGTTTGTCCGGGTCGCCCTGTAGTCTCTGTCTATCATCATCTGTCTTTATTCTTCTCATAATTTTTGCATCATCAGCAAACTTTGAGAGGAATGAGTCTATTCCCTCTATAAGATAGTTTACATATATTAGAAACAGGATGGGTCCCACAGAGCCCTGTGGGATTCCGCTGGTGACATCTCGCCACTCTGATGTCTCCCCCACTCACAGTTACTCGCTGTTTCCTGTTGCGTAGATACTCCCTTATCCACTAGAGCACCTTTTGTGTGTGTGTGTTTACTAGTTGTGTTTTTGCGGGGGTTGAGCTTTGCTCTTTCGGCCCGCCTCTCAACTGTCAATCAACTGTTTACTAACTACTTTTTTTTTTTTTTTTTTTTTTTTTTTTTTCCCCACACCACACACACACATCCCAGGAAGCAGCCTGTGACAGCTGACTAACTCCCAGGTACCTATTTACTGTTAGGTAACAGGGGCACTTAGGGTGAAAGAAACTTTGCCCATTTGTTTCTGCCTCGTGCGGGAATCGAACCCGCGCCACAGAATTACGAGTCCTGCGCGCTATCCACCAGGCTACGAGACCCCAGCCCGTCGTAGTGTGTGTGTGTGTGTGTGTGTGTGTGTGTGTGTGTGTGTGTGTGTGTGTGTGTGTGTGTGTGTGTGTGTGTGTGTGTGTGTGTGTGTGTGTGTGTGTGTGTGTGTGTGTGTGTGTGTGTGTGTGTGTGTGTGTGTGTGTGTGTGTGTGTGTGTGTGTGTGTGTGTGTGTATGTGTGTACTCACCTAGTACTCACCTAGTTGTGTTTACGGGGGTTGAGCTCTGGCTCTTCGGTCCCGCCTCTCAACCGTCAATCAACAGGTGTACAGATTCCTGAGCCTATTGGGCTCTATCATATCTACACTTGAAACTGTGTATGGAGTCAGCCTCCACCACATCACTTCCTAATGCATTCCATTTGTTAACCACTCTGACACTAAAAAAGTTCTTTCTAATATCTCTGTGGCTCATTTGGGCGCTCAGTTTCCACCTGTGTCCCCTTGTGCGTGTGCCCCTTGTGCTAAATAGCCTGTCTTTATCTACCCTATCAATTCCCTTGAGAATCTTGAATGTAGTGATCATGTCCCCCCTAACTCTTCTGTCTTCCAGCGAAGTGAGGTTCAATTCCCGCAGTCTCTCCTCGTAGCTCATACCTCTCAGCTCGGGTACTAGTCTGGTGGCAAATCTTTGAACCTTTTCCAGTTTAGTCTTATCCTTGACTAGATATGGACACCATGCTGGGGCTGCATACTCCAGGATTGGTCTGACATATGTGGTATACAAAGTTCTGAATGATTCTTTACACAAATTTCTGAATGCCGTTCGTATGTTGGCCAGCCTGGCATATGCCGCTGATGTTATCCTCTTGATATGTGCTGCAGGAGACAGGTCTGGCGTGATATCAACTCCCAAGTCTTTTTCTTTCTCTGACTCCTGAAGAATTTCCTCTCCCAGATGATACCTTGTATTTGGCCTCCTGCTCCCTACACCTATCTTCATTACATTACATTTGGTTCGGTTGAACTCTAACAACCACTTGCTCGACCATTCCTTCAGCTTGTCTAGGTCTTCTTGAAGCCCCAAGCTGTCCTTCTTTGTCTTAATTCTTCTCATAATTTTGGCATCGTCCGCAAACATTGAGAGAAATGAATCGATACCCTCCGGGAGATTATTTACATATATCAGAAACAAGATAGGACCGAGTACAGAGCCCTGTGGGACTCCACTGGTGACTTCACGCCAATCGGAGGTCTCACCCCTCACCGTAACTCTCTGCTTCCTATTGCTTAGGTACTCCCTTATCCACTTGAGCACCTTACCAGCTACACCTGCCTGTCTCTCCAGCTTATGTACCAGCCTCTTATGCGGTACTGGGTCAAAGGCTTTCCGACAATCCAAGAAAATGCAGTCCGCCCTGCCCTCTCTTTCTTGCTTAATCTGTGTCACCTGGTCATAGAATTCTATTAAGCCAGTCAGGCAAGATTTACCCTCCCTGAACCCATGCTGGCGATTTGTCATGAAGTCCCTTCTCTCCAGATGTGTTACCAGGTTTTTTCTCACAATCTTCTCCATCACCTTGCATGGTATACAAGTCAAGGACATTGGCCTGTAGTTCAGTGCCTCTTGCCTGTCGCCCTTTTTGTATATTGGGACCACATTCGCCGTCTTCTATAAGACGGTGTGTGTGTGTGTGTGTGTGTGTGTGTGTGTGTGTGTGTGTGTGTGTGTGTGTGTGTGTGTGTGTGTGTGTGTGTGTGTGTGTGTGTGTGTGTGTGTGTGTGTACTCACCTAGTTGTACTCACCTAGTTGTGTTTGCGGGGGTTGAGCTCTGGCTCTTTGGTCCCGCCTCTCAACCGTCAATCAACAGGTGTACATGTTCATGAGCCTATCGGGCTCTGTCATATCTACACTTGAAACTGTGTATGGAGTCAGCCTCCACCACATCACTGCCTAATGCATTCCATTTGTCAACCACTGTGACACTAAAAAAGTTCTTTCTAATATCTCTGTGGCTCATTTGGGCACTCAGTTTCCACCTGTGTCCCCTTGTGCGTGTTCCCCTTGTGTTAAATAGACTGTCTTTATCTACCCTATCAATCCCCTTCAGAATCTTGAATGTGGTGATCATGTCCCCCCGTGTGTGTGTGTGTGTGTGTGTGTGTGTGTGTGTGTGTGTGTGTGTGTGTGTGTGTGTGTGTGTGTGTGTGTGTGTGTGTGTGTGTGTGTGTGTGTGTGTGTGTGTGTGTGTGTGTGTGTGTGTGTGTGTGTGTGTGTGTGTGTGTGTGTGTGTGTGTGTGTGTGTGTGTGTGTGTGTGTGTGTGTGTGTGTGTGTGTGTATGTGTGTGTATGTGTGTGTGTGTGTACTCACCTAATTGTACTCACCTAATTGTGCTTGCGGGGGTTGAGCTCTGGCTCTTTGGTCCCGCCTCTCAACCGTCAATCAACTGGTGTACAGATTCCTGAGCCTATTGGGCTCTATCATATCTACACTTGAAACTGTGTATGGAGTCAGCCTCCACCACATCACTTCCTAATGCATTCCATTTACTAACTACTCTGACACTGAAAAAGTTCTTTCTAACGTCTCTGTGGCTCATTTGGGTACTCAGCTTCCACCTGTGTCCCCTTGTTCGCGTCCCACCAGTGTTGAATAGTTCATCCTTGTTTACCCGGTCGATTCCCCTGAGGATTTTGTAGGTTGTGATCATGTCCCCCCTTACTCTTCTGTCTTCCAGTGTCGTGAGGTGCATTTCCCGCAGCCTTTCCTCATAACTCATGCCTCTTAGTTCTGGGACTAGTCTAGTAGCATACCTCTGGACTTTTTCCAGCTTCGTCTTGTGCTTGACAAGATACGGGCTCCATGCTGGGGCCGCATACTCCAGGATTGGTCTTACATATGTGGTGTACAAGATTCTGAATGATTCCTTACACAGGTTCCTGAACGCCGTTCTGATGTTAGCCAGCCTCGCATATGCCGCAGACGTTATTCTCTTTATGTGGGCTTCAGGAGACAGGTTTGGTGTGATATCAACTCCTAGATCTTTCTCTCTGTCTGTTTCATTAAGTACTTCATCTCCTATTCTGTATCCTGTGCCTGGCCTCCTGTTTCCACTGCCTAGTTTCATTACTTTGCATTTACTCGGGTTGAACTTCAACAGCCATTTGTTGGACCATTCACTCAGTCTATCCAGGTCATCTTGTAGCCTCCTACTATCATCCTCTGTTTCAATCCTCCTCATAATTTTTGCATCGTCGGCAAACATTGAGAGGAACGAATCTATACCCTCTGGGAGATCATTTACATATACCAGAAACAGTATAGGTCCAAGGACTGACCCCTGCGGGACTCCACTTGTGACGTCTCGCCAATCTGAGGCCTCACCCCTCACACAGACTCGTTGTCTCCTGTTGCTTAGGTATTCCTCTATCCACCGGAGTACCTTCCCTCTCACTCCAGCCTGCATCTCCAACTTTCGCACTAGCCTCTTGTGTGGCACTGTATCAAAGGCTTTCTGACAATCCAAAAATATGCAGTCTGCCCACCCTTCTCTTTCTTGCCTTATTTTTGTTGCCTGGTCGTAGAATTCAAGTAACCCTGTGAGGCAGGACCTGCCATCCCTGAACCCATGTTGATGCTGTGTTACAAAGTTCCTTCGCTCCAGATGCTCCACTAGTTTTTTTCGCACAATCTTCTCCATCAGCTTGCATGGTATGCAGGTTAGGGACACTGGCCTGTAGTTCAGTGCCTCCTGTCTATCCCCTTTCTTGTATATCGGGACTACGTTAGCTGCTTTCCAAGTATCTGGCAGTTCCCCTGTTGCCAGTGATTTGTTATACACTATGGAGAGTGGTAGGCTCAGTTCTCTTGCTCCTTCCTTTAGAACCCAAGGGGAGATTCCATCTGGGCCTATAGCCTTCGTCACGTCCAACTCTAGTAAACACTTCCTTACTTCCCCACTGGTAATCTCAAACTCTTCCAGTGGTTCCTGGTTAGCTATTCCCTCACTTACCTCTGGAATTTCTCCTTGTTCTAAGGTGAAGACCTCCTGGAATTTCTTATTCAATTCCTCACACACTTCCTTGTCATTTGTAGTGAATCCTTCCGCCCCTATCCTTAATCTCATAACCTGTTCCTTTACTGTTGTTTTTCTCCTAATGTGGCTATGCAACAATTTAGGCTGAGTCTTTGCCTTGCTTGCGATGTCATTTTCGTATTGTCTTTCTGCCTCTCTTCTCATCCTGACATATTCATTCCTGGCATTCTGGTATCTTTCTCTGCTCTCCAGTGTCCTGTTATTCCTTGTGTGTGTGTGTGTGTGTGTGTGTGTGTGTGTGTGTGTGTGTGTGTGTGTGTGTGTGTGTGTGTGTGTGTGTGTGTGTGTGTGTGTGTGTGTGTGTGTGTGTGTGTGTGTGTGTGTGTGTGTGTGTGTGTGTGTGTGTGTGTGTGTGTGTGTGTGTGTGTGTGTGTGTGTGTGTGTGTGTGTGTGTGTGTGTGTGTGTGTGTGTGTGTGTGTGTGTGTGTGTGTGTGTGTGTGTGTGTGTGTGTGTGTGTGTGTGTGTGTGTGTGTGTGTGTGTGTGTGTGTGGTGTGTGTGTGTGTGTGTGTGTGTGTGTGTGTGTGTGTGTGTGTGTGTGTGTGTGTGTGTGTGTGTGTGTGTGTGTGTGTGTGTGTGTGTGTGTGTGTGTGTGCGCGCGGGCGCGCGCGCGTGGGTACCTGTGTGCGTATGTGGGCTAGGGATAGAGATAGTGAGTGAGAAAGTGAATGAGAGAGAGAGAGAGAGAGAGAGAGAGAGAGAGAGAGAGAGAGAGAGAGAGAGAGAGAGAGAGAGAGAGAGAGAGAGAGAGAGAGAGAGAGAGAGAGAGAGAGAGAGAGAGAGAGAGAGAGAGAGAGAGAGAGAGAGAGAGAGAGAGAGAGAGAGAGAGAGAGAGAGAGAGAGAGAGAGAGAGAGAGAGAGAGAGAGAGAGAGAGAGAGAGAGAGAGAGAGAGACAGACAGACAGACAGACAGACAGACAGACAGACAGACAGACAGACAGACAGAAAACGGCGGCAGTTTTCAACAGATATCACGATTTGTCTAGATATGATCTAGGTATGTTCAAGTGAGGATTCCACACAACATATTCTATTACTGGACCAACATTAGTGGCCTAGAATATTACGATAACCACCCTGTCCAGGTTCCTGGTTTATATTAATGTAACCTTAACTCGCTAATGGTGTTAGACAAACAGATTTAATAAGGTAAATGGAATAAGAGGGAATTAGAGCACAATCGATGCAAATCTTCGAATTTGTGGAATGCGTTCCAGCAGGAGATAACCAAAAACTGAAACAAATTTAGTTTGTCTCCAGTATCTATGAAATATGATAACAAAATAATGTTGTTATTAATATCAGTCAAACTTTATTATATAAAATTACTAATATCAAGGTGAGGGGGGGAAAATAAATGACTTGTACTCACATGCTGCCAACGTGGTGGTGAAGAGTGAGGACCGCCGGGTGCAGAGACTCTCTCCAGATGACCATGGTGCCTTCACTGATGCTGGAGACAACTGCCTGGTAGTCCCTCATGAAGTCTCCGAAGCTCTCCTTCTCACTCTCCCACACTGCTTGCAGAGTTTGCTTATTGAGCAGGACGTCAGCAACAGTTGGAGCCTCTGCTGACACCCAGTGTTTGAGGGCTGATGCGGTGAAGGTTGCATCACGCTGCCAAGCCTTCACCATTTTATCTGCAGGTGAGGTCAACTGGGCCCACAAACTGCTATCACTATAGTCCAATGACGGATCATATTCTACGATGAACTGGAGGATATCCGACGTTAAAAGCCTCAGACCTATTGCACAATCTTGGCTCCGCTTGCCAAATCTTTTGTGGTCTAGTATAGCCCCAAGCTCTAGTGGGTTATGCAAGCCAATTCTAATTCTCCCTTCTTCATATTCTTCTTGAGATTTTTGCCCAACATCTAAATACAAAAGCAGCTCGGGTAAATGCTTGTTTATGTCTGTGCCAATCTTCCAAAAATCTTCAAATTGTTCCGAGTTTCCTTGTAATTTGAGCTTGACTAAATTATCCCGTGAATGGATGCTGCCTTTGTAGCTATAACCCCACTGACTCTGAGGGGCTGAAACTTTAGCCGCAAAATTATATCCACTATCATTTGTAGTCACATCAGTTGAGATTTGCAAGTTGTGCCACGTTTCCTGAGATAGACTCCAGTACCCGAGTGTGTAGTGTGCTGTAGTGAGCACCGACTCCACCACCCTTGCACTCAAGCTAAGGAGGAACCCTGAGGCGGGTTGTGAGATGCTGACTAACACACTGTGCTCGTTGTTGTCTAAGGCCGGATGTACCTCAAGCACCAACTCAATATCTCGCTCAGCAGAATTTCCATCTCTCAGTTCTGCTATGCCATACAGTGGTGAATTTCGCGCCTGGGTAACATTACCTTGGAAGATGATGTCCTTGATATCAGGATGACTCAAGATCGTCTTTAAATAATGCTTCGTGTGTCCAAACAAAGAATTGTCAACATAATTTAACCTTAAGGTGAATGGTACTTTTTCAGTCTCATATTCATTCCAAGCGAAATATGACAACATTTCTAACTCCCTAAAGCTATGAGTGGCATTAGCTTTATAATGCAGCTTGCGAGTAGGCAGAAGCAAAGTGATATCACCGTCGTATGTGCTGCTGAGGAGCCCAGGATCCATCTCCAACACAACTTTGTAACCAATTTTTCGTCTGTTTAACTCAAATATTAAACTCTCGTTCCAGTGCAGAGAACTGAGAGAGAAAGTTCCTTCAACGTGAAACTGACTTTCTGAAACTTCCGCGGAGAGTGATAAATGGCGGCCTGCTTCAAGTATTTCTTGACGTGCATGGAAACCGTAAGTTTCCCAAGAACCATCTTTTCTGAGGGCAAACCCGAATTGAAGACCGTAGTCATTAAGCTCCTTGGTTGTCTCCAAGTTAAGAATCAGGAAACCTGGATATCGTTTGGGAGTGGTGATTGCAAAGACTTTGTCTGACCCCCAACCTACGTGAGCCTTAATTAGCTCCTCTTTGTCAGTTCTCATCGCAAAATAAATTCTTTCACATGGTTTGTACTCAAACTCTGTCAAGAATAAATCAATACCAAAAGTATCTTTAGGATAAAATTCAACTTGCAATGATAATCTTATAATTTTATGGAACTGATCAAGTGCTCGTATAATAGTCTTTATGCTATTTTCATTAAGTCTTACTACAAACTCTACTTGAACTGCATCTGTATTCAACGGAATTGCTGCTGATAAAGTAATTCCTACTTTGCCAACTCGCAGTTCAAATATAGACATCATTGACGTTGTCTCCATATGAAAGGACATTATTTCATATTTTTCAAATGGGAGGTAAATACTGAATTGCATAACTGGGTAACGAGCATTAAGCTCCATCCTGATAATAATACCCACTTTTCCTCCTGGGTATTCCAGCAGCACGCTGAAGATATTATTGTTCATGGGATCAAACTGAGGAGTCACCAGAACAATCTTCTCGTAACCCTTAAACGGTGTTGTCAGAGAGACAGAGACACTTCTACCCATTACTGAATCTGGGGAAGAATGAACCTTAAAGATGATTTCCTTATCGTTCTTCATTCTAATGTACACAGCAATGTCTTCAATAATATCTGTCCACACTATTCTTATATTAACCTCTTGTAAAGCTTCAAAAGATGTTTTCAACTTCCAGGAAAAATATTTATAGTTTATGTGTTCTAGTGTACTACTTATTCTTATCTTAAAACAGTCACTTTTTAATTCGATATTGAAATTTTTGTCTTCAGTACCCAAGTAAGAATAAAGAGCAAATTGTAAGTTGTCATAATAAAGCGTAATTGTATGTCTGCTTCTCCAATATTTACTGATTTCTATAAATAAATCTGTATGTTTTAAAAGATATTTGTTATACACCGTTATACTTAAAACCCTTGAGCTGTATCGGTCGGAAAACTCAAATGAGAAAATAGTAGATAACTCTGGAATAACACTATCTACTGTCATTACTATCTTAATATTTTCCTCATCAAACTTGGTCATCAGAGATATTTTGAGAAGCTCTTCTCCGTCTTGTGTGAGAGATGCGAGCAAGGTGGTGTTGGAGGCCCCACTCCCAAGCTCAGCCTTGGCGGCAACTTTACCTCCTCCTGCGCCTCCTGTCATCTCACCCTCGAATCTAATGCTTAAGGATTCATTTTGAACATAGTCAAATGTTCCTGTTACGAGTATATTTTGGTAGGGAAGCCAAGGAGAATTAGCAGTAAGCTGTAGAGTGCGGTCACTGAGGTTCACGTGCAGCTTCACGATGTGCTTCTCATCCCCGCTGTCTAGCTTAAGGCTCCCGGTAATGTTATGGAGCCAATGGAAGTTGGTCTTTAAGGAGTGCGCACCCAGCCAGTCTGATGTCACCTGAACCTCGCACTTGGCCTGATGCAGCTTCCTCGTGTACTGCAATATTCCCGTCACGTAAATATCCTTCAAGCCGTAAGATATTCTAGAGTCCAGTGAAAATGAAAACTTTTGTTGAACCATAAAATTCACATTAAAGGTGATCTTTTCTATATATGGCGAATTAATTTCACCTCCAACCGTAAACTTCTCCAAATTAAAATCTTCAGGCCAAGTCAAAAGCAGTGTGTGTCTCATTGATGGGTCTGGATAAGAGAAGGAAATTCTATTGGATGTTCCAGTAATTGTAATCCGGATATCAGCAGCCCAGTCAGGTGACTTCCATGCTACTTGTCGAGTAGATGATCCCTCAACCGGAAATGTTGTTTCGTATGACAACTTGTATATTTGCTCCGCTCCTTTCGATAAAATAAATTCTACAATTCCTTCTTCTAAGAACATGTTCAGTAATGAAATTTTGAACGACATTTGATACGGGATGTTGGTAAACTTATCCTTATAAACAACAGCCAAAGATGCCTGACCATTCTTGGTACTACTGCTCATATTAACATTATATTGTAATAATTCTTGACTTTTGAACTTCAAAAACAGAGCTGATGAAGCCTCAATGAATGTAAAAGCTTGAACATGATCAGCAGAAATAGTGAAGTTTAGCGACTCTAGCCATTGGTCTAAACTTTCAAACCTTATGTGCAGTTTCCCTTGTCCACTATTTGGATTAATCTGATAGTTGAGGTTAATGGTTAGTGGAGGAATTGACGGTGGGTAGACTAAGGATACTTGTGTGTCCATTTTCATCCAAATGTTGGAGGCTTCCATTCTCCATATAAAGTCTCCTAAAGCAGGAATATCCACGGTAAACTTCCCACCTGTGACAGACAATATTCCCTCTATTACAGTGGTCTTACCATTACTGATGACTTTACTTCTGAACTGGTGCCCTTCTAATCCCAGATCGAGAGCAGCGTCCAGTGACGTAAAAGATTTAAGAGGAGTTTGTAATTCAATTTCAGATTTTAATTCCTGTCCATCATATATATAGTCGAGCCTGGCGAGCACAACTTCCAAGTTGTTCTCCTCGTATCTACCAAGCAACTTGAACTGCACTGGAGAGTAAATGAGTGTTAATGATGCATTTATTGAATCCCACTCTAGAGCAGCGCTATACATTAACTCTTCACTTTCTGTTCTCAGAGAAGTCTTGAATATAACTTCTTTCAAAAATTCCCATGGAGTATACACTTGTATTTCTAAATTCCACATTTCTGCTTGAACATGAATTCTTACTGAGCTGTTTTTTTGCCAGGATAGATTTGCTTTAATTATGTATAAACCATTTTTGAACCCAGCAGAAGACTCAAAGACAATTTCTTCATAGCCAGAAATTGGTGTTTTTCCAGTTAGTGTCAAAGCAAATGTTGGAGAAAGTTGATAGTCGCCCAGTATGCTCCATTCATCGTTATTGTGAACCAAGGACAACTTAATGTGACTTGGATTAAACTTTAAGGAAACAGAGAGCCGCTCTATTGCTGTAAAAGGTGTGGTCAAGGCACCGTGAAGGTCAAGCTGTTCGTTCTTCAACTTGAAGAAGCCAGTGAGAGTGATCCGCTTACTCCAGTCAACAAAGACTGTGAATGTAAAGTCAACAGCTGATTTCTCGTACGAGAATTCCCCATCGTAGCCAATGAGGAGTTGAGGCAGGGATTTAAATGGTGTAGATATTTCGATATTGATCTTAACACGATTGTTATTGGTCATGCCTTTAACGGCGACTGTTAGTACATCTCCCCATTCAAAGGAAGCCGAGGCCAGATCGGTCATACTATTCATTCTATAATTTAAGAAATTTGTTAAGTCATACATGGCCTTCACAATAATTGGAGTGCGTGGATTATCAGTGGATTCAAAGCGAAACTCTAGCGAAGATTGCTCTATAATGAGTTGAACCGCAGCATTTACTGTGTAGACTGTTTCCCCTACAGTTATGTGACCAATATAATTGATATGACCATCATGTTCGGAATAGGAAATATTTGCTGTCACTGGCTTTGTTACGGAGCTAGTTAGACTCAGCTCAAGCTGGTAGCCATCACCTCGTGGCGCTAGAGCAGAGGTCAGATTGAACTTGTGCTCAGCCCAAGACAATTCAAGAATTATTCTGGAGACGTTCATATTGACATTAAATACACCGATTTGGCCGTACTTGGCGCTCGAGTGGATATGCTGTGTATCCAAACTAATGGTAAAGTGGAAAGCCTCGTAGCCAGTAACTGTAGCGAAGACTTTACCTTCATACACGTTACCACGTGTCCCAAATGTCATTTTGAGAGATCCTTCCTTATCAAATGCATTCATAAGTGCAGAAATTTCGACCTTGTTATCAGTAATATTGTCTACGAACGTAGATTCCATACTGAAGGTATGGTGATTCACACCAATGTCAAAAGATATACGAAGCTCGTTAGACTCGGAGAGAATATACTGGGCTCTGATATCTAATTTGTTAAACTCGATGAATGGCGTTGTTAGCAGGAACTCGAGCTGCTTAGAGTTGACGTTGTCCTTGGCGATCACCTTCAGTTCTGAAGTGTGTTCGCCCCAAGCACAGCTTGCCTCAAGCTGCAATGGACTCTTAATGAAAGACCAGTTCAACGCTGCGTTTACTGGCACAATAAACGGTGATGCTACAGAGGCCGTCGCTGACCCCACTGCTCCGTCTGGGCCTACCTGAAGGCCGGCCTGTAAGGATGCCTCTTCAACCGCTCCACTCACATCAATCTCAAAGGCTTCTTTCAATTTGTAATTGAAGTCAATGTTAAATGTAGAAATTCCTTGTACTGGAATATTCCCAGTTAATGAGAATGTACCAATTTTACGTTTAAGTTTTGAATTTAATTTAATATGGAAGATATCAAGACCATATTTATACGAGGCATCAATGCTGAATACGCCTGTATTGTATTCTGCCTGTAGATGATGAGTCAGTGTGTAGGGGGATCCAAAAACAATATTTACTTTCATACTTTCCAATACTTTCCTGGCACCATTCGGCTGGATATCAACTGTAGAGTTGAATGTTATAGTTCCCATTTGCTGTATATTTATATTGATCTGTGCAAAGTAAGCGGGAGCTGTGTGGCCAACGCCCCAAGTTCCATCCACCTCTTCATAGTCGGGAATGTTCGTCTTAATCACAAAACTTCCTGACAACTCTCCTGCTTTATCTTTTACAAGCTCAAAAACTGCATTTACTTTCCAAGTTTCAAATTGACAATTTATCTCTAGGGAAGTGTCAAGGATATAACCGAGCACATAAGAGGTGTTCTTCAGCACAGGTTCTTCAGTGGTTAAAATGAGACTGAAGTTTGCACGTGTCAAGGCACGACCAGTGGAGAAGTGACCAATAAAATTACAATCTGTATGACGGCGCTCAAGACGGATCTCACCATCATGGAAGAGGTCAAAAGGCATGATTGCCTTCAAGAAATATTGACCGAAATCCAACAGTGTCATGTCACAGTTTAGAATGAGGCTTGCGTTTCTGTCTAGGACTACAAATGTGCCGTCTATTCCCAGACTTCCTTGAGAGGTATTAAGTTGAGCCGCTGCAACAGCGAGACTTCCAAACTCGTACATCAATGAGGCTGAGATATTACCAAACATATCTGAAGGGGATAACAACACGATTTCCGTCTTTTGACGTGTCCAGGGTTCATGATCATGGTTAATATCAATCCCATACAAATGTCCTAAAGAAACTGCATGGATATGAGCTTCATAGGAAGTTTCCTGGGTGTCTGAATCAGGATAACCGATACCAATGTCCAAACTCTCATATTCCTTGAATGGTGTTAAGAGATTCAACGTGAGAACAGACCTGCCATCTTCCCTATGCGAGAAGCCCTTGAGCTGAAACTCAATGTCATCTTGCACACTGATAAGTTTAATTTTGTGATTATCACCTTCATGTTCATGGTCCAGTTTGATGTAGTATTCATGGGACGAGTGGAGGCTGGAGATTAAGTCAACTGTTATAGAGAAGGAACTGTTCGTCTTGTGGAACGCCGCCCTGCCGTCAGCGTCGCCCAGCGTTGTTCTTACTTTAAGATAAGCTTCGTTTTTGTCCCTGAGATCATAGGTTGCTAAGAGCTCAGCGTGATCAAATGGTGCGTTTGTTGTCAGAAGAAACTCCACGTTTCCATGAGTTACGTTAGTTTGTAATGATAATTTTATGTTTAATGGTGACCCAAACAACGAATGGAAGTAAGTGACTTCTGTCGGAGTTTTCTTTAAATCATATTTGACTTCAAGTGAAAATAATTTGTTTTGATTGACTTCAAGGAACACTTCTTTGCTATGTTCCGAGAAGGAATGCTTGTACAAGAAATGTGTTACATTATAATTTACTTCATATGCTCGAATAAACAGAGTATATTTCTCTATTTCGAAATCCGTTGAAAATTCCACACCCAACGAATGATCCGGATAAAGATGTCCTTCTATTTTTATGCTTGACGTCAACAGGAATGAGTATGGGAAGTCTGCACTTGAAACGTTGTAGTTATACATTAAGCCATAAGTTTGAGCGTAATAGTCACGTAATGCATTAAAGGAATCTTCTTTAAGGTTATAGCTGAAATTGAAGTCAAATATTGTTTCTGTGCAGTCTGCTTGAACGTTTAAGCTTATTGATGACTTTGTTAAAGACTTATCAAGCATACCTTCAAACTTGGCACAAAACTTTGGAACTTGTAATGCCATTTTAACTCCCCATTTATCTTCTGCGTTAATATTCATGGATACGTCTATATTTTCTAACCCTTTATAGGGAACTTGAAGCTGTATATGTGATTCGGATAAACTTGCTTTCACATCGGCTCTAAACCATTCTTTTTCATCATTTAGATCAACCACCAAATCAGATTGATATTGATCTTGAGTGAAAGAAAAATTTATTTTAGCATCAGTTTTCACGGGAATATAAATATGATTATCAACTTTCACTATTATTTGGCCGGTATTGTGTGGTTCTTGAGACACATATCTTAAGCTGCCGACAAAGTTCTCGTCGTTAACCCTTAACTTGGCGTTTGCTGCCAAGTCTTTCCTTTGCAGCAAGATAACTTGGCCAATTATTTTCCTGACTGCATCAAAATCTGAATTGATATTAATGCTAAACTGCTTCTTTTTTCTTTTTATATTCCAATTTATGTTTCCCTGAAGAACTTGGAATCTATATCCGTCGCCATCAGTAATCTGAACATTTATAGAAACTTTATTATTGAAGACCTGAATTGACATCTCAAACTTTTTAGATTCACCAGGAATAATGTAACTATTGAAAAGCTTGTCCACATCATTATAGAGGATGAACAAAGAGTAATGAGGTTTATGAAGCCCAAAATTAACTGAAAGTTTGCCCTGGTAGATTTTGTGTGAAATATTCAACAACAGACTAATGTCTTTTGTGTCTATCAATTTTTCTTTGTAAATAAGGTCATATTGATTTAAATATTTTACAATGAAAGAAGGATGAAAATCAAGTGAGCCATTTAATATAGTTTTGTAATGCCAATGACCGATATGCACAAGTCCATGAAGGTGAGCTCCAATAAACTCATTCGTGGCATTCATTCCAATATCTAGTTCAGCCCAGTATTTTTCAAACCCTTTAAAATCAGAATCCAGTTTAAAAGCGCCACTGAAAATATAATTCTCGATATCTGTGAGATCGGCTGTGAGCCTCAGCTGACCATTCTGGACCGTGCTGCTCGTCTCCGCTAAGACCTTTACAGTCAACAAGGCATCAAAATTGGGATAGACTGAATCAAATTTACTTGCCAAGATTAGAATGTCGTCTTTATGTTTTGTCAACTTAAAGTAAAGATCTGGGATGGTGCTGTTTCCCTTCTCGTATTTCACTTCCAGTCCATAGACTAACTCTGAAGCACCAACTTTGCCTTTGAAAATCAAGCCTTCGAATACAGATGATGTTATTAAAAATATATATTCATTCCATTTCACTTGAAAGTTCCCTCTGAACTGAGAGTCAATGCTTAGTTTAGAATCAAAATTAACTTGTGAGCTTGCATGGTGAAGTGTAGCGCTGATCTCTAGCTGTTCAAAATCCTGCTTTAGCCATCCCTGCTTGTACATTAAAGTACTTGTACCTCTGAAGTAGAATATATTGTCACTTGACGGGAACATGGCACCACGACTGATTTCTAAGAGCACAAAGTTTTTCGACTCCAGACTGTGCTTCCACTTGATGTCAATTTGGTCAAAGAGGGAGGACGTGGCCTCCAGCACGACGTCAGACTGGTACCATCTGATGGGATCTTGTGTCTGGACTTTGAGCCTCATAACTGAAGCTTCATCAAGTAATACGTCAATTGCAGTATTTTGTACAGAATCCACCATTTGTATTGTAACATCAACTTTGATGCTTTTGGTCCAAGGAGACATGAAGTGAAAATTAGAGTTAACAGTTTGGGTAATATGGTCTGGTTCCTGAGGCGTCGGTTGTGACCTGTTCAGCGATGATAAAGGCTCATTCCTATTAAGTTTATAATCTAATTTAAACATCTGGCTATCCCAAAGTCCAATGAGTTGAGTACTGAACATATTATGTTCTTTAATGTGCGAAAACGTTAATTCCAGTTTGTGATCAAAAATGTTATCCACGGAAAACTGTCCCGTTGCTGTTACTGGAACAAAATTTTCATCCCATTCGGTGTCAAAATCAAAGTTAATTTTTAATCTATTGACAGAAAGTTGAAAGTGATCATTGAAACTGTTGCTGGTGATATTGTGAATTAAATCCATCACAACTTGAATCTGATCATGTGAAAAATATAAATGGGCCTTAAGATCATTGGGATCCGCATATGAAGCCTTTAATTCAGCTGTTATTGAGTTTATTGGGTACAAGAACGACCAGAAATCAAGAGTAGTAATGAAGCTGTCTTCATTATAGGAATTTGTCACATTGAGGTGCAGGGGGTCAGTCCAAGGAGTATCCAAGTCGAGACTGGCAAGAAACTTGCGCGTGCTTGCCTCCAGCTCTTCCTTCATGGATAATGTAAGTGACAACTTTCCCACCATACCTGCCAGAATTTGAAAGTTTAGGCGGTTTTCAGAGGTATCAGACTCTACATGCAGCTGGAAAGGTTCTGCTAACAAGGGAGACTGAAGATCTAACTTGATATGTGTAGCTTGCTGGTTGCCAGGCTGGCCCAGACTAGTGACCCCCTCAACTTGCCAGGGAGCGTGAGCTTGTGTCAGGGCCAGGCTGGCACCCGTCACGTACTGCTCACCATCATACTTGTGCTGCAAGATAAGTTGCGAGTCACAAGTACCTCCATTTTCATACACCAGCTTAACTTCCAAGTTGTTGACGTCACTTAGCTGGACATCACCACGAACCTGTTAGAAAAATTATATGTATTATATATATATATATATATTATATATATATATATATATATATATATATGTCGTACCTAGTAGCCAGAACTCACTTTTCAGCCTACAATGCAAGGCCCGATTTGCCTAATAAGCCAAGTTTTCATGAATTAATATATTTTCTCTAAATTTTTTCTTATGAAATGATAAAGCAACCCATTTCATTATGTAAGAGGTCAATTTTTTTTATTGGAGTTAAAATTAACGTAGATATATGACCGAACCTAACCAACCCTACCTAACCTAACCTAATCTATCTTTATAGGTTAGGTTAGGTCAGGTAGCCGAAAAAGTTAGGTTAGGTTAGGTTAGGTAGGTTAGGTAGTCGAAAAGCAATTAATTCATGAAAACTTGGCTTATTAGGCAAATTGGGCCTTGCATAGTAGGCTCAGAAGTGAGTTCTGGCTACTAGGTACGACATATATATATATATATATATATATATGTCGTACCTACTAGCCAAAACGCACTTCTCAGCCTACTATGCAAGGCTCGATTTGCGTAATAAGCCAAGTTTTCCTGAATTAATTTATTTTGTCTAATTTTTTTCTTATGAAATGATAAAGCTACCCATTTCATTATGTATGAGGTCAATTTTTTTTATTGGAGTTAAAATTAACGTAGATATATGACCGAACCTAACCAACCCTACCTAACCTAACCTAACCTATCTTTATAGGTTAGGTTAGGTTAGGTAGCCGAAAAAGTTAGGTTAGGTTAGGTTAGGTAGGTTAGGTAGTCGAAAAAACATCAATTCATGAAAACTTGGCTTATTAGGCAAATCGGGCCTTGCATAGTGGGCTGAGAAGTGCGTTCTGGCTACTAGGTACGACATATATATATATATATATATATATATATATATATGTCGTACCTAGTAGCCAGAACGCACTTCTCAGCCTACTATGCAAGGCCCGATTTGCCTAATAAGCCAAGTTTTACTGAATTAATATATTTTCTCTAATTTTTTCTTATGAAATGATAAAGTTACCCATTTCATTATGTATGAGGTCAATTTTTTTTTATTGGAGTCAAAATTAACGTAGATATATGACCGAACCTAACCAACCCTACCTAACCTAACCTAACCTATCTTTATAGGTTAGGTTAGGTTAGGTAGCCAAAAAAGTTAGGTTAGGTTAGGTTAGGTAGGTTAGGTAGTCGAAAAAACATTAATTCATGAAAACTTGGCTTATTAGGCAAATTTAGCCTTGCATAGTAGGCTGAGAAGTGAGTTCTGGCTACTAGGTACGACATATATATATATATATATATATATATATATATATATATATATATATATATGTCGTACCTAGTAGCCAGAACGCACTTCTCAGCCTACTATGCAAGGCCCGATTTGCCTAATAAGCTAAGTTTTCATGAATTAATTGTTTTTCGACTACCTAACCTACCTAACCTAACCTAACCTAACTTTTTAGGCTACCTAACCTAACCTAACCTATAAAGATAGGTTAGGTTAGGTTAGGTAGGGTTGGTTAGGTTCGGTCATATATCTACGTTAATTTTAACTCCAATAAAAAAAAATTGACCTCATACATAATGAAATGGGTAGCTTTATCATTTCATAAGAAACAAATTAAAGAAAATATATTAATTCTGGAAAACTTGACTTATTAGGCAAATCGGGCCTTGCATAGTAGGCTGAGAAGTGCGTTCTGGCTACTAGGTACGACATATATATATATATATATATATATATATATATATATATATATATATATATATATATATATATATATATATATATATATATATGTCGTACCTAGTAGCCAGAACGCACTTCTCAGCCCACTATGCAAGGCCCGATTTGCCTAATAAGCCAAGTTTTCATGAATTGATGTTTTTTCGACTACCTAACCTACCTAACCTAACCTAACCTAACTTTTTCGGCTACCTAACCTAACCTAACCTATAAAGATAGGTTAGGTTAGGTTAGGTAGGGTTGGTTAGGTTCGGTCATATATCTACGTTAATTTTAACTCCAATAAAAAAAAATTGACCCCATACATAGAGAAAAGGGTTGCTTTATCATTTCATAAGAAAAAAATTATAGTAAATATATTAATTCAGGAAAACTTGGCTTATTAGGCAAATTGGGCCTTGAATAGTAGGCTGAGAAGTGAGTTCTGGCTATTAGGTACGACATATATATATATATATTATATATATATATATATATATATATATATATATATATATATATATATATATATATATATATATATATATATATATATGTCGTACCTAATAGCCAGAACGCACTTTTCAGCCTACTATGCAAGGCCCGATTTGCCTAATAAGCCAAGTTTTCATGAATTAATTGTTTTTCGACTACCTAACCTACCTAACCTAACCTAACCTATCTTTTTCAGCTACCTAACCCAACCTTACCTATAAAGATAGGTTAGGTTAGGTTAGGTAGGGTTGGTTAGGTTCGGTCATATATCTACGTTAATTTTAACTCCAATAAAAAAAAATTGACCTCATACATAATGAAATGGGTAGCTCTATCATTTCATAAGAAAAAAATTTGAGAAAATATATTAATTCGTGAAAACTTGGCTTATTAGGCAAATTGGGCCTTGCAAAGTAGGCTGAGAAGTGCGTTCTGGCTACTAGGTACGACATATATATATATATATATATATATATATAATATATATATATATATGTCGTACCTAGTAGCCAGAACGCACTTCTCGGCCTACTATGCAAGGCCCGATTTGCCTAATAAGCCAAGTTTTCATGAATTAATGTTTTTTCGACTACCTAACCTACCTAACCTAACCTAACCTAACCTTTTCGGATACCTAACCTAACCTAACCTATAAAGATAGGTTAGGTTAGGTTAGGTAGGGTTGGTTAGGTTCGGTCATATATCTACGTTAATTTTAACTCCAATAAAAAAAAATTGACCTCATACATAATGAAATGGGTAGCTTTATCATTTCATAAGAAAAAAATTAGAGAAAATATATTAATTCATGAAAACTTGGCTTATTAGGCAAATCTGGCCTTGCATAGTAGGCCGAGAAGTGCGTTCTGGCTACTAGGTACGACATATATATATATATATATATATATATATATGTCGTACCTAATAGCCAGAACGCACTTATCGGCCTACTATGCAAGGCCCGATTTGCCTAATAAGCCAAGTTTTCCTGAATTAATATATTTTCTCTAATTTTTTTCTTATGAAATGATAAATCTAACCATTTCATTATGTATGAGGTCAATTTTTTTTTATTGGAGTTTAAATTAACGTAGATATATGACCAAACCTAACCAACCCTACCTAACCTAACCTAACCTATCTTTATAGGTTAGGTTAGGTTAGGTAGCGGAAAAAGTTAGGTTAGGTTAGGTTAGGTAGGTTAGGTAGTCGAAAAACAATTAATTCATGAAAACTTGGCTTATTAGGCAAATTGGGCCTTGCATAGTAGGCTGAGAAGTGAGTTCTGGCTACTAGGTACGACATATATATATATATATATGTCGTACCTAGTAGCCAGAACGCACTTCTATGCCTACTATTCAAGGCCCGATTTGCCTAATAAGCCAAGTTTTCATGAATTAGTATATTTTCTCTAATTTTTTTCTTATGAAATTATAAAGCTACCCATTTCATTACGTATGACGTCAATTTTTTTTTATTGGAGTTAAAATTAATGTAGATATATGACCGAACCTAACCAACCCTACCTAACCTAACCTAACCTATCTTTATCGGTTAGGTTAGGTTAGGTAGCCGAAAACGTTAGGTTAGGTTAGGTTAGGTAGGTTAGGTAGTCGAAAAACAATTAATTCATGAAAACTTTGCTTATTAGGCAAATCGGGCCTTGAATAGTAGGCATAGAAGTGCGTTCTGGCTACTAGGTACGACATATATATATATATATATATATATATATATATATATATATATATATATATATATATATATATATATATATATATATATATATATATATATATATATATATATATATATATGTCGTACCTAGTAGCCAGAACGTCGTACTCGGCCTACTATGCAAGGCCCGATTTGCCTAATAAGCCAAGTTTTCCTGAATTAATATATTTTCTCTAACTTTTTTCTTATGAAATGATAAAGCTACCCATTTCATTATGTATGAGGTCAATTTTTTTTTATTGGAGTTAAAATTAACGTAGATATATGACCGAACCTAACCAACCCTACCTAACCTAACCTAACCTATCTTTATAGGTTAGGTTAGGTTAGGTAGCCTAAAAAGTTAGGTTAGGTTAGGTTAGGTAGGTTAGGTAGTCGAAAAACAATTAATTCATGAAAACTTGGCTTATTAGGCAAATCGGGCATTGCATAGTAGGCTGAGAAGTGCGTTCTGGCTATTAGGTACGACATATATATATATATATATATATATATATATATATATATATATATATATATATATATATATATATATATATATATATATTTATATATATATATATATATATATATATTATTAAATATGACCGAAAAAGTAAGATTAATAATTCTAACACGAATTTTCTCAATCTTTCGTACATTACGCTTCACTGTTGGAGGTAAATCAAAAATCAATTCTCCAAATTTCATTTTTATTTCTAGTCTGACGCGACACGGGCGCGTTTCGTAAAACTTATTACATTTTCAAAGACTTTAGTTCACAAATACACAACTGAATAGAACTTACGCATCTCCGATTTTATATCTTATATCTTTTTTTTGATTTACCTCCAACAGTGAAGCGTAATGTACGAAAGATTGAGAAAATTCGTGTTAGAATTATTAATCTTACTTTTTCGGTCATATTTAATAATATATGTCTACAGGAAAGACTGCTACCAAAATATATATATATATATATATATATATATATATATATATATATATATATATATATATATATATATATATATATATATATATATATATGTTGTACCTAGTAGCCAGAACGTCGTACTCGGCCTACTATGCAAGGCTCGATTTGCCTAATAAGCCAAGTTTTCCTGAATTAATATATTTTCTCTATTTTTTTTCTTATGAAATGATAAAGCTACCCATTTCATTATGTATGAGGCCAATTATTTTTTATTGGAGGTTAAATTAACGTTGGTATATGACCGAACCTAACCAACCCTACCTAACCTAACCTAACCTATCTCTATAGGTTAGGTTGGGTTAGGTATCCGAAAACGTTAGGTTAGGTTAGGTTAGGTATGTTAGGAGGTCGAAAAACAATTAATTCATGAAAACTTGGCTTATTAGGCAAATCGGGCCTTGCATAGTAGGCTGAGAAGTGCGTTCTGGCTACTAGGTACGACATATATATATATATATATATGTCGTACCTAGTAGCCAGAACGCACTTTTCAGCCTACTATGCAAGGCCCGATTTGCCTAATAAGCCAAGTTTTCATGAATTAATATGTTTTCTCTTATTTTTTTCTTACGAAATGATAAAGCTACCCATTTCATTATGTATGAGGTCAATTTTTTTTAATGGATTTAAAATTAACGTAGATATATGACCGAACCTAACCAACCCTACCTAACCTAACCTAACCTATCTTTATTGGCTAGGTGAGGTTAGGTAGCCGAAAAAGTTAGGTTAGGTTAGGTTAGGTAGGTTAGGTAGTCGAAAAACAATTAATTCATGAAAACTTGGCTTATTAGGCAAATCGGGCCTTGCATAGTAGGCTGAGAAGTGCATTCTGGCTATTAGGTACGACATATATATATATATATATATATATATATATATATATATTTATATATATATATATATATATATATATATATATATATATATATATATATATATATATATATATATATATATATATATATAAATATATATTATACCTAAAAGGGGTACCACCTCTAGTGGAAGTGTAGGGAGCCATAGCCTAGGAGAAGAAAATAAAGAGTACTCAGGGAAGACCTTGTGGATCCTCACTGAACACTTTGATATTTTCTTCTCCAACTACCCCTATTCTTTTAGTGTGCGTATATATATCTAACTTTGTTTTAAAATTTCATTACACAAAAAGGGTTACAACATTGGTTACATGCAAGGTACAAGACTACTTGTCACAAGTTGTACAGGTCCTCCAGTTCCTCAGATGGCGGGCAGGAACCATGGATGCAGTGAGCATTTCCTATCTGGATCGCCACACTAAGGTGCTGAAAGAGAAAACTGGTGGCTCTAGGGTGTCTAGTTGTTTCAATTAGCTTGGACCCCAGCTCCTTCAAAAAAAACTGCAACACTTTTACCCCAGGCCGGGGTCGGTCGGCCGAGCGGACAGCACGCTGGACTTGTGATCCTGTGGTCCTGGGTTCGATCCCAGGCGCCGGCGAGAAACAATGGGCAGAGTTTCTTTCACCCAATGCTCCTGTTACCTAGCATTAAAATAGGTACCTGGGTGTTAGTCAGCTGTCACGGGCTGCTTCCTGGGGGTGGAGGCCTGGTCGAGGACCGGGCCGCGGGGACACTAAAAAGCCCCGAAATCATCTCAAGATAATCAGGCACCAAGTGTCTCTGAGGCAATGGGGACAAAATTGTAGTTGTGATCAAGGTCTCTGTATTCACATGACTTGGCTGCTTCCCGGTGATTGACAGCATCTCCTGCCTGTGCAGCACTGAAGTTAACATAGGTGTTGGCTAAAATTGAAACAAAAGTGTAGTCCCACACCAACTGTCTACCATTTTTCCAGGAGTTCACTGTGATCCCGTCTGGGCGACCGTACGGGGCTCTCTCTCTACTGGACAACCGGCTGTGGAAAGGCTTCTCTTGATAATGTTGTTAACCTCGCCGTGTCTTGCATGCCATCCTCCTGTCCTTTGGCAGAGAAGGCCATGCCGTCCGTACCTGTCGGCTACTGCCTCGCCGCAAATACACCTATATTCAGTGTGGATTGGAGTAGCCACAGGAATTCGAAGGGCTTGCGGTGTGAAACGAGTGCCAGTTGCTGATACTGGGGTTGCTAATAGGAAGTTGCCAACGGACAACTGGAATTCCTGGAAAAGGACGACGAATCTGATGGTACCGAACTACCAATGTTACGGTGTACGAAAGTGAAGCGTCGCCTTGCACAGTAATAAAAGTATTTGTGTGTAGGTCTGGTAGGATACTGCATGTGTAAAGGAAGAAATGTATATTTTTCACTCACAATGTTCAGTAACATGTTGATTGTTTGTGATGTGTGTGTGTATATATATATATATTAGTTGATTTTATACCCGCATTAGGTCAGGTGATAATACAATGAAGGTGAAAAACATGGGGGGATACATAAGGGATAAACATAGGGGCTGCAGAAGGCGTATTGGCCCATACGAGGCATCTCCTATCTAAACACAAAGATTAATCCAGTGTAATTGGCCTGTTATGTTGGACATTGTCTTCTGTGTTGGCATCGATATGTTCTTGTCTTGTCCTTACTCTCATGGTGGGTAGAGTAAATAGTTCCGTGATTTGGGTGTTCATGGTAGGTCGCTCTATTCATATGTGAATTGCCTCAAGAATTTGTAATCTTCTTGAATCTTGGGTTTTGTCTATTATGCAAGTATTCTTGTTCAACATTTCTCTTGTTAGAGTAATGTCATGGGCTTGTCTCATGTGAATCCTAGGGGCACCAGATTGAAGATGGCATGTCAAACGCCTCGTCAGCTTGGTCGACGTCATACCTATGTACTTACATTGAAGGTTACATCCTTCGTGGGGGCAAGTGTACATGAATACAACGCTTGACTGCTGTAGAGGGTTCTCCGTCGGCTTCGGGCTGTTTTTGATAAGGAGTTCGGAAGTCTTCTTGGTTTTGTAGAATATTATCAGGTTTATGTTTTGGTTAGGAGTAGTGCTTTTTACTCCTTTACGGATTATTTCTTTCATTATTCTTTCCTCTTTTATATGTTCACTGTGCATGGTTGATTTGTAATATAATTTTATTGGGGGTGTTGTGGTTTCTGTTCTAGGTTCTGAATTATACCAACGGTCCAAGTGTCTTCTTATAGCAGCGTTTATTTCCGCGTTGCTATATCCATTGTTCACCAATACTTGAGTTACTCTTTCAAACTCTCTACTCACGTTGCTCCATTCAGAGCAGTGGGTAAGCGCTCGACGAATATAAGCATTGAGAACACTGGCTTTGTATCTTTGGGGGCACTCACTTCTACCGTTCAGGCATAATCCTATGTTGGTGGGCTTGGTATATACGTTGGTGCTTAAAGAGGTTCCTGTTTTTGTTATTAGTACATCCAAGAATGGCAGACTGTTATCTTCACTATTTTCATGTGTAAATCGGAGTACTGACTCTCTCTCTAGGTGTCTTTTTAGGTCAATTAGTTCATCTGAGTCTTTTTACTATTACGAATATGTCATCTACATAACGGCAGTATACAGTTGGTTTTTGTCTGCTACTGAAGACCCTATCTTCGATGGTTCCCATATAAAAATTAGCAAATAAAACTCCTAAGGGGGAGCCCATTGCTACTCCGTCTATTTGTAAATACATGTCTCCTTGTGGACTGATGAAAGGGGCTTCCTTTGTACATGCTTCGAGAAGACTTTTCAAGTGTGGCTCAGGTATGTCTAATTTGGGGGTGCTCTCGTCTCTGTATACTCTGTCCAGTATCATTCCTATGGTTGTGTCGACTGGGACGTTGGTAAAAAGGGATTCAACGTCCAGGGAAGCGATGATTCCATCGGGCTGGGTAGATTTGATCAATTCTTGGAAATCTGCTGATGATTGTAGACTAAACTTACTTGGAGTGTATGGAGTTAGGAGTTCATTGAGTTTCTTTGCCAGGTGATAAGTTGGGGTTGGTATTTGGCTGATTATAGGGCGTAGTGGGTTACCTGGTTTATGCGTCTTAACATTGCCGTAGGCATATCCTAAGCCATAGTCGCCTTGAAGTTTATTGAAATGCACACTACCTTTCTTTGCGTTGATTGCTGTAATTGTTTTGTTTACTTTCCGCTTAAGGTCTTCTACGGGGTTCCTCGTGATTCGTTGAAATTTGGAGTCGTCACTTAGGATGTCGCTAATTTTGTTCATGTATTCATGGGTAGGAATCAATACATATGCTGCTGTTTTGTCGGCTTTTCTTATTGTTACGTCTTTCAGATTTTTTAGTTGTTTCGCTGCTTCTTTGAGTCGTGGCCAACACAGAAGACAATGTCCAACATAACAGGCCAATTACACTGGATTAATCTTTGTGTTTAGATAGGAGATGCCTCGTATGGGCCAATACGCCTTCTGCAGCCCCTATGTTTATCCCTTATGTATCCCCCCATGTTTTTCACCTTCAATATATATATATATATATATATATATATATATATATATATATATATATATATATATATATATATATATATATATATATATATATATATATATATATATATTTATATATGAACACGTGGTATTGAACGGGGGTGAGAATAGCTTGAGCTACCTCACCCCTTTGTGTGTATTTATACCTCAATAAACTTATTTCAATGTCAATTTCAATTATTATAATGCTGGACACAACAACAACAACACGTGTTGAGAAACGCAACAAGAGCCCTCAGTACTTTACCTTTAACTCCTCCCATTCGAACTCCAGGAAGTCGGCTGTTGAGGGATCGTCATGCTTCTCAAAGGCAAATCTAAGTTTACTGAGGAGAGCAAAAGGAGTTGCGAGGGAGAAGAGGAAGCCATGAGTGTCGTCCGTGAACCATCCGTCCCGGTGCTGCGTCCTCACCTCACACTCTATCACCTCGCCCTTGTATGTATGCCAAATCTAAATTTAAAAAGAAAACAAGTGAGGAAACACCATGGGGATATTCCTGTTCATTAGGGCGACTCTCACATCTGCAAGCAAAATACAAAATGTTAACAGGTGTAACATGCAACAAAAGTTACTCTGTGCAGTAGAACACAGCTGTTGTGTACCAGGTCTCCAGCTGTGAGGGCGGCCTGGAACACTTGGGGCCTCTGGATACACAACAGCATAATTAAAAGTACAAATCTATTCTTATCAACTTGGTGCAACATGAAGAATCTTGAATGCCTCACTACAATATTGTCTGCGTTCGGTCACTGTATTTTGTTACATGATCGTCTAAATACGCTCCTTACCTGAGTAGAAAGAATCATAACTACTTCCTCATGTAAATAGTCAAGAAAGCGACTTCTTTTGTTTAATAATGTTTAGAGGGAACCAAGATGCCAAAGATATGAATTATTTAAGTTGTTAAATTCGTTGGGGGAGGAGATGAGAGTGAGTACGGCAGCAAATATGGCGGCTCAGATCAGGGAGACGACAAATTCTCGCCAAATAACCCAGATGCGGTGACGTGGTGTCTCCTTGGTCTATTGAAATCTGATTGGTCGGATGCAGTGGTGTGTCCAGTTTGACCAATCAGAGAGCGCCCATATCGTGACGTCGGAGCCAGAGCTGCGTGGCGGGAACACCGCCCGCTGTCAAGACGTAACAGGTCATGTAGCACGTCGGTCCCACGTTTAGGTGAAGTTTAAGCCACCAGATGGGACATTTACTCTTAGCAGTACTCAAGAGGCAACATAGAAGAGCTACTGGTCAACTTCTATAGGAAAACTCAGAAAGCTGGACCGTGACAGGAGGTCACAAGACGCTCCGTGACGTCAGTGCTCCAGCGTGACTCAAGAGGCGGTGCTGGGAGACTGAGAGTCGATCCACGGGCTGTTACCAGGATGGAACTGTGAGGAAAGTGTAGGTGGCAAGTCCTAGCCCTAAAATATCAGCAGCATAGCAGCCACTGAACACTTTTACAGAGAAGAGGACCAGTATTCAACGTGGGAGACAGATGAAGGTCTGGGAGCCTTTCTCCTGATCAGAGTGAGATCGTCTGAGATCAGTCGTCGGAAGGTCGTCGGCCAGATGGTTCCACCATGGTTTCACTAAAGAGGAGAAGAAGAGGAATTCTGCATGAAACACATGCAAGTCGCCTGAGGGAGCATCTACCAACTGCAACAGGTTACTAGGACTGCAGCCTCTGTTCTTCAGTTGTAATTAAAGTAAACCAAATCTTCCTCCCCATTTCCATTGTTTGACAGGATGTGAATATTATTTTTCTATGTCCGCGAAATGAATTATTGTGGCGAGCGAGAGTCAAGATAAAGACTGTATCTAATAAGTATAAATTTGTGTTGCATTATATTTTGTCAATCTAGATTAGTCGAGTGTTATTAATAAAAAGAAGAAGGAAATTATTATAAAAGTGATATTTATATAATTTTTTATATTTATAATTCATAGTGATATTCTTTGCTGGATGTATTTAAGTTTGTGATTTAGCTTAATTTATTTTAAAATAATTCCTTACTAGTCAGTATACTACTATCTAAAAGCTAAGAACGTACAAATTCTGACTATTGACGATCGTCACAATAGGTACTATCTAAACAGAAGGCATAGTAGGCATCCACCAGCCATAGGAGACTATGGAGTTGCGCTCTGGTTGTCGGTCTGGAGTGGGCTCTCCAGGGCACAAAGCCAGGGTAGGTTGATACGGGGGAGAAACTGTCACCCAAGCAGCAGGTGCCTCCTCTCCACGGTGCGGAAAGTCTCCAATGGAAAGGCAAACTCCAATACGATTGGTACAAGCGCCATTGCAGGAACTGTCAGAACGAGGTTGAAGGCAACAACGAACTGCCCTAGGGGGCTCCAGCTCCGGAGTTAAACCTCGAAGTTGGTAAAAGATGGCACAGGGACTCCAAACCCGGAGACCGCCGTGGTCGGGGCCGGAGAAGAACCACCCCAGCAAGTGCAAAAACGACTCCAGCCTCCTGAAGCAGAGCTTGGGCCACACGAGCCCCCAGGAGGTGGACGACCGAGCCCCGCACCTACTGGTTCCAGACAGAGATCGTCACGGCCTCCTTTTACCTGAGGCCGGCTTCCTTCAACTCCCGGAGTTGAAGGAGCCACGGTATTGTGACTCCTCGTCAGCAATTATGCATTATTTACCTGAATTTATCTGAGGCTTCGACAGGGACAGAAAATCTACGGCTGGACACAAGTAACCTCATTGTACATGAGAAAGCTATAATGCTCATTACTCATAATGCTGAATATATGACCATACAGACAATAGCACAAGTTACATAACAAACGACATCATTATACCATAACAACAGGAGACATTACCTTTCGTAGTGATAATATATCGTTGTACTGGGTCAACGCATTCTCCTGATAAATACCAGGGATATATGGACCGTAAGGTGTATACCGCTTCTCGGTGCATACACATAATAAAAATAATAATAATAATAATAATAATAATAATAATAATAATAATAATAATAATAATAATAATAATAATAATAATAATAATAATTTTTATTTAGGTAAGGTACATACATAAAGAGATTTTACAAAGTTTGTTGGCTTTATAGATAGAGCTAGTACATACAATGCCTAAAGCCACTATTACGCAAAGCGTTTCGGGCAGGAAAAACATTAATGACTAAAGCTTAAAACTAATGGGTAAAAAGAATAAGATGTGTTGAGTACAAATAGAAATAGAGGTAAAAGAGGGGGGAACATTGTTGAAAAAACAGCACAAATACAATTACAAATTATTACAGAAAATTACATTCAAACAGCGTTGATTTGAAAAACAAAAAAAAACAAAAAACATACATGGGTTGACAACAGAGGGGTAAGGTGAGTTACAGGGAATTTATTAGGTAGTGCTTCGTTTTTAACTTAAACTGGTTGAGAGAGGTACAGTCTTTAACATGGTTGGGAAGGTCATTCCACATTCTGGGCCCCTTGATTTGTAGAGCATTTCTGGTTTGATTAAGTCGTACTCTAGGAATATCAAAACTGTATTTATTTCTGGTGTGGTGCTCATGGGTTCTGTTACAACCTTCTATGAAGCTTTTGAGATCAGGATTGGCATTATAGTTTAGCGTTTTATATATGTATAATACACATGAGAGAATGTGCAGTGACTTAATGTCTAACATATTCAGAGATTTGAGTAGGGGTACCGAGTGATGTCTGGGGCCAGAATTGGATATTGTCCTAATAGCAGCTTTGTGTTGAGTAATTAGAGGACGTAAGTGGTTTTGGATAGTAGAGCCCCAAGCACAAATACCATAGTTGAGATATGGATAGATAAGGGAGTAATAGAGAGTCACCAGGGCAGGGCGTGGTACATAATATCTGATCTTAGAAAGAATGCCCACAGTTTTTGAAACTTTTTTTGATATGTTTAGAATGTGTCCCTGGAAATTCAGTTTGTGGTCAATGAGAATGCCAAGGAATTTGCCATCTAATTTGTTACAAATTTGGGTATTGTTTATTTTGAGATTTATTTGATTAGAGGATTTATTGCCAAACAGAATATAGAAAGTTTTGTCAATGTTGAGGGTGAGTTTGTTGGCAGTTAGCCACAGATGGACTTTATTAAGCTCAGTATTTACTGTGGCATTTAGAGCAAGGGGATCAGGACTGGAGTAAATGAAGGTTGTGTCGTCAGCAAATAGAATTGGTTTGAGGTGTTGGGAGGCATTTGGAAGGTCATTAATGTAGATGAGAAAGAGGAGAGGGCCAAGTATGCTGCCCTGGGGAACACCAATGTTGATGGGTAGGGTGGGAGAAATTGTATTATTCACAGAAACACATTGGAGCCTGTCAGTAAGGTAGGATTTGAGGTATTGTAGGGAGTGTCCTCTGACACCATAATGATGTAATTTAAGAAGAAGGTTTTGGTGGTTGACAGTATCGAAAGCTTTACGCAGGTCCACAAATAACCCAACAGGGAACTCATTTTTATCAAGAGCTGTATGAATCGAGTTAAGCATACTAATAAGTGCATCGTTAGTGCTTTTTTTGGGCCTGAAGCCATATTGGCAAGGGCTAAGTATATTGAGTTTGGCTAGATATGAGTAAAGCTGCTTATAGATTAGTTTTTCAAAATTTTTTGACAAGTTTGGCAGGATTGATATAGGTCTGTAGTTGTTAACATCTGTGAGATCACCACATTTGTGGACAGGCGTTACTCTCGCTTTTTTTAGAATATCTGGAAAGGTTTGGAGTTCAAGTGACTTGTTGAAGAGCAAAGCAATAGCAGGGGCTAAAGATCTGGAGGCTTTTTTGTAGATTAAAGTTGGTATCTCCTCAAGGGCACCAGACTTGGTTTTAAGGGAAAGGATTATCTCATTGACGTCAGTGGAATTAATAGGTTTTAGGTACAGAGACTGTGGATAGTTACCTGTAAGATAGTCCTTAACATCAGTACTGGAAGATGGAATATCATTAGCAAGGGATGAACCAATGGAAGAGAAGAACTTATTGAACTCAATAGCAGAATCAGAGGCTGAAAGCTGACCATCGTTATTAGACAGGAGAGTCGGTTTGTTATTTATAGACTTCTTTGATCCCAATATTTGTGAAATTGTTCTCCAAGTTTGTTTAATGTTGCTCTTTATTTGGGTAAATTTATCTTCGTAGTATTTAGTTTTGGCTCGTCTAATTATCTTAGACAGCAATAATGAGTAATTCTTTGAGAATTCTTTGGAGACAATTCCTAACCTATACTTCTTCTCAAGGTCATGTTTTTTATTAATAGATTTAAGTATTCCCTTTGTAAGCCAGGGATTGTTAAGCCTTTTGGTTGTGACTTGTTTTTAAGCATAGGACAGTGGGTATTATAAAGGCTAAGAGTTGTTTGAAGAAAAGATTGAACTGCTAGGTTGATGTCCACTATGTTACCTAACTCGGACTCCCAGTTGACATTATCAGTAGCAGTTATAAAATTGTCTATAGCAGTTTCATTGTGTAGTCTAAAACGTATCACTCTTGACTCAAGAGGTGGTTTGCTAATGTTAGTTAAGAGAAATGTGGGGTAATGGTCTGTAGTGCTATCGGTGATTATACCTGAAGTAAGCGGAGAGGTTATGTTTGTCCAGATGTGATCTAGCGTCGTGGCAGTGCTGTCAGTGATTCTAGTAGGTCTAGTGATTAAGGGTATGAGGAAGCAGGAATTCATACAGTTGAGGAAGCTAACAGCAGTAGGGTGTTCTGGCTCGCAGAGGTCAATATTAAAGTCCCCTGCGATAATTAGGTGGTTTTTGTTCAATCTGTTATCTAGTATTAGATTTCTAAGGTTTGAGTTGAATTCGGACACATCAGTGTTAGGAATTCTATAAACTGCACCCACAGTCAGGACAGACTCGGCACCCTTGACTCTGAAGCTGGCGAAGATATACTCCCCATAGCAGTCTCTAGTTCTAATTTCTTTTAAGCATGTTAGTTCTTGGTGGTAGTAAAGAGCAGTGCCACCACCTCTCTGAAGTTGACGACAGTTGTGAATTGCTGAGTAGTTAGGCATGTTAAAGAGTTGAGTAGTATCCTCTTTCAACCATGTTTCAGTAAGTATAATAAAAGAGAATTTGTTGTCAATAGCTTCAATCAAGGCACTAACATCATCGAAGTGTTTCCCTAGGGATCTAACATTCAAATTGATTACAGAGATATTGTGATTATGAGTTAATACATTGTTTACATCATGTGCTGCAAAATATCTGCAATTTAGATCATTAAAGTGATAATTGTCATAGATAGTGGATAAGAGGTTAAGTTCTGGGTCTATACTTGTCTGCATAAAAAAAGCTGATTGCAGGAAAAACAAGGAAAGAAAGGCAAATTACAAGGTAGAAATAAACTATAAAATAGGGGAAAAAATGTACACAAAACTGTGCAAAACAACCACAAAAGGGGCTTACAGGGGTACAATGGAGTAAGGGAGTATGGCGAGGCTAGGCAACCTAGGTAATAAATGAGATTAAAGAAAAAACATATAAACATGGACTATACAAAACACAAGATATAGATATACAAAACAAAAATATAAACAAGACTAAGCAATACAAAAACAAATTGAGCAAAAATGAAAAATGAGGTAGATTGCTTACAAGTGCTCTCAGGTACACTGTAAGTAACAATAGATAAATAATATATATCAATATAGATAAGAATGTCACGATACAACAAGATAAGCAATTACAGGAACAGATGAAAACTAAATCTGCTGTTAAATAGAAAGTAATTATAGCAAAACACAACAATATAATAATATAACAATACAATAAGAACTTACAAAGTATTAAGTCTGCTAAAATTAGAGAATAATTATGGCAAAACACAACAATAAATGCAAGTAAACAAAAGAATTGAAACAATTAGAGGTAGAATAAAGGTCACAAGATAGCCATGGAGGATACACAAGTTTGGTGGAGAGAACAAAAAATCAGTAGAGACTGACAAGATGAATATATAAAAAAATTTGAGAAATGATAATTGTAAAGTAAAATAATCTTAAAGATAATAAAGATAAAGATAAGATAATAAAGATAAAGAATACATGCTGAAGTATTCTTGCTGGTTAGTCAGTAAGCTGTTCTGGTGTGCTCATAATAACTTTGCAGAGGAAAACTCGTCTTAAACCCAACACCAACCAAGTCCTGGTAACCACCTTGCGCTTACAACACTCACACGTCTAATAAAGAATTAAATATTCCTTTATAAAGCTAGAGATACAACAGATAAAGGTCCACCAGAAACATCCTTCATCAACGAGTCACTCAAGTAGTTCACACCACTACTGCCTCAGTGTTAACTATATCCAGATAATGAGGGGTGGACTTGACTGTCCTGAACAATATTTCAGAACAATATTTCCAGTCGCAAAATGTTTTTCCTAATATAATTTTTACAGGTTATAGAATGTTAACAATGTCATCTTTTGTTTAAATGTTTTTCTGTTATGCACAAGAGAGACATCTTCAAGTATGTCTTAATAGCCATGCGAGACATTGCTAGCCACGGACACTAACCTTAAGGTCCCGGTTCACGCCATCGAAGGAGTGCGAGAGGTTGAAGTGAGATGTGAAGGCTTGGCCTGAGGGTAATGTGAAGGTCACTTGTGCTGACCCCTGCAAGTGGTCAGGGTCAGGTCGGCTGTGTTCACCAGACACCTTCACCTCGCTCTTTAACAGACCAACACTCCCGCTCACCGTTCCATTACTATGGTTAATAAACAAAAATATATATTATATAATATATATATATATATATATATATATATATATATATATATATATATATATATATATAATATATATATATATATATATATATATATATATATATATATATATATATATATATATATATATATATATATATATATATATATATATCCACTTCAATAACTTGATTCTGTTCTGTTTTCATAAAATAAATATGATACTAATATATAATATGTTTTAGAGACTTAGTGTTTTCCAAAGGAAACGAGAATGGTTCATTGAGAACAATTATGTTATGGGAGGAAGAGCGACACTCACCTGTTGAAGGCAGCGGCGAGACGGAAGAGTGTGTCAGGTCCCAAGGTCATGTAAGCCTCGTAGGCTTCACTACCGCCATCCTCTTGTTTTCCTACAGCCACCTTAACACAGGAAACACAACTTGAGATAAATGTGTTGAGATACTCTCACCAAGTAACTGCTTCCTCACCATTTGTATTATAAACACTATTGATAATCTCCCAAAACTACCGCCCTCTAAGACAACGTGGCACATTATATAGCGTCTAGGAAAATTAATTAAAAAGAGCTGCATAATACAAATATCCAAGTAATAATATTATTACAAATTCGAATCAGAACACAGTTTATTTCATATTGAGTTGTGTAGTTAAGTGGAATTAATTAACAGTCACTTATACACACACACACAGAACAAGTTTGGCATGTTGTATTGTAGGTAGCAACATTTATTAGGCAATTACAGCTTAAGAGTTAATAATTTATCTCACGATACAATAATTTATGTAATGTAAGATAACAAAACTGAAGTTAGAAAAAAATATGATAATGTCCAAATATCCAGTTACGTTCCAGCCTTTGAACAAGTCGTTAAGCTCCTGAAGTAACTGCTCACGATGTTAAATGTTTGAGCTGTGGTGAGAAGCATTTAAATACACCCTAAAAGAATACGTCAAAAACTACCTGACATCTGGATGTAATATGTTATTATTTAATACTGAACGTGAAGTCAATATTTGCTCTGACACAATACTGGGAAAGACGAAGACGAAACTGAAAATGACCATGTTTGGCACAGTAGGAATTTTAGTGCAGTTCCAACTACGTTGATTGTACTCTACATTTGTACTCTACATATACTGATTGTATTTTACATATCCTGGTTGTAGAGGATACTATAACAATTTCTAAAATAGTAGGCATTCTCTCCAAAATTTGATACTACGTACCTCGCCCTGTCTTAATATCTCTATAATATTCACTTATTTATCCATATGTCACATATGGTATCAGTGGATGGGGATCCACCACCCTTAATTACCGCCGGATCCTAATTACTCACCCAAAAATCAGCAATTTGAACAATATCAAACTCTAGTCCCAGACACCACTCTGCTGCTTCACTAAAATATCTGAATACATTAAATATCTACTCTCTGCACATACTCTCAAGCATAATCTATATCTATAAAACTGAACTGCAACGTCAGTCCTGATCTTAAGCGCTCCTTAGAAAGCTGTACTACAACTCCCGGTCACCACACGAGAAACCAATATCTCTGATTTTCCTTGAGTGAGACTCAAAACCAAATCAGAAAGGATATGCAAATCAAGGGTCCCAAATTGTGGAACGACTTCCCGTAAGTAACTAAAGGCTCTACGTCTCCCAACCAGTTTTAACGAGGCTAAGAAATATATACTTAATATCATGTAACTAATTTCACTCACATATTCCCCTCGTAATATTTTTGTATTTCTGTTATCTTAAATTTTAGGTCAAATTTATGCCCTTTCTTTAATAGGTGTCATCTGATTATTGAGTCTACATTTAAAAGTGCTTAATCAAGTCCTTAATGATTTACTTATTTCTAAGTTTATTCCCATTAAACCCTATTATCATAAGCCATTAAATTTTGCTACTTTATTCTGTTATATTCTAGTATCTTAACTAAATTACACCTCTGTATTTTCTTTATGTTATTAATGCTAACAAACTACAGTACTGCTGCTAGAAGTACAGACTTTATAATGTAATAGTCTATGTCTGTCATCATTAAGTCTCACCTATATAGTGTACATCATTTGTTATATTTCTTGAACCTGCTCAATTATCTTCGCTTACTTCTCTTGTAGTATTGTTTAACCATTTATACTTTGTTTTTTTTATCTACTTTATTGAGAATTTTGGCCGAAACGCTTCGTGTATTAGTGGCTTCATTTGTTTGTGTAACTCCTGCCCCTACTACTGTTCTCTCCCTCTTATGATGTTTGTTTACATATTCTTATGAATATAATTGGAACACCACTTAACTAGCCCTGATAAGTACACCCATTAACAAGCACTGATAAGCACAGTTCACTACTTAACAAGCACATATAATATTATATATGTGCTTGTAAATAATGCAAATATTTCCTTGTCATTTATTGGTAGTTTATATAATTTCAGTCTGTGCTGTAAGTACTACTTCAGGTTATTGAACAAAGTTTGTGTTGTAAAACACATATAAACACATATACATACATGCATTCATACATACATATACATACATATACATACATATACATACATATACATACATATACCTACAGACATATATTATTATATATGACCGAAAAAGTAAGATTAATAATTCTAACACGAATTTTCTCAATATTTCTTATATTTCTTTTCACTGTTGATGGTAATTGAAAAATATATTCTCCAAAATTCGTTTTTGTATCTAGTCTGACGCGACACTTGAACGCGTTTCGTAATAATTTATTACATTTTCAAAGACTTTTAGTTTACACACACACAATTATAACCTGCAAACACTAAACAGAGTTCTTACTATGCTATGATATAAACAGCTTTCATTTTATTTTATACCCGCATTTTGAGTGAGGTGATGTGTTACAACAGATTTGGATGAGGTGAACAAAACTTTCAACACAAGACAGAACACGAAACAATGGGTATTTATTGGGTAAATTGAAGGTAAGAATGGAAGTAACTGCAGAGGGCCTATTGGCCCATATTTCTTGATGCTTCTATATTGGAGCGGAGTCTTGAAGTGGGTAGAATATAGTTGTGCATTAATTGGCTGTTGATTGCTGGTGTTGACTTCTTGATGTGTAGTGCCTCGCAGATGTCAAGCCGCCTGCTATCGCTGTATCTAGCGATGATTTCTGTGTTGTTTGCTAAGATTTCCCTGGTGACGGTCTGGTTGTGGGAAGAGATTATATGTTCCTTAATGGATCAACCAGGCTGTGAGATACCTGATCAACCAGGCTGTGACTCATACGTCAGGCTGCGAGCAGCCGCGTCTAACAGCCTGGTTGATCAGTCCAGCAACCAGGAGGCCTGGTCGACGACCGGGCCGCGGGGACACTAAGCCCCAGAAGCACCTCAAGGTATGGAGCCCTGTTGCTTATGCATCGTTAATCCCCTGGAAAGAGATGTTGTTGTCTTGCCTATATACTGAGTTCTTTGAGGCTTACAGTCCCCAAGTGAGCATTTGAAAGCATAGACGACGTTAGTCTCTTTAAAAGCGGTCTGCTTTGTGTCTGGAGAGTTTCTCATGAGTAGGTTGGCCGTTTTCTTGGTTTTATAGTAAATCGTCAGTTGTATCTTCTGATTTTTGTCTGTAGGGATAACGTTTCTATTAACAATATCTTTCAGGACCCTTTCCTCCATTTTATGAGCTGTGGAAAAGAAGTTCCTGTAAAATAGTCTAATAGGGGGTATAGATGTTGTGTTAGTTGTCTCTTCAGAGGTTGCATGGCGTTTCACCTTCCTTCTTATGATTTCTTCAACGAAACCATTAGCGAAGCCATTGTTGACTAGGACCTGCCTTACCCTACAGAGTTCTTCATCGACTTGCTTCCATCCTGAGCTGTGGCTGAGAGCACGGTCGACATAAGCGTTAACAACACTCCTCTTGTACCTGTCTGGGCAGTCACTGTTGGCATTTAGGCACATTTCTATGTTTGTTTCCTTAGTGTAGATTGCAGTGTGGAAACCTCTGCTCCTTTCCATGACTGTTACATCTAGAAAGGGCAGTTTCCCATCCTTCTCCATCTCGTAAGTGAAACGCAACACAGAATTCTGCTCAAATGCCTTCTTCAGCTCCTGCAGATGTCTGACATCAGGTACCTGTGTAAAAATGTCGTCAACATACCTGCAGTATATGGCCGGTTTCAAGCTCATGTCGACTAAGACCTTTTGCTCGGTGGTACCCATGTAGAAGTTCGCAAACAGGACACCTAGGGGAGAACCCATGGCGATCCCATCTACTTGCTTATACATGTGCCCATCCGGGCTCAAGAAGGGTGCCTCTTTAGTACAAGCTTGGAGTAGTTTCCTTAGAATGTTTTCTGGTATGTCAAGAGGAGTACAGGCCGGATCACGATACACTCTATTCGCTATCACTCGATTGTTTCATCCACAGGTACATTGGTAAACAGTGATTCTACGTCCAACGAGGCTCTTATCCCTGCGGCCCGTGTTCCCCGCAGTAAGTCAACAAATTCCTTTGGAGACTTCAGGCTGAAGGCGCAAGGGACATAAGGAGTCAGCAAGCCGTTGAGTTGCTTCGCCAGTCTGTACGTGGGTGTGGGTATCAGGCTGATGATTGGCCGAAATGGGTTTCCAGGCTTATGTGTCTTGACATTTCCATACGCGTATCCAGGTTTATATTCCCCCAATAATCTTTGGCAGGTGGAGTCCGGATTTCTTATACTTGCTTATACTTGAGCCTGGATGGGCACATGTATAAGCAAGTAGATGGGGTCGCCATGGGTTCTCCCCTAGGTGTCCTGTTTGCGAACTTCTACATGGGTACCATCGAGCGAAAGGTCTTAGTCGACGTGAACTTGAAACCGGCCATATACTGCAGGTATGTTGACGACAATTTTACACAGGTACCTGATGTCAGACATCTGCAGGAGCTGAAGGAGGCATTTGTGCAGAATACTGTGTTGCGTTTCACTTACGAGACGGAGAAGGATGGGAAGCTGCCCTTTCTAGATGTAACAGTCATGGAAAGGAGCGGAGGTTTCCACACTGCAGTCTACACTAAGGAAACAAACATAGGAATGTGCCTAAATGCCAACAGTGACTGCTCAGGCAGGTACAAGAGGAGTGTTGTTAACGCTTATGTCGACCGTGCTCTCAGCCAAAGCTCAGGATGGAAGCAAGTCGATGAAGAACTCTGTAATGTAAGGCAGGTCCTAGTCAACAATGGCTTCGCTAATGGTTTCGTTGAAGAAATCATAAGAAGGAAGGTGAAACGCCATGCAACCTCTGAAGAGACAACTAACACAACACCTATACTCCCTATTAGACTATTTTACAGGAACTTCTTTTCCACAGCTCATAAAACGGAGGAAAGGGTCCTGAAAGATATTGTTAATAGAAACGTTATCCCTACAGACAAAAATCAGAAGATACAACTGACGATTTACTATAAAACCAAGAAAACGGCGAACCTACTCATGAGAAACTCTCCAGATATAAAGCAGACCGCTTTAAAAGAGACTAACGTCGTCTATGCCTTCAAATGCTCACTTGGGGACAGTAAGCCTCAAAAAACTCAGTATATAGGCAAGACAACAACATCTCTTTCCAGGGGATTAACGATGCATAAGCAACAGGGCTCCATTAAGGAACATATAATCTCTTCCCACAACCAGACCATCACCAGGGAAATCTTAGCAAACAACACAGAAATCATCGATACATACAGCGATAGCAGGCGGCTTGACATCTGCGAGGCACTACACATCAAGAAGTCAACACCAGCAATCAACAGCCAATTAATGCACAACTATATTCTACCCACTTCAAGACTCCGCTCCAATATAGAAGCATCAAGAAATATGGGCCAATAGGCCTTCTGCAGTTACTTCCATTCTTACCTTCAATTTACCCAATTAATACCCATTGTTTCGTGTTCTGTCTTGTGTTGAAAGTTTTGTTCACCTCATCCAAAACTGTTGTAACATATCACCTCACTCAAAATGCGGGTATAAAATAAAATGAAAGCTGTTTAAACCATAGCATAGTAAGAACTCTGTTTAGTGTTTGCAGGTTATAGTTGTGTGTGTGTAAACTAAAAGTCTTTGAAAATGTAATAAGTTATTACGAAACGCGTTCAAGTGTCGCGTCAGACTAGAAATAAAAATGAATTTTGGAGAATTGATTTTTCAATTACCATCAACAGTGAAAAGAAATGTAAGAAATATTGAAAAAATTCGCGTTAGAATTATTAATCTTACTTTTTCGGTCATATTTAATAATATATGTCTACAGGAAAGACTGCTACCAATATAGAGTATACTAACCTATACCTACATATACATACATACATACACACACACTACAAGAAAGCAGTATACTATTCGAGACGTACTGCCAGTTTAACAAGCCAGGGAACGGTACAACTCAACTTACCTTGAAGTGTGGGTGGTTGTCGTCAGTGTTGGTGTGGACCTCCACCTCTAGTAGTGGACTGGGAGACGTCTACGAAACAAAGAGTAAATTACTTTTAACGTTATTACGCCTCACATCTCCTATGTGAACAAGTTTAAATTTCTCGCGCGCACGTGTGTGTGTACTCACTTAGTTGTGCTTGCGGGGGTTGAGCTCTGGCTCTTTGGTCCCGCCTCTCAACTGTCAATCAACTGGTGTACAGATTCCTGAGCCTATTGGGCTCTATCATATCTACACTTAAAACTGTGTATGGATGGAGTCAGCCTCCACCACATCACTGCCTAATACATTCCATCGGTTAACTACTCTGACACTGAAAAAGTTCTTTCTAACGTCTCTCTGTGACTCATTTGGGTACTAGGTTTCCACCTGTGTCCCCTTGTTCGCGTACAACCCCGTGTTAAACAGCATCCATATCTACCCTGTTAATTCCTCTGATAATTTTGTAGGAAATGATCATGTCTCCCCTTACTCTTCTGCTTTCCAGTGTCGTGTGGTGCCTTTCACGCTGCCTTTCCTCGTAACTCATGCCCTTTAGTTCTTAGAATAGTCTAGTGGCATGTCTCAGAACTCTTTCCAGCTTCGTCTTGAGCTTGACAAGCTTGCTTGTGCTTGGTCAGTACGGGCTCCATGCTGGGGCTGCATACTCCAGGATTGGTCTTACATATGTGGAATACAAGGTTCTGAATTATTCTTTACACAGGTTCCTGAAGGAAGTTCTGATATTAGCCAGCCTTGCATACACCGCAGATGTCATTATTTTTATGTGGGCTTCAGGAGACAGGTTTGGTGTGATATCAACTCCTAGATCTTTCTCTCTGTCTATTTTATGAAGAACTTCATTTCCCATTCGGTATCCTTTATCTGGCCTCCTGTTTCCACCGTCTAGTTTCATTACTTTGCATTTACTGCGGTTTCACTTTAGCAGTCATTTCTTGGACCATTCATTCTGTTTGTCTAGGTCATCATGTAGCCTCATACAATCTTCCTCCGTCTTAATCCTCCTCATAATTTTTGCATCATTAACAAACAATGAGAGAAACGATTCTATACCCTCTGGGAGATCATTTACATTGATGAGAAACCGTATAGGTCCAAGGACTGAACCCTGTGGGATTCCACTGGTGACGCCTCACCAATCTGAGACCTCGCCCCTCACAGTTACTTGCTGTCTTCTGTTGCTTAGGTATTCCCTTATCCAATGGAGTACTTTCCCTTTCACTCCTGCCTGCATCTCCAGCTTTTGCACTAGCCTCTTGTGTGGTACTGTATCAAAGGCTTTCTGGCAATCCAAAAATATGCAGTCTGCCCACCCCTCTCTTGCCTGATTTTTGTTGCCTGGCCGTAGAATTCAATTATTCCTGTGAGGCAGGACTTTACGTCCCTAAACCCATGTTGATGCTGTGTTACAAAGTTCTTTCCCTCCAGATGTTCCACTAGCTTTTTTCGCGCAATCTGCTCCATCAGTTTGCATGGTATGAAAGTTAGGGACACTGGCCTGTAGCTCAATGCCTCCTGTCTATCCCCTTATATATCGGGACTACATTAGCCATCTTCCAGATTTTTGGCAGTTCACCTGTTACCAGTGATTTGTTATACACCATGGAGAGTAGCAGGCACAGTGATTCTGCTCCTTCCTTTAGTATCCATGGTGAGATTCCATCCGGGCCTATAGCTTTTGTCACATGTAACTCTAGCAAAAGCTTCCTTACATCCCTACTGGTGATTCCACACTCTTCTAGTGGTGCCTGGTTAAATATTCCCTCTCTTATCTCTGGAACTTCTCCTTGCTCTAATGTGAAGACCTCCTGGAATTTCTTATTAATTTCCTCGCACACTTTCTTGTTGTTTGTAATGAATCTGTCTGCCCCTATCCTCAATTTCATTACCTGTTCCTTCACTGTTGTTTTTCCTCCTGATGTGACTGTACAGCAATTTAGGTTGAAGCTTTGCCTTGCAAACTATGTCATTTTCGTATTACCGTTCTGCCTCTCTTCTCCCCCTGACATATTCATTCCTGGCACTCTGGTATCTTTATCTGCTCTCAAGTGTCCTGTTATTTCTATAGTTTCTCCACGCCTTTTTATTTTGCTGCTCAGCTAGCCTACGTCTCTGATTAAACCATTGGTTTCTCATCTGCATTTCGTTGTTTTCCTTTTGGACCGGGACAAACTTGTCTGCCGCCTTCTTACACTTCTGCGTGAAGTAGTCCATCATGTCTTGGGCCGTCTTTCCTCTGAGCTCTCTTTCCCCATGTTATATCTGTGAGAAATTTTCTTATCTCCTCATAGTTTCCATTTTGAAATCCCAGCCTTTTGTTTTCAGATCCCTTCCTCGAGAACATTAATCCTTCTTCGACCAGGTACTCAAACGTCAGTACACTGTTATCACTCATTTCGACTGGGACCTCGAACCCTATTTCCCTTATGTCGGATTCGTTCAGAGTGAAGACAAGGTCGAGTCTCGCTGGTTCATCGTATCCACTCATCTCGTTTCCTTAAAAAGTTTTTTATCGTCACCTCCAATGGTTTAGCTCTCCATGTTTCCTCACCCCCATGCGGTTCCTTGTTCTCCCAGTCTATCCTTCCGTGATTGAAGTCCCCCATGATGAGCAGATGGGATCTATTTCTACAGGCAGCAGAGGCTGCCCTTTCAATTATAGTGTTAACTGCCATGTTGTTATTGTCATACTCTGGCCTGGGTCTTCTGTCATTTGGTGGAGGGTTATATATATCACTGCTTCTACTACCACTCTTGGTCCTCCCATTGTCATGGTGCCTGTTATGTAGTCTCTGAATACCTCGCAGTGTGTGTGTGTGTACTCATCTAGTTGTGCTTGTGGAGGTTGAGCTCTGGATCTCTGATCCTACCTCTCAACTGTCAATCAACTGGTGTATAGATTCCTGAGCCTACTGGGATCTCACATATACATTTGAAACTGTGTATGGAGTCAGCCTCCACCACATCACTGCTTAATGCATTCCATCTGTTAACTACTCTAACACTGAAAAAAAATCTTTCTAACATCCCTGTGGCTCATCTGGGTACTCAGCTTCCATCTGTGTCCCCTTGTTCACGTACCACCCGTGCTAAACAGTATATCTTTATCTACCCCTGACAATTCCTCTGAGAATTTAGTACGTAGTGATCATGTACCCCATAACTCTTATGTCTTCTAGTGTAGTGAAGTTCAGTTCCAGTAAACTTTCCTCATAGCTCATTCCTCTCAGCTCGGGGACTTGCCTCGTGGCATACCTCGGAACCTTTTCTAACTCCGTTTTGTATTTGACTAGATGTGGACTCCAACATCAGCCGCAAGAGAAACCGGGGATATTAATAAGGTATTAGTGTATCAATGATCCTACTCAAATCGCCCTTTAACTGATCACTAAAAAATGAATCAATAAAAATGTTACGGCCTGACTTAGCCAGTAACTGGGGGCCAGATTCACGAACCAATTACGCAAGTACTTACGAACGTGTACATCTTTCCTCAATCTTTGACGGCTTTGGTTACATTTATTAAACAGTTAACAATCATGAAAACTTCCCAATCAACTGTTATTGTTGTTATAAACAGCCTCCTGGTGCTTCGGAGCTCATTAACTGTTTATTAATAGTAAATAAAGCCGCTAAAGCTGGAGAAAAGATGTACAGGTTCGTAAGTGCTTGCATTACTGCTTCGTGAATCTGGCCCCGGGTTCATTATTTCAATCGCTGTGTATTGGAGCCTTAGTGTTTGTTCTTCATTGACCCCACCCCAAGTCATTAGTGTTTTAAGAATTGGCAGTAACAAGTAATCGTAAAAGGGATAGGTTGGTAAACAATACTAATCAGCACCTTCACCAATTAAACTTCTTATAATATCTATATATATATCTATATATCTATTAATGATATAGATATGAATCTATATATTATTTTGGTACCACTTTACCATGTTTATGTGTAATAACATCTGCTTCTTGTTCGTCCATTGGTCCTTGGTGTACCTCTAATGGTCCTCTCACCGTGTTACCACAAACCATCTCGAATAGAGATAGTCCCAGGGACTCACTCGACACTGATCTTATGGCAAAGAGGAGGTAAAAACAGAAGATACTGAAGAAATATCTGCTAGGTGATGAAAACTTTAGCAAGCTTGCAATGTCCATAATGTAATGCAGCATGGGCTGATTCCAACATCTTGGTCCAGAACACTGAGGATACGGCACTCTGTGTACATACCTCTGGAGTCTGGGGAGTTCTTGGTTGATACCTCTGGCACAGTACCTTGTCTTTCCTGAAGTACTGGTCACCTGCCTTCACACCAGACTCTATGGCATCTACGAGTGCCTGCACTTGGGGGTACTTCTCTTGCTCAGTCATCACGGTCACTCTAGTCCAGTGCTTCGGTTCTGGAGTAAAGACTAGGGAGTTAGATGGAGTACTGTCGACAACCCGTGGGGTAGGTGTAGGATTAAACAAGTCATCTAATCGCAACTTAGTCTGTATTTTGGATCTGGTTTGTATTGATACTTCAGGTCTTACCACAGCTTCTATCGGATCTGTCACCACCATGGGATGGTTACTATCCACACTCAAAGCTAAGTCATTGGCCAGTATTACCTCTATCCCTTCTATAGGAAGATGGTCCACTACAGCTAAAGGACACTTGCCGTTTAACTACGGCGATTCCAAATGAACCTCTACAAAGGAAGCAACGTTCAAAGTCGGGGGTAACCCACCTAAAATAACACTGTGTTTCCCGCCAGTAGACACTTCCTTGGGTAACGAGTTCCTCAAAATCAGAGATTGGACTGCTCCACTATCTCTGAAATTTACTACACACCTGCCAGTCAGTTCACTCAATATATACCCTTTCGAAGTGTAGGGTCAAACAATCCTGGTTTCTCTCTATTTGGTGGATTTCCACTGGTGGTGTCACACAACTTGCCAGCAAAACCTCTTTATACGGGTCTTTTCCTGCCCTGTTCCTACACTTACCAGACAAGTGCCCTTCCTTCCCACAGGTCCAACACACTATGTCTCTCCTAGGACTAGTTCGTCTTTGACTACATGGTGGCTGCAACACCCAAGGTCTCTACTTGCTGCTCCTCCAAGTACGTCTTCAGATCACCTGACAAACACTCCTTGAAATCTTCTAACAAAACTAGTTGTTACAGTTGTTCCTTAGTCTCAACCTTCCGAGACGTGCATCATTCGTAGAACAATCTCTCCTTAATGAAAGCCAACTCGGTGAAGGTGTGCTCTGATATTTTCTTAAGATTGCGAAACTTCTGCCTATATACTTCAGGTACCAACTGGTAAGCCATCATCACCTTCTTGACAGCGTCATAATCACTAGAGTCACCTACTGACAGTGTGGAGTACGCGGTTTGGCCCTTCCCAGTCAGCACTGCAATCAGACAATTGGGCAATCATAAATGCCCAATTGTCCCTTAGCCAGTCTAATGAGGCAGCTACTTTCTTAAAGGCAGCAAAGTACTTGGACACCTCCTCATTGATTTTAGGCACCTTTTACTATTCTGCACTGGGTCGATACCACTGTATTCCCTTCAACCACCTAATCTTAGCACTTCCAATTCGTGTTGCCTTTCTTCTCTTTCTTTCTTTCTCCCTCTCTCTTTCTTCTCTCTTGTCTTTTCTTTCCAAACGTTTTAATTCAATCTAACGTTTTATTTCCATTTCCTCTCTTTTCTCTTTCCTTCTCTGTCTCATTTTCTTCTCTCATTTCTTCTCTTTCTTTCCCCTTCCCTTTCTCTCTCTCTAGTTCTAGCTTTTTCCACTATTTCACGATGCATTTCTAATTCTTGTATTTTCACTCTCAATAAGCTCCACATTTAGTTCAGCTGGGTCACTCTCACCATCACTTTCCTGGCCTTCCTTGTTAGTGTAATCCATGACACTCTCTACTTTACTACGGACTACACTTTCCTGTTTGCCGTTTGGTTTCAAATGTTAACAAACTTTCAAGAGAGGATCTCGACACGCGAATCTCTCTCGTTCACCTCTACTTCAAGGTAGGCGCTTATCAACCTTATTTCTGGTATCCCTAAATACTTCAATTTGCGAAGGCAGAACTCATGGTTTAACAACACCTGGACATCGTCTAGTGTATCAATCGTGGGTTTCTTGTTCACTATCTTAACACTGCGTTTCTTCATAACACCAAACACTGCACTTATACACAAAAGGGGAAATATGTACAAGAGGATGCACTAATCACTTGCCCAATTCCGTTTAACTTACCTGATATGAAGTCGGATCCCGATGGGGATCCTCCACACCCTTCATCACTAACCTTGACTACAGCTGCAACAGAGCTCCCTCTACACCCTTCATCACTATCCTTGACAACAGTTGCAACAGAGCTCCCTCTACACCCTTGATCACTGACCTTAACAACAGCCGCAACAGAGCTCCCTCTACACCCTTGATCACTAACCTTGACAACAGCTGCAACAGAGCTCCCTCTACACCCTTGATCACTATCCTTGACAACAGTTGCAACAGAGCTCCCTCTACACCCTTGATCACTGACCTTAACAACAGCCGCAACAGAGCTCCCTCTACACCCTTGATCACTGACCTTAACAACAGCCGCAACAGAGCTCCCTCTACACCCTTCATCACTAACCTTGACAACAGTTGCAACAGAGCTCCCTCTACACCCTTCATCACTGACCTTAACAACAGCCGCAACAGAGCTCCCTCTACACCCTTCATCACTAACCTTAACAACAGTTGCAACAGAGCTCCCTCTACACCCTTGATCACTGACCTTAACAACAGCTGCAACAGAGCTCCCTCTACACCCTTGATCACTGACCTTAACAACAGCCGCAACAGAGCTCCCTCTACACCCTTCATCACTAACCTTAACAACAGCTGCAACAGAGCTCCCTCTACACCCTTGATCACTGACCTTAACAACAGCTGCAACAGAGCTCCCTCTACACCCTTGATCACTAACCTTAACAACAGCTGCAACAGAGCTCCCTCTACACCCTTGATCACTAACCTTAACAACAGCTGCAACAGAGCTCCCTCTACACCCTTGATCACTAACCTTAACAACAGCTGCAACAGAGCTCCCTCTACACCCTTGATCACTAACCTTAACAACAGCTGCAACAGAGCTCCCTCTACACCCTTGATCACTAACCTTAACAACAGCTGCAACAGAGCTCCCTCTACACCCTTGATCACTGACCTTAACAACAGCTGCAACAGAGCTCCCTCTACACCCTTGATCACTAACCTTAACAACAGCTGCAACAGAGCTCCCTCTACACCCTTGATCACTAACCTTGACAACAGCTGCAACAGAGCTCCCTCTACACCCTTCATCACTAACCTTAACAACAGCCGCAACAGAGCTCCCTCTACACCCTTCATCACTAACCTTAACAACAGCCGCAACAGAGCTCCCTCTACACCCTTCATCACTGACCTTAACAACAGCCGCAACAGAGCTCCCTCTACACCCTTGATCACTAACCTTAACAACAGCTGCAACAGAGCTCCCTCTACACCCTTGATCACTAACCTTAACAACAGCTGCAACAGAGCTCCCTCTACACCCTTGATCACTAACCTTAACAACAGCTGCAACAGAGCTCCCTCTACACCCTTCATCACTAACCTTAACAACAGCTGCAACAGAGCTCCCTCTACACCCTTGATCACTAACCTTAACAACAGCTGCAACAGAGCTCCCTCTACACCCTTGATCACTAACCTTAACAACAGCTGCAACAGAGCTCCCTCTACACCCTTGATCACTAACCTTAACAACAGCTGCAACAGAGCTCCCTCTACACCCTTCATCACTAACCTTAACAACAGCTGCAACAGAGCTCCCTCTACACCCTTGATCACTAACCTTAACAACAGCTGCAACAGAGCTCCCTCTACACCCTTCATCACTAACCTTAACAACAGCTGCAACAGAGCTCCCTCTACACCCTTGATCACTAACCTTAACAACAGCTGCAACAGAGCTCCCTCTACACCCTTCATCACTAACCTTAACAACAGCTGCAACAGAGCTCCCTCTACACCCTTCATCACTAACCTTAACAACAGCTGCAACAGAGCTCCCTCTACAGGAGAGCTTCACATGCTTGTCGTCGTCCCTCCACAAGACATCGTGGCCAACACTCACAGTCTCCGTGAACCATTTCACCTGCAAAATGAGTTCCAACTGTTACCAACACTTTCCTGTAGTTTTAGTCCATTCCTAACATCGCACAGTCATTATTACTGCTATTAACACATCTTATACGCCCCGCATAGTATTATGATAAAAATATTAATATTATCGATAATATTACCATTAACAGATTTCATAATTCTTTCTGATAAGATAATTGTTACTAATGCATCATAATAATATGATGCACTATTATTATTATTATTATTATATTCTTTAATGAAGGTGAAAGAATGAAGGATTTCGCCTAGTCAATCCTTCCCGGCCTGGATACGAACCCAGGCCATTTCTCTAGCGAAGCGCTGTACGAATGTGTTACCACTGCGCCAAAGGGACAGCATTATATATTATTTTTAAGTATTATATTAAATACAATATATAGTGTACTATACTAATATTGGAGAGTGTATTATATTCTACAGTGACCAGCACACTTTATTACTACTATTAGTACCAATGTATTAGTACCCTCACTAGTCATATATTAGTACCCCTCACTAGTCATATATTAGCACCCCTCACTAGTCATATATTAGCACCCCTCACTAGTCATATATTAGCACCCCTCACTAGTCATATATTAGCACCCCTCACTAGTCATATATTAGCACCCCTCACTAGTCATATATTAGCACCCCTCACTAGTCATATATTAGCACCCCTCACTAGTCATATATTAGCACCCCTCACTAGTCATATATTAGTACCCTCACTAGTCATATATTAGCACCCCTCACTAGTCATATATTAGCACCCCTCACTAGTCATATATTAGTACCCCTCACTAGTCATATAATAGCACCCCTCACTAGTCATATATTATCACCCCTCACTAGTCATATATTAGCACCCCTCACTAGTCATATATTAGTACCCTCACTAGTCATATACAATTACCCTCACTAGTCATATATTATTACCCTCACTAGTCATATACAATTACCCTCATTAGTCATATATTATTACCCTCACTAGTCATATATTAGTACCCCTCACTAGTCATATACAATTACCCTCACTAGTCATATATTATTACCCTCACTAGTCATATACAATTACCCTCATTAGTCATATATTATTACCCTCACTAGTCATATATTAGCACCCCTCACTAGTCATATATTATTACCCTCACTAGTCATATATTAGCACCCCTCACTAGTCATATATTAGTACCCTCACTAGTCATATATTAGCACCCCTCACTAGTCATATATTAGCACCCCTCACTAGTCATATATTAGTACCCTCACTAGTCATATATTAGCACCCCTCACTAGTCATATATTAGTACCCTCACTAGTCATATATTAGTACCCTCACTAGTTACATATTATTACCCTCACTAGTCATATATTATCACCCTCACTAGTTACATATTATTACCCTCACTAGTCATATATTAGTACCCCTCACTAGTCATATATTATCACCCTCACTAGTCATATATTATTACCCTCACTAGTCATATATTATTACCCTCACTAGTCATATATTATTACCCTCACTAGTCATATATTATCACCCTCACTAGTCATATATTAGTACCCTCACTAGTCATATATTAGTACCCTCACTAGTCATATATTAGTACCCCTCACTAGTCATATATTATCACCCTCACTAGTCATATATTATCACCCTCACTAGTCATATATTAGTACCCCTCACTAGTCATATATTAGTACCCTCACTAGTCATATATTAGTACCCCTCACTAGTCATATATTATCACCCTCACTAGTCATATATTATCACCCTCACTAGTCATATATTAGTACCCTCACTAGTCATATATTAGTACCCCTCACTAGTCATATATTATCACCCTCACTAGTCATATATTATTACCCTCACTAGTCATATATTAGTACCCTCACTAGTCATATATTAGCACCCCTCACTAGTTACATATTATTACCCTCACTAGTCATATATTATTACCCTCACTAGTCATATATTATTACCCTCACTAGTTACATATTTTTACCCTCACTAGTCATATATTATCACCCTCACTAGTCATATATTATCACCCTCACTAGTCATATATTAGTACCCTCACTAGTCATATATTAGTACCCCTCACTAGTCATATATTATCACCCTCACTAGTCATATATTATTACCCTCACTAGTCATATATTAGTACCCTCACTAGTCATATATTAGCACCCCTCACTAGTTACATATTATTACCCTCACTAGTTACATATTATTACCCTCACTAGTCATATATTATTACCCTCACTAGTTACATATTTTTACCCTCACTAGTCATATATTATCACCCCTCACTAGTCATATATTAGCACCCCTCACTAGTCATATATTATCACCCTCACTAGTTACATATTATTACCCTCACTAGTCATATATTATCACCCCTCACTAGTCATATATTAGCACCCCTCACTAGTCATATATTAGTACCCTCACTAGTCATATACAATTACCCTCACTAGTCATATATTATTACCCTCACTAGTCATATACAATTACCCTCACTAGTCATATATTAGCACCCCTCACTAGTCATATATTAGCACCCCTCACTAGTCATATATTAGTACCCCTCACTAGTCATATATTATTACCCTCACTAGTCATATACAATTACCCTCACTAGTCATATATTATTACCCTCACTAGTCATATATTATTACCCTCACTAGTCATATATTATTACCCTCACTAGTCATATATTAGTACCCTCACTAGTCATATATTATTACCCTCACTAGTCATATATTAGCACCCCTCACTAGTCATATATTAGTACCCTCACTAGTCATATATTATTACCCTCACTAGTCATATATTAGTACCCTCACTAGTCATATATTAGCACCCCTCACTAGTCATATATTAGCACCCCTCACTAGTCATATATTAGTACCCTCACTAGTCATATATTAGTACCCTCACTAGTCATATATTAGTACCCTCACTAGTCATATATTATCACCCTCACTAGTCATATATTAGTACCCTCACTAGTCATATATTAGTACCCTCACTAGTCATATATTATTACCCCTCACTAGTCATATATTAGCACCCCTCACTAGTCATATATTATTACCCTCACTAGTCATATATTATTACCCTCACTAGTCATATATTAGTACCCTCACTAGTCATATATTAGTACCCTCACTAGTCATATATTATCACCCTCACTAGTCATATATTAGTACCCTCACTAGTCATATATTATCACCCTCACTAGTCATATATTAGTACCCTCACTAGTCATATATTATCACCCTCACTAGTCATATATTATCACCCTCACTAGTCATATACAATTACCCTCACTAGTTACATATTATTACCCTCACTAGTCATATACAATTACCCTCACTAGTCATATACAATTACCCTCACTAGTTACATATTATTACCCTCACTAGTTACATATTATTACCCTCACTAGCCATATATTATCACCCTCACTAGTCATATATTAGTACCCTCACTAGTCATATAATATTATCATCAGTACCCATATATTGGTACCAACATTAGACATATACTAGTACTATCACACGCCATATACCAGTACTAGCATTAGTCATACATTAGCACCAACAACAGCCATACACTAATATTAACACTAGCCCTACTAGTTCTAACACTAGAATTATCCCATACTGAATTATCTGTGGCATGTGTGGTGGCTACGCCATCACGTTATGTCAGTGTTGACTCACACAGCTGTGTTATTGTCAGACTTTCTCCCTCACACAGCTGTGTTATTGTCAGACTTTCTCCCTCACACAGCTGGTGTTATTGTCAGACTTTCTCCCTCACACAGCTGTGTTATTGTCAGACTTTCTCCCTCACACAGCTGTGTTATTGTCAGACTTTCTCCCTCACACAGCTGTGTTATTGTCAGACTTTCTCCCTCACACAGCTGTGTTATTGTCAGACTTTCTCCCTCACACAGCTGTGTTATTGTCAGACTTTCTCCCTCACACAGCTGTGTTATTGTCAGACTTTCTCCCTCACACAGCTGGTGTTATTGTCAGACTTTCTCCCTCACACAGCTGTGTTATTGTCAGACTTTCTCCCTCACACAGCTGTGTTATTGTCAGACTTTCTCCCTCACACAGCTGTGTTATTGTCAGACTTTCTCCCTCACACAGCTGTGTTATTGTTAGACTTTCTCCCTCACACAGCTGTGTTATTGTCAGACTTTCTCCGTCACTCACCTGTGTTATTGTCAGACTTTCTCCCTCACACAGCTGTGTTATTGTTAGACTTTCTCCCTCACACAGCTGTGTTATTGTTAGACTTTCTCCCTCACACAGCTGTGTTATTGTCAGACTTTCTCCGTCACTCACCTGTGTTATTGTCAGACTTTCTCCCTCACACAGCTGTGTTATTGTTAGACTTTCTCCCTCACACAGCTGCATTATTGTTAGACTTTCTCCCTCACACAGCTGTGTTATTGTCAGACTTTCTCCCTCACACAGCTGTGTTATTGTCAGACTTTCTCCCTCACACAGCTGGTGTTATTGTCAGACTTTCTCCCTCACACAGCTGTGTTATTGTCAGACTTTCTCCGTCACTCACCTGTGTTATTGTCAGACTTTCTCCCTCACACAGCTGTGTTATTGTCAGACTTTCTCCCTCACACAGCTGTGTTATTGTCAGACTTTCTCCCTCACACAGCTGGTGTTATTGTCAGACTTTCTCCCTCACACAGCTGTGTTATTGTCAGACTTTCTCCCTCACACAGCTGTGTTATTGTTAGACTTTCTCCCTCACACAGCTGTGTTATTGTCAGACTTTCTCCCTCACACAGCTGTGTTATTGTTAGACTTTCTCCCTCACACAGCTGTGTTATTGTCAGACTTTCTCCCTCACACAGCTGTGTTATTGTTAGACTTTCTCCCTCACACAGCTGTGTTATTGTCAGACTTTCTCCCTCACACAGCTGTGTTATTGTCAGACTTTCTCCCTCACACAGCTGTGTTATTGTCAGACTTTCTCCCTCACACAGCTGTGTTATTGTCAGACTTTCTCCCTCACACAGCTGTGTTATTGTCAGACTTTCTTCCTCACACAGCTGTGTTATTGTTAGACTTTCTCCCTCACACAGCTGGTGTTATTGTCAGACTTTCTCCCTCACACAGCTGTGTTATTGTTAGACTTTCTCCCTCACACAGCTGGTGTTATTGTCAGACTTTCTCCCTCACACAGCTGTGTTATTGTTAGACTTTCTCCCTCACACAGCTGGTGTTATTGTTAGACTTTCTCCCTCACACAGCTGTGTTATTGTTAGACTTTCTCCCTCACACAGCTGGTGTTATTGTCAGACTTTCTCCCTCACACAGCTGTGTTATTGTTAGACTTTCTCCCTCACACAGCTGGTGTTATTGTTAGACTTTCTCCCTCACACAGCTGTGTTATTGTCAGACTTTCTCCCTCACACAGCTGTGTTATTGTTAGACTTTCTCCCTCACACAGCTGGTGTTATTGTCAGACTTTCTCCCTCACACAGCTGTGTTATTGTTAGACTTTCTCCCTCACACAGCTGGTGTTATTGTCAGACTTTCTCCCTCACACAGCTGGTGTTATTGTCAGACTTTCTCCCTCACACAGCTGTGTTATTGTTAGACTTTCTCCCTCACACAGCTGGTGTTATTGTCAGACTTTCTCCCTCACACAGCTGTGTTATTGTCAGACTTTCTCCCTCACACAGCTGGTGTTATTGTCAGACTTTCTCCCTCACACAGCTGGTGTTATTGTCAGACTTTCTCCCTCACACAGCTGTGTTATTGTTAGACTTTCTCCCTCACACAGCTGGTGTTATTGTCAGACTTTCTCCCTCACACAGCTGTGTTATTGTCAGACTTTCTCCCTCACACAGCTGGTGTTATTGTCAGACTTTCTCCCTCACACAGCTGGTGTTATTGTCAGACTTTCTCCCTCACACAGCTGTGTTATTGTCAGACTTTCTCCCTCACACAGCTGGTGTTATTGTTAGACTTTCTCCCTCACACAGCTGTGTTATTGTCAGACTTTCTCCCTCACACAGCTGGTGTTATTGTTAGACTTTCTCCCTCACACAGCTGTGTTATTGTCAGACTTTCTCCCTCACACAGCTGGTGTTATTGTCAGACTTTCTCCCTCACACAGCTGTGTTATTGTCAGACTTTCTCCCTCACTCAGCTGTGTTATTGTCACCTTCTCACACACAGGTATATTATAGCAACATGAACACTTTTCAGTACAGTTCTCTCGCGTTCCTGAGAGAACTGTATTTATACTTTCGTAATACATAAAATTTAATGTATTATTAAAATACATTAATTTTGAATGCATTATACTTGCGTCAGTTTGACGCAAAGTATAATATTACATTGAAAATATAACATTTTGACATTATATAACATTAATATGACATTAAAATATGACATTAAACATGACAATAAAAATATGACATAAAATTATGAAGAGCTGCTTCCTCGTCTGGATCCGCTAATGACTTAACATGAGTATATGGGAACGTCTTCACCTTAAGAGTAAATAGAAATGTACAAAATAATTCACTTTTGCAGCTTGGGATGTTTGTCGGTCAGCTTTGGCCACCTCAGCGAAGTTTTAACAAGCTTTAAAACACATTCAAGAGGTCTGGTACACTTAATGGTTCCAAAGTTGTGTTGCTTTTATATTTTATGTAAGTTCCTTCATGTATTATATACGTTAGTATCACTCAATAAGCAACATGATGAAGATATGACCGCCAGACAGTACATATGAAAATTATATAAAAAACTAGTTAACAGAAATAGGCATTAGATGTTAAAGTGTCTCAGTACCAGGAAACATTACATTCAATTGTCTTCTAAGGACATCATATAATGCGCACTGAAGAATTATAGATGCTCATGAATCAAACCCAAGTGCACATTAATGTTTCCTATTATAACGAATGCTAGCAACCAGTTTTGCAATACTAACTTCAGTTTTACCAGTGAAGTGTTGCCAGTTAGGGTCAGAGGAGGTGATGGTTGAGACCCAAGCCTCGAGGTTGCCAAAGCCAGCAAACGCTTCCAGAGACACGGTGAGGGGCTCCGTGGAGCCATGCCTGGTCTCCAGGTGGAGCAGTACAGATGCCGCCCCAACATTACTGCTCACCTACAATATAAAACAATCAAATATTACTGTATATTAGTACGAACAATCCCACTCTCTCTCTCTGAATATATATATATATATATATATATATATATATATATATATATATATATATATATATATATATATATATATATTTATATATATATATATACATATATATATATATATTTTTGTGTATACTGGCAGCAGGTTTTCTTTTATGCGTGTCTCATTGAATATGACAGCATATTCCGTATTTACTATTTTCTGATTTAGGGCTTCTATCCCTCTTACTAATGCTCTTGCATCAGGGTTCAGCTGGAAGACGAGTTCACCGAAAGTCATGTTGTTTTCAAGGTGAAGAAAATGAATTGAATAACTGAAGAATGTATTACACTTATCATAAAATCGCACGACGTTTCGAACCTACATGGTTCATTCTCAAGTGATGTTACAGTACAGAACATTATATTTTATACTAATAGCAGGTCAGGTGAATACAAATGGATCGAACAATGGGATGAGGTGTAAACAAAAGGTATACATTGGGAAGATATGAAGGAGAAAAGAAGCTAAGGTTAAATTGGGTACATACAAAGATTAATCAAGCGTAGTGGCCGCTGTTTGTCGGGCAGTGTCTTCTATGTTGGCATCTTGACGTTCTGGTCTTGTTCTTACTCTCATGGTGGGCAGAGTGAATAATTTCCGTAATTTGTAATGCTTATTTTAGTTAAGAAACGACAAGAAGACATGATGAACATGGCTTTTTTCAGTTGATTGACGAATATATTTTAGTTAAGTAATGATGAAAGTGACTATTTTTAGTTAATTGACGATGGATAAGGTGAGTTATGAACAGTGTTGGAAAGTTTCCTTTGACTATTTAGCCAAGAGAAAAAGGTTATTTTAGTTAAGAACAGTATTGAACAAGGTTAATCCTGACTATTTTTTTTAGCTGATTGACGAATATTTTAGTTAAAAATAAAGAATATGAATATTTTCAGTTGATTGGAGAAACTTTTAGTTTCCCTTGACTATTTTTTAGTTGATTGGCGAATGATTTTAGTTAAGGAAAGAATGTCTTGGTACATTTGATTTTAAAGAACATGTAAAAGAAATGCGATGAGCACAGTGAACTTGTGGGGAATATGAACTTGAAGAGAACATGGAAACATGACAAAGAATATCAGGAATACAAAGAATGAACAATGAACTTGTGAAGAATATGGTAAGAACATGACAAAGATCGCAGAAAACATGTATAAGAAAGAACACAATGAACATACGAGGAGTATGACAAATCTGTATTTTTATCAATTAATTTCTGTCTCATTTCTGTCTTATATGGTTTTTGAAAATTATTTGGTCTAAAATAGTCTGTCATATTTGGGTCTAAAATAATCTGTCAAATTTCGGGCTTGAAATGGGCTCTGTCATATTTTTGTCTTAAATTGTTAAGGAAACCCGACAGTCTAAACGGGATATTTAACAAAATAAATATCCTATTTAGTGCTTCATCCCTACTACTATGGACTCCATGCTGGAGCCGCATACTCCAGGATTGGTCTGACATATGTGGTATACAAAGTTCTGAAAGATTCTTTACACAAGTTTCTAAAGGCCATTCTTATGTTAGCCAACCTGGCATATGCCGCTGATGTTATCTTCTTGACATGAGCTTCAGGGGACAGGTCTGGTGTGATATCAACCCCTAGGTCTTTCTCTCTCTCTCTCTCTCAGACTCTTGAAGTATTTCATCTCCCAAATGATACTTTATATCTGGTCTCCTGCTCCCTACACCTATCTTTATTACATTACATTTGCTTGGGTTAAACTCTAACGACTATTTGTTCAACCATTCCTGCAGCTTGTACAGGTATTCTTGAAGCCTCAAGCTTTCCTCCTCTGTCTTAATCCTTCTCATAATTTTGGCGTCGTCAGTGAACATTGAGAGGAATGAGTCTATACCCTCTGGGAGATCATTTACGTATATCAGAAACAGGATAGGTCCGAGTACAGAGCCCTCTCGGACTCCACTGGTGACTTCACGCCATTCTGAGGTCTCACCCCTCACCGTAACTCTCTGCTTCCTATTGCTTAGGTACTCCCTTATCCACTGGAGCGCCCTACCAGTTACTCCTGCCTGTTTCTCCAGCTTATGCATCAGCCTTTTATGGGGTACTGTGTCAAAGGCTTTCCGACAGTCCAAAAAAATGCAGTCCGCCTATCCTTCTCTTTCTTGCTTAATCTTTGTCACCTGATCGTAGAATTCTATTAAGCCTGTAAGGCAAGATTTACCCTCCCTGAACCCATGATGATGGGTTGTCACGAAGTCCCTTCTCTCCAGATGTATACTAGGTTTTTTCTCAAAACCTTCTCCATCACCTTGCATGGTATACAAGTTAAGGACACTTGCATGGTATACAAGTTAAGGATACTGTAGTTCAATGCCTCTTGTCTGTCACCCTTTTTTATATTGGGACTACATTAGCCGTCTTCCATATTTCTGGTAGTTCTCCCGTCTCCAGTGACCTACTATACACTATGGAGGGTGGCAAGCAAAGTGCTCCTGCACACTCTTTCAATACCCATACTGAGATTCCGTCCGGCCAAACAGCTTTCTCACATCCACATCCAACAGAGGCCTACTGACCTCATCTCTTGTAATTTCGAACCCTTCCAAGGGCGCCTGGTTTACTACCACCTCTCCTAGCGCAGTGACAAGCTTGTTCTATTGTAAAGACCTCATGTGTGTATTCACCTAGTTGTATTCACCTAGTTGTGCTTGCGGGGGTTGAGCTCTGTTCTGTCGGCCAGCCTCTCAACTGTCAATCAACTGTTTCTACTACTACTACTACTATTTTTTTTCCCCCAGACCACACACACACGCACACACACACACACACACACACACACACACCCCAGGAAGCAGCCCGTGACAGCTGACTAACTCCCAGGTACTTATTTACTGCTAGGTAACAGGGGCATAGGGTGAAAGAAACTCTGCCCATCGTTTCTCGCCGGCCCCCGGGATCGAACCCGGGACCACAGGATCACGTGTCCATCGAGCTCTCCGCTCGGCCGCTGGCTCCCCCCCCCTGTGTGTGTGTGTGTGTGTGTACTCACCTATTTGTACTCACCTATTTGTGCTTGCGGGGGTTGAGCTTTGGCTCTTTGGTCCCGCCTCTCAACTGTCAATCAACTGGTGTACAGATTCCTGAGCCTACTGGGCTCTATCATATCTACATTTAAAACTGTGTATGGAGTCAGCCTCCACCACATCACTGCCTAATGCATTCCATCCGTTAACTACTCTGACACTGAAAAAGTTCCTTCTAACGTCTCTGTGGCTCATGTGGGTACTCAGTTTCCACCTGTGTCCCCTTGTTCGCGTCCCACCAAGTGTGTGTGTGTGTGTGTGTGTGTGTGTGTGTGTGTGTGTGTGTGTGTGTGTGTGTGTGTGTGTGTGTGTACTCACCTAGTTGTTCTCACCTAGTTGTGCTTGCGGAGGTTGAGCTCTGGCTCAAAACACTGAAAAAGTTCTTTCTAACGTTCCTGTGGCTCAGTTGGGTACTCAGTCTCCACCTGTGTCCCCTTGTTCGCGTCCCACCAGTGTTAAAAAGTTTATCCTTATCAACCCTGTCAATTGCTCTGAGAATTTTGTAGGTAGTGATCATTGACAAGGTACGGGCTCCATGCTGGGGCCGCATACTCCAGGATTGGTCATACATATGCTGTGTACAAGGTTCTGAATGACTCCTTACACAGGTTCCTGAAGGCTGTTCTGATATTAGCCAGCCTCGCGTATGCTGCAGATGTGGGTTTCTAGAGACAGGTTTGGTGTGATATAAATTCCTAGATGTTTCTCTCTGTCCGTTTCATGAAGTACTTCATTTCCCATTCAGTATCCTGTGTCTGGCCTCCTGTTTTCACTACCTAGTTTCATGACCTTGCCTTTACTCGGGATGAACTTTAGTAGCCATTTGTTGGACCATTCATTCAGTCTGTCTAGGTCATCTTGTAGCCTTCTACTGTCATCCTCTGTTTTAATTCTTCTAATAACTTTTGCATCATCAGCAAACAATAAGAACGATTCTATACCCTCTGGGAGATCATTTACATATCATTTACTATGTATCATTAACAGTATATCATTAACAGTATAGGTCCAAGGACTGAACCCTGCGTGACTCCACTGGTGACGTCTCGCCAATCTGAGGCCTCACCCCGCACAGTGACTCGCTGTCTTCCGTTGCTTAGGTACTCCCTTATCCAATGGAGTACCTTCCCTTTCACTCCTGCCTGCATCTCTGACTTTTTCACTAGCCTTTTGTGTGGAACTGTGTCAAAGGTTTTCTGGCAGTCCAAAAATATGCAGTCTGCCTCCCTTCTCTTTCTTGCCTGATTTTTGTTGTCTGGTCGTAGAATTCAAGTAACCCTGTGGGGCAGGACTTGCCACCCCTGAACCCATGTTGATGCTGTGTTACAAAGTTCTTTCGCTCCAGATGTCCCACTAGCTTTTTTCGCGCAAGCTGCTCAATGAGTTTGCATGGTATGAAAGTTAGGGACACTGGCCTGTAGTTTAGTGCCTCCTGTCTATTCCCTTTCTTATATATCGGGACTACATAGCCGTCTTCCAAATGTTTGGCAATTCACATGTTACCAATGATTTGTCATACACTATAGAGAGTGGCAGGCACAATGCTTCTGCTCCTTCCTTTAGTATCCATGGACCACAGTTTATCCGGGTCTTGCTTTTTTGCTGCTTTTTGATTTTGCTTCAAAGAAGCAAAAGGCAACATGAAAAGCACATGGAATACCATCTCTAATATCCTGGGAACTAAACAACACTCCCACAACCAGATAACACTCTCTAAGGATGGCCTTACACCGTCATCTGATTTAGAAATGGCGAATGAATTTAATAGCTTCTTTTCATCGATTGATGCTAACCTTGCAAGTAAAATCCCACAGACTCAGACACATATCTCTCAGGCAGCTATCCAAACTCTCTTCTCCTCTCACCAGTCAGCCCGACAGATGTTGTGTCCATCATACACTCACTAAAAACCAAAGCTGGGAACATCAGTGAAATACCATCCATTGTATACAAGAGCGCCTCCCATGCCCTTGCGCCACCTATAGCTCTGCTGTTCAACAAATCCCTTGAGTGTCATACCTTCCCTGATATCCTTAAAATAGCAAGAGTAACGCCAGTTCATAAAGGAGGTAATCCGGCAGACATAAACAACTATAGACCAATATCGAACCTACCCATTCTATCAAAAATATTTGAAAAAATTATCTACAAACAACTCTACTCCTATCTCGTAAAATTCGACATTCTTAGCCCCTGTCAGTTTGGCTTCCGCTCCCAAAAGAGTACCAACGATGCAATTATTTGTCTCCTTGATATAATTTACTCAGCCCTTGACAAAAATGAGTTTCCGATTGGACTCTTCAATGACCTGAGAAAGGCCTTTGATACTGTTAATCACGATTACCTCTTATGTAAACTCCATCATTATGGAATCCGAGGCCATGCACTGGACTATATCCAATCCTATCTTAGTGATAGACACCAATGTGTAGCCATCAATAATATAACCTCTCCCATTCTACCAATAACCGTTGGAGTGCCACAGGGCAGCATCTTGGGACCTCTTCTATTTCTTATATACATCAATGATCTGCCTAATGTCTCTAACATTCTGAAACCTCTTTTGTTTGCTGATGATACTACCCTCATCTACTCCAACCCCAACCCACATACATTAAATGATGTTGTTAATAATGAACTAAAAAAAGTCCACTTATGGATGTCAACCAACAAAATAACACTTAACATAGAAAAGACCTACTACATCCTATTTGGAGGCAAATCTACAAATGCAATTCAGTTTCAGATAGACAATGTAAACATTAGCAATAAAAATGATGGAAAGTTTCTTGGCCTATTCCTAGACAAGAGACTCAACTTCAGTACCCACATACAACACATAACTAAGAAAGTCTCTAAAACAGTTGGTATACTCTCCAAAATCAGATATTATGTACCTAACTCTGCTCTCATCTCTCTATATTATGCACTAATCTATCCCTATCTCAACTATGTTATCTGTGCATGGGGTTCAACCACTGCAAACCACCTCAAGTCCATCATCACCCAGCAAAAATCTGCTATCAGAATAATATCAAATTCTGCTTTCAGACAACACTCAGCCCCCTTGTTTAACTCCCTAAACATGCTAAACATAATCTCACTCCATAAATTCTCTTGTGTCAACTACATTTACAAAACCCTGTTCTTAAATGCAAATCCTGCTCTGAAACTCTTCCTGGACAGATGTAATAGGACCCATTATCACCACACCAGAAATAAATATCTCTTTGATATCCCCAGAGTTAAACTTAATCTGTGTAAACACTCTATGCAAATAAAGGGACCCAGTTTATAGAACTCACTCCCTATTGAATTGAAAAGCTGTCCAACTTTTACATCATTCAAAATCAATACTAAAAAGTACCTTATTTCATCTTCATAGTTTTTCACTTTTTGCCTTAAAATTGCACTGTATCTATTGCTACCCAATCTCCCAACCTTTATGTACCCAATCTGAACATCTTTACCATTGTGATCATTGCTGTCTTATATGTGCTGTCAATCTGCTGTATGGTGTCTATTAATCTTGTTTAAATTACTAATCAAGCTGTCAATGTAATCAATCAGAGCTTTAATATAACAATGTGCTTTAATATACTTACTAAGCTCTCACATCTCATTTTTCTCTTGCAATGTATCTTTATCATTTATCAATTCTGATAGAAATTAACTACTTAAAATTATCTGTTAGATTAAGGACCTGCCCGAAACGCTGCGCGTACTAGTGGCTTTACAAGAGTGTAAATACTGTACTATCCAATGTATTCTCACAAACCCAATGTACCTTCTTGTATATATATAAATAAATAAATAAATAAATAAATAGCCTTTGTCACATCCAACTCTAGCAAGAGCTTCCTCACATCCCCACAGGTATTCTCAAACTCTTCTAGTGGTTTCTGGTTAAATATTCCCTCTCTTATCTCTGGAACTTCCCTTTGCTCTAATGTGAAGACCTCCTGGAATTTCTTATTCAGTTCTTAGCACACTTCCTTGTCGTTTGTAGTGAATCTGTCTGCCCCTATCCTCAATTTCATTTCCTTGTTTCTTTATTGTTGTTTTTCTCCTGATGTGGCTGTGCAGCAATTTAGGTCGAGTCTTAGCCTTGCTTGAGATGTCATTTTCGTATTGCTCTTCTGCCTCTCTTCTCCCCCTGACATATTCATTCCTGGCACCCTGGTATCTTTCTCTGCTCTCAAGTGTCCTGTTATTTCGATAGTTTCTCCGCGCCCTTTTATTTTGCTGCTCAGCTAGCTTACGTCTCTGATTAAACCATTGGTTTCTCATCTGCATTTCGTTGTTTTCCTTTTGGACCGGGGGTTAACTTGTCTGCCGCCTCCTTACACTTCTGCGTGAAGTAGTCCATCATGTCTTGGGTCGTCTTTCCTCTGAGCTCTCTTTCCCATGGTATATCTGTTAGGAATTTCCTTATCTCCTATAGTTTCCCTTTCGGAATGCTCGCCTTTTGTTTTTAGTTCCCCTCCACGAGTTCTTTAACCCATCTTCAACCAGATACTCAAACGTCAGTACACTGTGGTCGCTCATTCCTACCGGGGTTTCGAAACCGATATCCCTTATGTCGGAGTCGTTCAGAGTGAAGACTAGGTCAAGTCTCGCTGGTTAATCGTTTCCTCTCATTTTTGTGGGTTCCCTGACATGTTGGGTTAAGAAGTTTCTTGTCACCACCTCCAATAGTTTAGCTCTCCATGTATGCTCACTTCCATGCAGTTTCTTGTTCTCCAAGTCTATCCTTCCATGATTGAAGTCCACCATGATGAGCAGATGGGATCTATTTGTACAGGCAGCAGAGGCTGCCCTCTCAATTATAGTGTTAACTGCCATGTTGTTGTTGTTGTTGTCATACTTTTGCCTGGGTCTTCTGTCATTGAGTGGAGGGTTATATATCACTGCTACTACTATTCTTGGTCTTCCCATTGTCATGGTGCCTGTTATGTAGTCTCTGAATCCCTCGCAGCCCAGGATAGCCATCTCCTTGTAACTCCATTCCTTTCTCATTAGTAGGGCCACTCCACTCTCTCCCCTACCTTCCCTCTCTTTCCTTATTACAGTGTAGTTCTGGGGAAACACCGCATTCGTTATGATTCCTGAGAGTTTTGTTTCTGTGAGTCCGATTACATCTGGGTTCACTTCTTGTGCTCTTTCCCTTAGTTCACTTGCCTTGCTTATAATTCCTTCTATTTTCGAGTACATCACCCTAAAACTGACTCTCTTCTGTCCTTCCTCATGTTCTGTCGATTTCACTGAAGCAGGGAAACAGGGAGGGGTCCGAGAAGGGAGGACCTAGGAAGGGGGACCTGGGGGATCTGGATTGTGCTGGGGCTGGGATGATCTGGTAGGGGGGTGGATTGGGGGGGTACGGGGGGAGGGAGAGCTTGGGAGGATGTGGGGGAAGGCGGGGGGGGGGGGGGTCAAGGGGGAGCAGAAGAAGAGGGAGGGCTGAGGGCGGTGAGGAAGAAGGGACGACCCTCTGTGTGTGTGTGTGTGTTCTGTATGACATTAATCATTTTATATACAAAAAGGTTACATGATTAACAAAAATGTATACCCTTTTACTGTTTTAATCTTTGTATGTGATATAATTTGTTTGTGAAAATTTTAAATGTTTACAAAATTTAGAGTTAAAATATAGGGTAAAAAAATGTAATTATTTCATTATCTAACCTCATCCATTATTTTGTATAGTCAAAATTATAGGCTCTACATTGTGCGGAAAATATTAAGTAAAACAGATAGATTTTAGAAATAGTATCAAATTCTACACTTTATGCACAATTATATGAAGTATGAAGCCACTGTTGCTACACTGCACCATCCAAGTTAAAGGCAAACAACTGGTTCTTCCATATATCTTAATACTGTATACACATGAGCAGTAAAACATAAACAAAGATATATAAAGAGAGGTTCGAGTTACTGTGGAGTGTACCTGATGATATATAATTTAAGGGAATCAACAGAAATATAATTTTCAGTTATCTTGGAAATCTTACCATTCAGTAAGAAAAGGTTTAACTGTGAGTGGAACCACACAACTTGGACAACTTGGTATGCCAAGTACCACACAACTTGGGCAACTTGGTATGCCAAGTACCACACAACTTGGGCAACTTGGTATGCCAAGTACCACACAACTTGGACAACTTGGTATAACAAGTACCACACAACTTGGACAACTTGGTATACCAAGTACCACACAACTTGGACAACTTGGTATACCAAGTACCACACAACTTGGGCAACTTGGTATGCCAAGTACCACACAACTTGGACAACTTGGTATACCAAGTACCACACAACTTGGGCAACTTGGTATGCCAAGTACCACACAACTTGGGCAACTTGGTATAACAAGTACCACACAACTTGGACAACTTGGTATGCCAAGTACCACACAACTTGGACAACTTGGTATACCAAGTACCACACAACTTGGACAACTTGGTATAACAAGTACCACACAACTTGGACAACTTGGTATGCCAAGTACTACACAACTTGGCCAACTTGGTATGCCAAGTACCACACAACTTGGCCAACTTGGTATACCAAGTACCACACAACTTGGACAACTTGGTATACCAAGTACCACACAACTTGGACAACTTGGTATACCAAGTACCACACAACTTGGACAACTTGGTATGCCAAGTACCACACAACTTGGCCAACTTGGTATACCAAGTACCACACAACTTGGCCAACTTGGTATACCAAGTACCACACAACTTGGGCAACTTGGTATACCAAGTACCACACAACTTGGGCAACTTGGTATGCCAAGTACCACACAACTTGGGCAACTTGGTATGCCAAGTACCACACAACTTGGGCAACTTGGTATGCCAAGTACCACACAACTTGGGCAACTTGGTATGTCAAGACCTATAGGGGCCTGACAGCTTGGCAGACAGCGCTCGGGATTCGTAGTCCTAATATTCAGGGTTTGATGCCCGGTGGAGGCGGAAACAAATGGGCAGCGTTTCTTTCACCCATGATGTCCCTGTTCACCTAGCAGTAAATAGGTACCTGGGAGTTAGACAGCTGCTATGGGCTGCTTTCTGGGGGGTGTAACAAAAAAAGGCCTGGTCGAGGACAGGGCCGCAGGGGCGCTAAGCCCTGAAATCATCTCAAGATCTCAAGAAGACACAAATATGCTAGTGAGGTTTCCATTTTCGGTTCAGTTGACATGAGGGAAGCCAATAGGAAGCCTCAGCTCGGACTGTGCAGAGTTTATCATTAGATAAAACTACCCATTTTCCCTTCAAGGTGTAAATAAGGCTTAATTATTGAGAAGAAATCTGTGAAAGAATTGCTGATTGAAAGGATTCGAGAATAAAGGGCATGACTGAATTTCAGATTTTGCTGTACCCAAGAAAACTTAACTTGTTTGTGTTTACTAAACAAAATACAACTAATATTTCATTTCTGTAACCAAAGGATTGGCTTGTGAAAGTATTTAATAGCCAGAAAGGCATTCAAAGAACCTAAAACATTATCAAGCCACATTTATTATAGTAATACCAACTTTTTAAGGCGATATATAACTGCAAATAATTATACACATTAAATACGCAGGTAAAGTTGTAAGAAAATGTGAATCTGTAATTCAATATTTCAGAGAGCATTTCTTTGAAACACTAAGAAAGGTGAATGTTTGACTTCACACAACATGACCTCACAAATGTGAGTAAATGGGAAGTTGATGATGGAATGTTTGGAATAGTATATTGGAAATATATTTTGAAGATTGAGCTTGAGAAAAAAATAAATAAATGAATATTAACACTAAAAGTTAAGACATACAATTTGTGTAGTGAATATAAGTCAACTATTTATAAGTTTAAGTAAGGTGGGTTGTAGAATCTCGTTAAGTACGAAAGACAATACCAACACCATCAATCATGAGAGGATAAAGAAGGGTTTGAGCCTAACATAAAGACTGAGGAACCGGGAGGTGCAGAGTACTGACACACAAGCCTTCATGATGCATACTTCCAGAGTGGGAGAGTCGGTAGTAATGCCGACCACCCCATAACCTGGGCATCCATAACCTAATCCAGCATGAAGCAGGAGTGATGCCGTGGGTGTTTTGCTGCAGTTTGACGGATGATACCGTATGATGCTGCACTGTGTTGGATGCAACATATGGTGAATGTAAATTATTATTTGAGTATCTTTTGGTGGTAATTTTTGTCATTTGTGAGAATTCCTCCCATGACAGTGGGACAGGGGGAAATAATGAGAACAGAAATTATAAAGTCTGCTTTGGCAGGTGACTAATCCTAATTTACAATAATATTGAGGATCATGTAATCCTCAACATTTGCCAATCAGTAATACTGATCCGCTCCTTGCATAATGTGTAAATACCATTAGAATACTCACTAGAATCAGAGCTTGATCATCTTTGCTGAGGTCAATGTTGTAGGCAGCCTGGATCATATAGTCATTAAGCTGAATATGGAATCCAGCGAGCATGTGGAACGGATCGTCTTCCAGCAGGTAACTCACCGACATCTTGGAGGCCACCAGTGACCCAAGGTTGACCTCGACTTCAGCTTGGAGGGCATTATCCGATTCCTGCATAATTATCTCCATAAATAACGCCTGTCAACTTTATATTTTTACGACATTTATTATTCTATTTTGTGAAAATTTACTAATTTAAAATTTAGTTACACAACACATATCCAAAAAAGTATAAAAACGGTCGGTTTACTCTCTAAAATCAGACATTATATTCCCCCACTCTGCTCTCCTCTCATTATACTACTCGCTAATCTATCCTTATCTTACATACGATATGTGTGCATGGGGTTCATCCACTGCAAATTACCTCAAGCTTATCATCACTCAACAAACAATCTGCTCTCAGAACTATAACAAACTCTTTCTTCAGATAACAGTCAGCACCTCTGTTTAAGTCCCTCAAGATACACTTACATGCTAAACATACACTCACTCCACACATTCTCATGTGCTATTTACATAAACAAAACCTTGTTTCTAAATGTTAATCTTGATCTGAAACTTTTCTTTGATAGGTGTAATAGAACCCATGATCTAGTACTACACCAGAAATAAATATCTCTTTGATATACCCAGAGTCAAACTAAATCTGTGCAAACACTCCATGCAAATAAAAGGACGCAGTCTATGGAACTCATTAATAAATTAACAAAATTTCCAACCTATGCCGTATTCAAAAGTAAAAACCAAAAAGTACCTAATTTCATCCTAATTGTTTCCTTCCTTCTGCTTCAAACTCTCACTGTACCTTGTGCCACCCATCCCCAAAATATTGGTACTCATGACACATGTCTTCACCAGTGTAATCACCTTTGTCAACTTATATGGTAGTTATATGTTGATATAAAATTTTGCTACAATGTACCTTTTCATCATACCTGATATGTTAGATTAAGGACCTGCCCGAAACGCTATGTGCGTTTTGTGACTTTGCAAGAATGTAAAAATACCAATCTTATGTAATATAGCAAACCCATTGTTCCTTCTTGTAAATAAAATTATCATTATTATTAATATTATTACTATAATAATAATAATTATTATTATTATTATTATTATTATTATTATTTTGAATAATAACCCACACTTGTGTTTTTGTAAAATTGTAAAACAAGCCTGAATGGTCCCCAGGACTATATGTGAATGAAAACTCACACCCCAGAAGTGACTCGAACCCATACTCCCACGAGCAACGCAACTGGTAACTACAGGGCGCCTTAATCCACTTGACCATATAGTCCTGGGGACCATTCAGGCTTGTTCGCATTTGTGTTCCTCACGTGTGCCCCAAAGAATGAGGTGATTTGGTGAAATGCTATGCCCAAAATTACCATCCGAGTTGCCGTCGGGGAAGTGGCTCAAATAGCCTTGGCTATCACTTCCTTTTGACGGCCGTGATGGTCAAGTGGATTAAGGCGCCCTGTAGTTACCAGTTGCGTTGCTCCTGGGAGTATGGGTTAGAGTCACTTCTGGGGTGTGAGTTTTCATTCGCATATAGTCCTGGGGACCATTCAGGCTTGTTCGCATTTGTGTTCCTCACGTGTGCCCCAAAGAATGAGGTGATTTGGTGAAATGCTATGCCCAAGATTACCATCCGAGTTGCCGTCGGGGAAGTGGCTCAAATAGCCTTGGCTATCACTTCCTTTTGACGGCCGTGATGGTCAAGTGGATTATGGCGCCCTGTAGTTACCAGTTGCGTTGCTCCTGGGAGTATGGGTTCGAGTCACTTCTGGGGTGTGAGTTTTCATTCATATATATATATGTCGTACCTAGTAGCCAGAACGCACTTCTCAGCCTACTATGCAAGGCCCGATTTGCCTAATAAGCCAAGTTTTCAAGAATTAATTGTTTTTCGACTACCTAACCTAACCTAACCTAACTTTTTCGGCTACCTAACCTAACCTAACCTATAAAGATAGGTTAGGTTAGGTTAGGTAGGGTTGGTTAGGTTCGGTCAAATATCTACGTTAATTTTAACTCCAATAAAAAAAAATTGCCCTCATACATAATGAAATGGGTAGCTTTATCATTTCATAAGAAAAAAATTAGAGAAAATATATTAATTCAGGAAAACTTGGCTTACTAGGCAAATCGGGCCTTCCATAGTAGGCCGAGAAGTGCGTTCTGGCTACTAGGTACGACATATATATATATATATATATATATATATATATATATATATATATATATATATATATATATATATATATATTTATATATATATAATATATATATATATATATATATATATATATATATATATATTTATATATATAATATATATATATATATATATATATATATATATATATATATATATATATATATATATATATATATATATGTGTGTGTATATCACGAAAATAAACACGTGATTAAGAATGTGACAATGTCAGACCACGAAGGAAAAATGAAACAGGAAATTTCCTTAAGTACTTTCGTATATTAAATACGACCTTCTGAAGATGTGGACCTTCTGAAGATGTATTTAATATACGAAAGTACTTAAGGAAATTTCCTGTTTCATTTTTCCTTCGTGGTCTGACATTGTCATATATATATATATATATATATGAGAGAGAGAGAGAGAGAGAGAGAGAGAGAGAGAGAGAGAGAGAGAGAGAGAGAGAGAGAGAGAGAGAGAGAGAGAGAGAGAGAGAGAGAGAGAGAGAGACAGAGACAGAGAGACAAAGAGACAGAGAGAGACAAAGAGACAGAGAGAGACAGAGAGAGACAGAGCAGAGAGAGAGAGAGAGAGAGAGAGAGAGAGAGAGAGAGAGAGAGAGAGAGAGAGAGAGAGAGAGAGAGAGAGAGAGAGAGAGAGAGAGAGAGAGACAGAGAGAGACAGAGAGAGAGAGAGACAGAGAGAGAGAGAGGGAGAGAGAGAGACAGAGAGAGAGAGAGAGAGAGAGAGAGAGAGAGAGAGAGAGAGAGAGAGAGAGAGAGAGAGAGAGAGAGAGAGAGAGAGAGAGAGAGAGAGAGAGAGAGAGAGAGAGACAGAGAGAGAGAGTGAGAGAGAGAGAGACAGAGAGAGAGAGAGAGAGAGAGAGAGAGAGAGAGAGAGAGAGAGAGAGAGAGAGAGAGAGAGAGAGAGAGAGAGAGAGAGAGAGAGAGAGAGAGAGAGAGAGAGAGAGAGAGAGAGAGAGAGAGAGAGAGAGAGAGAGAGAGAGAGAGACAGAGAGAGAGAGTGAGAGAGAGAGAGACAGAGAGAGACAGAGAGAGAGAGTGAGAGAGAGAGAGAGTTAGGTTATCAGAAAGCGCCAAGCCATTACGACTATATAGCACTTGGAAGGGATCAGGATAAGGATTTGGGATGGGATGTGGAGGAAGGAATGGTGTCCAACCACTTGGCCATCGTTGATTGAACGCCGACCTGCATGAAGCGAGACCGTCGCTCTACCGTCCAGCCCAAGGGGTTGGGAGAAGCCGTGTAAACGTAATGGTTGTATACCCCCAGGACGAGCAGGTGACCATTACTGACCTTGTATATGAGCCGGCCCAGGTAGTCTTGTGGCCACTGTGGACTGACGAAGCTGAGGCTCAGTTCCAGGTCTCTGGAGTCTCCCTCCTCCAGGTCCCTCGCCACCAACCTCGAGCTCATCTGCCTCATATTACGTCCTTAATTATTCCTCCAAGACTGACAATATTTAGATTTTTTCCCAGTAAACATTATCACTATTAAATTGTAATTTTATGAGAAGTTAAACATTTTACTTTCCTACACCAGCAGTCAAACTGTCTCTATATTTATATTATGTTACAATATACACACTCGAATAATGGGATACTCTGTACAGATGAAAAAAAAAATTCTGTCTATATTGATAACTACCATCAAGTTGAGCTTCCTAATTATTACACTGAAATGACAAAATAATACCAGCTCATGACTACCATGTTGAGGTATAAGTAGCATCATGCGTATTGCAATGTTATGCATTGTGCTTGAAAATGGCTTAAGAATATTTCTTCAAGCATAAATACTACTAAGACCACATGAAGCGAGGAATCCAGCGAGTTCTCTCAGTAGGGGAAATGACTAAGGAACCCGTACTACTTTATGCAAATGAGACAATGTTTGGGATTTGGCACCGCAGATTATCTGGAGTGACTTCAGATACCAACTATTTTATACAAATGAGGCACGCAAGCCATGGTACGGAGTTGTAGTCGTGGGTTTTTCAGATCTCATGCACATCAGCAGTTCGGAGACCGGGTTATTCTGGCCTACTTTATAACAGTTAAATTTCGGCAAGTTCGGGCATTAGTTCGTGAACCCCGCCTCTAATCCTAGACGTTCATCCGTTTGCAATCATTTGTTTGTTTATTTAAGAAGTTTACAACCAGTACACATGTGATGGAGCCAAGTGATAAGCCCTATATAATTCTCAGACCCGCCTCGAGCCACGGGCTCCGATTCAACATTGTAGTCGTTACCAATCACTCAACTGCAGCGAAATTTAACACATCACACATGGAGACATCTTTGCTAGGCTCTAGTTCTAGGTCTCTTACTACTAAATGTCGTCTTCAGTTTATTGTTTCAAGGCCCATCGTTTAATATCCTAGATATATAAAACAACACACTTGTACCTATGCTAAACTTTGGTTCGTCGACTCAGCGCCATCTCCTAGCTATTTTGGAAGGTGTACATTCCCACCTAACCTATCCTAGTCTAACTCAGTGCTACATGACCTAGACTACCACATCAACCCGTCCATCTAATAGAGCATCGCATTTTTATGCATACTTTACCAAAGGGCAAAAAATGTTGGTACTGGAAAATGGTAGCAGATTGCGAAATTGACATACTGTCCCGTTTTCTGTTGGTGGGTCCTCTGGTAGGTTAGGGTAAGGGCACTTTAGTATGACAGTTTCTTGACGTTGGGAATCTTAGGAAGACGAGCTGAGTACATATCCATCTAGTTACATTTTAACAGTACCTATATGACATGAGGTGAAGCCACGATGAACCACGCCTCTTGTAGTGTTTAACGTTGTAATATTCTAATATAAAAAAAATTCACGTCAATCATTTCCTAATTTACCCGTAACTGTTCCACGACGTAAAGCCTTCTGGAACCATATATATTAAATGATTAAAATGATCAAGTTAATCTTTTTTCTATATTATTACAGGACTGCTCACCTATCATGCTAGGGATACTTGACGGGAATCTTGTACATGGAAACAGGTAGGAAATAGTCACAGCTTTCTTACTTCAGTTCTTATCTGTCAGACAATACTTCTGCTCTCTTCCATCTATACCCTATCTCTAATTATTACCCATTTATCTAATAATTTATTCACATGACCCATTCATCACCTATCTTCATGTTCCATTTTACCCGCATCTGTTCCACGAGGCTTCGCTTTGTGCAATCACATCTAAGGCATTGTTAAACTTGGGTTAGTGTGCTGAGTCGGGTAACTACCTACATAAAGCTGGATAAGGTCCGGATAAGATGATTAAGTGAAGGTGTCCTTGTGAATTTTTGAGATCGTTTTATGTTTGTGAGTGAGAGTGTGTCTTGATGTGTTCGCAAATAACAGTGTGCTAATGAGACATTGATTATATTGATCACAAAACTTGAAATAATTTAACTGATATAGTAAACTAACATTATTGTGTACAGTGAACGTATACACTTAAGGCGTTTTAAAGTTTTGAAACTGTTTTATTATAGATAAATGATCAAACTGTGAAAATACATGTCTGGGCGCATTTGATATGTAAGACAACTTGGAGAAGCTTGCTTATAGTTAATATCTATATTATAATTTAAGAAAGAGGAATATGTAGGTTCCCCGACTAAAATATTTGTACTATTTTCATATAACTGGGCCATCAGTGATGGGCTTTTGTTGGAAGTATTGTCAGTAAGATTGGTGTATAAGGCTGTGGGCGTAAGATGTTTAATTTTACGCCCACAGTTACTTACTATAAGTGTGGGTGAATGGAAGGGAACTATCAAAAGGTGCCAAGCCATTGCGACTATAGAGCACTTGGATATCAGGATAAGTATTTGGGATGGGACGGGGGGAAGGAATCGTGCCCAACCACTTGGACGGTCGGGGATTGAACGCCGATCTGCATGAAGCAAGACCGTCGGTCTACCGGCTACTCCAACCTTAATGCGGTGTTCTGTAAGAACCGGCTCACAGTAGGGTGAACCACATTGGTGTGGGACTCACAACCGTTCCTGTTCCAGTGCTCCCACTACGCCACACGAGTGTCCATCTATGTTCCCTCTTCTCTCCTAACTTCCTTTATCATATTTATAGGATAATATTTCAATGAAATCCCTTAGTTAACAATACATCAGACATGGTTCAACAAGATGAAGCCTCATTGAACAATAATACATCAGACGTGGTTCAACGAGGTCAAGCCTCGTGCATCAACAATACATTAGACATGATTCCACAAGGTGAAGCCTCGTGGAACAAGATGTAAGTAAAATGTAACTAGATGGATATATGCCAGCCTAGATTACGCTGAGTTATACTGGGATAGCTTAGGTTAGGGTGGGAATGTATGCTTTAAGAAACAAGTAGAGCAACGAAATTGGGAACCAAGAACTAGAGTCTAGCATAGGTTACAAGTACAAATGTGTTGGTTTTAAATTTCGAAGAAATTTAATGATGGATGTTGAAACGATATAATGAAAACGGCATTTGGTGGATAGAGGCGGGGCCTAGAACTAGAGCCTAGTGATGGTCTTCTCTCCATGTGTAACGGGTTTTAAAATTCAGGGGAATTAAGTGACTTGTAAGGAAACAACAATGGTTAACCGAGGCCGATGGCTAGAGGCGGGTCCGAGAACTAGATCCTATCCCTGTGCCAGTCCCAAATATTTTAATATTTGATTTTATCGATTTTATATCGATCTTAAATATCGATTTTATATTTCAAACATTGGACGAACTGTTACAGAAGTAACAGTTCATATTTTAGTTGGAGTCTATGACCAGAGGCGGGTTCGGGTACTAACACCTGACCTAACTGCCTAGCCCTAGTTGGTTAGGCCAACATGACCCTATAGTTGGGCCTGAGTGAACCTTGCTGATCGGGTCAGTATGACCTAGCTGATCGGGCTTGCATCACCCTAGTTGACTGGACCTGCATGGCCCTAGTTGATCGGAATGGGATCAGCGCTGTAAATACTGAATTAACGTCCCTCCATCATTGTTCCCCTTCTTGAGTGTTTGCAGTAGTTCAATCATTGTTGTGGCACTGAGTGATAGGTTAAATCATACTGATGTATTTGTGTACCTGAGTACCGAGGATTGTAATATTGGAGTTTGCTTCTGCGAATCCTGGCCGGTGTTGATAGCTCAGATCCATCATGGCTTCAGCTTGACTTGACTGCAACATAAGAAACTCTCCATGTTAGAATGACTTTCTTAATGAGTATTTAAGACTTTTAGTTAAAAAAATAAAGAAAACTACTGAACATAATATTACAGCATCTATCAACATAAAGTTTTACTATTCATAATATTTAAAACAAATTTCAATATAATGCCTTACAACGCAAAATATTTACAACAAATGTCAATGCCTTACTGTGCATAATATTTACAACAAATTTCAATGCCTTACTATGCATAATATTTACAAGAAATGTCAATATAATGGCTAACCTTGAATGCTAAATACCCGCGAGAGGTGGTGACCCCACTCTCCAGGACGAGGGAGGAGTTGAGTGTGAGGGAGAGCGAGTGAGAGGTGGCCAGGTCGTGGCCGTAGTCACACGTCGCCTCCACCACCAGGTGCTCGGGGCTGACGAGGAGGCTGGCCCTCGTGGAGGTGAAGCTCTGGCCCAGAGTGATCTTGGCCGCTGCTGCGTGACGCCCGTCGCGGCGCTCCCATGATGCTGTCCAAAAAAAACATTGTAAATTATAAACTGTTACTACTGTTTCGAACTTTCCAAAGTTTGCAGCAAATGTATATTATAAATAGTCAGTAATGTATGAGATTTTATTACAATGGATGTCATAAATAGCTAATATTACCTTGAATATACATTGCTTGGTAAAATGATATACAAGTATTGAAAGGGTTTATTATAAGTTTATCAAAAGTCTGGAACTTAGCTTAAAATATTTTGATTTAAAAACCACTTGGGCTGGACGGTAGAGCGACGGTCTCACTTCTTGCAAGTTAGCGCCCAATGCCCGACCGTCCAAGTGGTTGGGCACCATTCCTCCCCCCCCCTTGTCCTATCCTAAATCCTTATCTCTTCCAAGTGCTATACAGTCTAATGGCTTGGTGCTTTCTCCTGATAATTATCTTACCTATCTTTGGTTTAAATATATATATATTAAAAAACCATCCCATAGGATCCTACCCTACAAACACTAACGACAAGTGTAACATTTATATAAATCTTGGATTGTTGGATGTGAATGAGCGCCTTAAACCATTATACATACAAGAATGAAGGAAGCTGCGGAAGACACATTGACCCGCCCGAGGATAATTTTAATTACACTGCCATAAGCCATAAACACCAATTACACTCCAGCTGGTGCTCTTTACTACACCCTATAATACTTAATTAACTTTACCGTGTATGGTCCCTCACCTTGTGGTCCATCACGTGTAGTCCTTCACAATATCTCACCATAATGTCAGCTCACGTTTCCCTCCATTATGTTCGCCTGTAAATCTAACCCAAACTGTACACCTATTAAGTCTTCACGCTACTCCACAATAGCCCGAGCATCATCACTCTAGAATAATAGCCCCATGAGCCACAAGTACCACCACACACTACCATAACAGCCACAAGTACCACCACACACTACCATAACAGCCACACGTACCACCACACACTACCATAACAGCCACACGTACCACCACACACTACCATAACAGCCACACGTACCACCACACACTACCATAACAGCCACACGTACCACCACACACTACCATAACAGCCACACGTACCACCACACACTGCCATAACAGCCACAAGTACCACCACACACTACCATAACAGCCACACGTACCACCACACACTACCATAACAGCCACACGTACCACCACACACTGCCATAACAGCCACACGTACCACCACACACTACCATAACAGCCACAAGTATCACCACACACTACCATAACAGCCACACGTACCACCACACACTACCATAACAGCCACACGTACCACCACACACTACCATAACAGCCACAAGTATCACCACACACTACCATAACAGCCACACGTACCACCACACACTACCATAACAGCCACACGTACCACCACACACTACCATAACAGCCACAAGTATCACCACACACTACCATAACAGCCACAAGTATCACCACACACTACCATAACAGCCACAAGTATCACCACACACAACGATAGCAGCCACAAGTATCACCACACACTACCATAACAGCCACAAGTATCACCACACACTACCATAACAGCCACACGTACCACCACACACTACCATAACAGCCACACGTACCACCACACACTACCATAACAGCCACACGTACCACCACACACTACCATAACAGCCACACGTACCACCACACACTGCCATAACAGCCACAAGTACCACCACACACTACCATAACAGCCACACGTACCACCACACACTACCATAACAGCCACACGTACCACCACACACTGCCATAACAGCCACACGTACCACCACACACTACCATAACAGCCACAAGTATCACCACACACTACCATAACAGCCACAAGTACCACCACACACTACCATAACAGCCACAAGTATCACCACACACTACCATAACAGCCACAAGTATCACCACACACTACCATAACAGCCACACGTACCACCACACACTACCATAACAGCCACAAGTATCACCACACACTACCATAACAGCCACAAGTATCACCACACACAACGATAGCAGCCACAAGTATCACCACACACTACCATAACAGCCACACATATTACCACACACTACCATAACAGCCACAAGTATCACCACACACTACCATAACAGCCACAAGTATCACCACACACTACCATAACAGCCACAAGTATCACCACACACTACCATAACAGCCACAAGTATCACCACACACTACCATTACAGCCACAAGTATCACCACACACAACGATAGCAGCCACAAGTATCACCACACACTACCATAACAGCCACAAGTATCACCACACACTACCATAACAGCCACAAGTATCACCACACACTACCATAACAGCCACAAGTACCACCACACACTACCATAACAGCCACAAGTATCACCACACACTACCATAACAGCCACAAGTATCACCACACACTACCATAACAGCCACAAGTATCACCACACACTACCATAACAGCCACAAGTATCACCACACACTACCATGACAGCCACAAGTATCACCACACACAACGATAGCAGCCACAAGTATCACCACACACTACCATAACAGCCACACATATTACCACACACTACCATAACAGCCACAAGTATCACCACACACTACCATAACAGCCACAAGTATCACCACACACTACCATAACAGCCACAAGTATCACCACACACTACCATAACAGCCACAAGTATCACCACACACTACCATAACAGCCACAAGTATCACCACACACTACCATTACAGCCACAAGTATCACCACACACAACGATAGCAGCCACAAGTATCACCACACACTACCATAACAGCCACAAGTATCACCACACACTACCATAACAGCCACACATATTACCACACACTACCATAACAGCCACAAGTATCACCACACACTACCATAACAGCCACAAGTATCACCACACACTACCATTACAGCCACAAGTATCATCACACACAACGATAGCAGCCACAAGTATCACCACACACTACCATAACAGCCACAAGTATCACCACACACTACCATAACAGCCACAAGTATCACCACACACTACCATAACAGCCACAAGTATCACCACACACTACCATAACAGCCACAAGTATCACCACACACTACCATAACAGCCACACGTACCACCACACACTACCATAACAGCCACAAGTATCACCACACACTACCATAACAGCCACAAGTATCACCACACACTACCATAACAGCCACAAGTATCACCACACACTAACACTTCCTGTTCCTCTCCAGGAACAGGAAGACCCATACATGAATTTATTGCTCAGCCATGGAAGGAACTCAGGGAGGAAATGAGGGACATGAAGGACACTATAAGTAAACTGCAGATGGAACTAAGTGCAGCACATGAGGAGATACAAAACCTAAAAACAGGCCCCCCTCAGACTCTGGCCCAGGAAACAGGGGATGTAGTAGGGACACCTACAATGGGTGCCACCTTTGCTGAAATACTGAAGAGCCCAAATGCCATGTCCACAGTCAAGGAAGTTGTAATGAAAGCAGTAACCTTATGGGAGGCAGCTAGATGCACAAGCCAGCTAATGGAAAGGAAAAGAGCTGTAGTGGTGATGGTATTAAGGAACAAGAAGGGATCACAAGGGAAGAATGGAGGACTAAAGACAAAGCAGCAGTGTCAGGGATATTAAAGGAGATAGGAATGGAAGGGGCTGAACGAGACATTAAACAGTTTTTCCGGATTGGCCAGAACAACAAAGACAAAAAAGAGATCGATCAAGGTAGTATTCAGGAACGAGGCTACCAAAGAGAACATACTAGTAAAGAAGAGCAAACTGAAAAATACAAAGAATTACAGAGAGGTATACCTTCAGAGGGACATGACCAGGGGCGAGATAATAAGGGCAGCAGATGCAAGGAAAAGACGTAGGGAGAGGGAAGGGAACCAGAGATCAGCTTCCATCCCAGCACTCTCAGAGGGAAGTGGGGAACCCCAGAAGGGAATGCAACACCCCATAGGGCCCGCCTCCACCTCCAGCCCAACACCCCATAGGGCCCCCCCCACCCTCCACCCCCAGCCCAACACCCCATAGGGCTCCCCTCCACCCCGAGCTCAAATCCCTCCTTGCCCCTACCTGGTCCAACAAATGGCTACTGAAGTTCAACCCGACTAAATGTAAGGTAATGAAACTAGGCAATGGAAACAGGCGGCCAGACACAGGATACAGAATGGGAGATGAAGTTCTTCATGAAATGGACAGAGAGAAAGATCTAGGAGTTGATATCACACCAACCCTGTCTCCTGAAGCCCATATCAAAAGAATAACATCTGCGGCGTATGCGAGGCTGGCTAACATCAGAACTGCCTTCAGGAACCTGTGTAAGGAATCATTCAGAACCTTGTATACCACATATGTAAGTCCAATCCTGGAGTATGCGGCCCCAGCATGAAACCCGTACCTTGTCAAGCAAAAGGTGAAGCTTGAAAAAGTTCAGAGATATGTCACAAAGGCTAGTCCCAGAACTATGAGGCATGAGTTACGAAGAAAGGCTGCGAGATATGCACCTCACGACACTAGAAGACAGAAGAGTAAGGGGAGACATGATCACTACCTACAAAATTTTCAGAGGAATTGACAGGGGTAGATAAAGATAACCTGTTTAACACGGGTGGTACGCGAACAGGGGGACACAGGTGGAAACTGAGTACCCAAATGAGCCACAGGGACGTTAGAAAGAACTTTTTCAGTGTCAGAGTAGTTAACAGGTGGAATGCATTAGGCAGTGATGTGGTAGAGGCTGACTCCATACACAGCTTCAAATGTAGATATGATAGAGCCCAGTAGGCTCAGGATTCTGTACATCATTTGATTGACAGTTGAGAGGCAGGACCAAAGAGCCAGCGCTCAACCCCCGCAAGCACAATTAGGTCAGTACAATGCCAACCATATCACTTAGAACCTCCTTCCCCCTTACCCTGAGTATCCCCTGCCTTCCCATCCTCTGTTTTTTTTCCTGCCACAAGCAAGCCCAGGCAAGACCTAGGCCCCACCTCCCCCCAAACCCTTGTTAACTACACCACAGGCGAGCATGCCCTCACCCCAAGCAACCCCTGCCCCCCAACCCCAAGTACTCCTTGCCTCCCTACCCTCAGGACTTCTTCCTGTCCCAAGCAGGCCTGGGCAAGACTTAAGCCCTTTATTCCCCACCCCACCTCCCCCTGAACCCCTGGCAACTTCCCTAAAAGAGGAAGGACCTACCCAAGTAGAAATGCCCATGGAACAACTTCCTACACTTGTAGGGAGGGAGAGTCAAAATGGATAAAGGAAGTGAGCTTCAAGGTAATGTACTCAAACATCGATGGGATTGCCAATAAAGCAAGTGAACTGGCGGAAAGGGTGCAGGAAGAAACCAGATGTAATAGGACTCACGGAAACAAAATTGTCAGGAGTCATAACAGACGCAGTGTTTCCAAAGGACTACTATATAGTAAGGAAAGAAAGGGAAGGGAGAAGAGGAGTGGCCCTGCTGATAAGGAAGGACTGGAGCTTTGATGAGATGGAAATTCCGGGCTGTGACCGATTCAGAGATTACATAACAGGAACTATGACAAAGGGTGGACCTAAGATAATAGTGACAATCATTTACAACCCTCCACTAAATGACAGAAGACCCAGATAGGAGTTTGATAGGAACAACATGGCAACCAATAATATAATAGAGAGCAGCTTCAGTTGCTTGCAGGAATGGCTCCAGACTCTTAGGGAGAGGAGAGCAAAGTAGGGTACATCTCTCTTATCTTAGAGAGTATACCAACTGCTTTAGAAACCTTTTTAGTTATGCATTGTATGTGGGTGCTGAAGTTGAGTCTCTTGTTTAAGTACAGGCCAAGGAACTTTCCATCATTTTTATTGCTAATGTTTACATTATCTATCTGAAGCTGAATTGCATTTGTTGATTTGTTTCCAAATAAGATATAGTAGGTCTTTTCTATGTTTAGTGTGAGTTTGTTGGTTGATATCCACAAGTGGACTTTTTTTAATTGATTGTTTACAACATTATTTAACATGAGTGGGTTGGGGGTGAGAGTAGTATCATCAGCAAACAATATCGGTTTAAGCATGTTAGAGACATTAGAGAGATCATTGATGTATATAAGAAATAGGAGGGGTCCTAGTATGCTGCCCTGTGGCACCCCTACGGTTAGTGGTAGAGTAGGAGAGGTTATATAATTGATGGCTTCATATTGGTGTCTGTCACTAAGATAGGATCGGATATAGTCCAGGGCAAAGCCACGGATTCCTTAATGGTGGAGTTTAAGTAAGAGGTAGTTATGGTTAACAGTATCAAAGCCTTTCTCAGGTCAATGAAGAGCCCAATTGGAAACTCACTTTTGTCAAGAGCTGAGTTGATTAAGTCAAGCAGACTAGCACTTGCATCATTGTTACTCTTCTGGGAGCGAAAGCCACACTGAGAGGGACTTAGTATATTGAATTTTACGAGATAGGAGTAGAGCTGTTTGTAAATAATTTTTTCAAATATTTTTGATAATATAGGTAGATTCGATATGGATCAATAATTATTTATGTCTGCCGTGTTACCTCCTTTATGAACTGGCGTTATTCTTGTTTTTTTAAGGATGTCAGGGAAGGTATGACACTAGGGATTTATTGAACAGCAATGCTATGGGTGGTGCAATGGCATGAGAGGCACTCTTGTATACCATGGATCGTATTTCACTAATGTTTCCAGCTTTGGTTTTTAGCGAGTGAATGATGGACACAATATCTGTAAGGTTGACTGGTGAGAGTAGGAGAAGATAGTTCGGGTAGCTGCCTGAAAGATATGTGGTAACTGTTACGTATTCCTAGTTGGATACTTACATAAATTCATGATAAAACTTATTAAGTTCAATTCCTTCATTTATCTGTATATGTATATATATATATATATATATATATATATATATATATATATATATATATATATATATATATATATATATATATATATATATATATATATATATAATTTTTTTTTTTTTTGAAATGTATCATATGTCTTGGCAACACAGTTGAACAGGAGCAGGCTTGCTCTAGTCACGTTTAATACCTGTTAGTTTCGGGATTAGTATGCTGGACCTGTTCAGTTATGGGAGTTCCAGATGTCACCTTTTACTATTCATATTATTGTTAATTTCCTGTGATTAAGCATGTGGCAGTGTAACTTATATTATTTGCATGTGACCATTATATTATAGTTTGCATTCCTATACATTTGAGAACGATTGTTGGTCTCAATAATTATAAATATTAAAAAGTCCTTCATTACCATCCATCATCCTGGATGAAGGCGGAGGGAGAGAGAATTATGGGCAGTGTCAGAGACAGAGCTCAGTTAGCTGAGAGACGTCACCTGGGAAGCCTATTCGGTTAAGTGTTCTGTACTGTTGTAGTAATGTAGCATAATTTTTGTCTGGAGGAACATTACCGTTTAATTATTTAACCATTGATTCACTAGTGTTATTCAAAGTGATTGTCATGTTAGATAGTATTGATATTACATGCTTTTAGTTGTTTAAGTATTTTATACTATATATATATAATTTATGCCTATGTTTATAACCTGGTGTTATATTTTTTTTCTTTCTTGTACTGTATCACGGGGCACCCTGGTATATCATATTTAGATACAGTCAGTGTCCCTAGACTATACTTAACACTGTACCCGATACTACGAGCGGTGCGTACGAACGGTAACAGTAACAACTGTCTTGAATCTGTGGGATTTTTCGGGCAAGGTTAGCACCAATCGATGGAAAGATGCTATTCAATTCAGTTGCTGTTTCAAGATCTGTTGCAGGTGTATAACCATCCTTGGAGATTATCTGGTTATGTGAATGTTGTTTAGCTCCTAGGATGTTAGAGATGGCTCTCCATGTGCTTTTCATGTTACCTTTTGCTTCTTTGAATTTATTCTCGTAATAGGAACGCTTTGCTCTTCTTATTATACTGGTAAACCTCTTAACTACTTATTTTGCAACTAGGCCAATCCTAAGAATTTTCTCATATTCATGTTTCTTGTCGATTGCTTTAAGTATGCCATTAGTGAGTCAGGGATTATTTAACCTGTTGCCAGTTACTTGCTTGGTGAGGAGAGGACAATAAGTATTGTAAAGGCTTAGAATTTTGGAAAGGAAGAGGCTAGTTAAGGAATTAATATCCTGTGTATTGATAAATTCAGATTCCCAGTTTATATTGTGAAGGACATTTGTGAGATTGTTTATTGCTGCTTCACTGTGTAACTTAAAGGTAATTTTCTTGTTAACTGGTGGTGTTATGGCCATGTTCACTACGAGGAAGGTAGGATAGTGGTCAGTTGTTCTGTCAGTGATTATACCTGATGTAAGGGGAGCTGTTATGTTGGTCCATAAGTAACCCAGGGTAGTAGCGGAAGTCTGAGTGAATCGGGTGGGCCTGGTGATTGTGGGGATGAGCATATAGGAATTCTTACTGTTAAGGAAATAGTCTACTTGAGAGCTATTTTGTAGCCCAAGGTCAGTATTGAAATCACCTCCCAGAACTATGTGATTTTTGTTGAGGTTATTGTTTATGATAAGATTCCTCAAGTTATCTGAGAATGCAGCTATGTTAGTATTGGGAAATCATTGCATGATGCAGTTATGATAACACCTTCACAGGAAGCTGCAAATTGCACAAGTCAGCTGTTGGAAAGGAAGAGAGCTCTGGTGAGGTAGGAGTTCATGAACCGGAAGGCTCCAGCTAGGAGAAATGGAGTGGAGAAGGAAGGACTGAACAACTTTGACAAAGATCCTAGAGAATTTACAAATGTGGATGCTAATAGCAGTGTAGAGAAAGTTTTATGGCTAGGTAGTTACAAAAGGGAAACAAAGCGACTGATGAAGATAGTATTCACAAATGAGGCAGCAAAACGCAATCTTATCCAGGAAGAGCAAACTTCTGCAAGTAAGGGAATACGAGGATGTTTTTCTGCAGAGGGACATGACGAGGGAAGAGAGAGGGCAGCAGGATCAAGAGATGCAAGGAGAGAGAAAAGGGAATGGGAGGAGATGCAGCCATCGGCTCAGAATCTTTAGTAACTTTAGGGAAGAGTAGGAAACCCTCCACTGGCAGGTCAGTAATCCCCAGAGAGTGTAACAGAAGCCAACCACTATCCCAAACCACAATTTTCCTCCCCCAATCACCACCTACGCTACCCCAACCCTTAGAAACCCTCTCCAGTCCATGCTTCCCCTGTTCCCCACTCCATGCCCTCCTAGTTCCCACACACCATTTCCTCTCTGTTCCCCCATCCCATCCTAGGTTGCCCTTATTCCTCCATCCCCTGATCTCCCTGTTTTATTCCATGTCCTCGCTGCCCTCCCATCTGAGGCCCCTCTCTGCCCTTCCATCCCAGATCCTTCCTGCACCCTTGTCCCAGGGACACCAAGGCTAACTAAAACTGGACAGAAGAGAGTCAACTTCAAAGTAATGTACCCAAACATAGATGATATTACAAACAAAGCAAGTGAACCTAGAGACAGAGCACAAGAGGACAACTCGGATGTAATAGTGCTCATTGAAAAGAAATTGTCAGGTATTATAACAAATGCAGTATTCCCCCAGGACTACACTGTTACTGTGAAGCATTCAGTAACTACATAACAGGCACCATGATGATGGTAGGACTAAAAATAGTCAACCCGTTCTCGCACTTGCTTATAATCAATATTGGCTTATTTAATAAGTGCATATATGACATACTAATTGATTGTGAATATTTTAGTTTACCTTAAAAACCTTCATAGAAAACACCGACCTCACCTAACCTTCTTAGTATGTTAAGATAAGCATCTTATTGCTTCTTAATTACAATTATTACTTAACCTATACTGTTGATAGGTTAAGTAATAATTGTAAATAAGAAGCAATAAGATGCTTATCTTAACACACTAAGAAGGTTAGGTGAGGTTGGTGTTTTCTATGAAGCTTGTCAAGGTAAACTAAAATATTCACAATCAATTAGTGTGTCACATATGCACTTATTAAATAAGCCAATATTGACTGTAAGCAAGTGCGAGAACGGGTTGAAATAGTAGTAGCAGTGATATATAACCCTTCACAAAATGACAGAAGACCCAGGCAAGAAAATGACAGAAAAAACATGATAGTTACTACTAAAATTGAAAAGACAGTGACTGTTGCCTGTAAACATTTATCCTGTCTGCTTATTATGGGAGACGTCAATCATAGAAGATAGACTGGAAGAAGAAAGATCCACATGGGGGTGCAGAAATATGGAGAGTTAACTATGGAAGTGGTAAGAAGAAACATTTTAAGCCATCATGTCAGGGGACCTACAAGAATAAGTGGCAATGACGAACCAGCGAGACTTGACCTGGTCAACCAATTTGATCGATTCAGACATAAGGGAAATTAACTTTGAAGCCCCATGGGAATGTACGTGATAACAGATCACAGTATATTGATTGACCAGACCACACACTAGAAAGTGAAAGGACGACGACGTTTCGGTCCGTCCTGGACCATTCTCAAGTCCATTCTGGAATCGACTTGAGAATGGTCCAGGACGGACCGAAACGTCGTCGTCCCTTCACTTTCTAGTGTGTGGTCTGGTCAACATACTTCAGCCACGTTATTGTAACTCATCGCCTGCACAGTATATTGATGTTTGAGTATCTGGTAGAAGTAGGGAATCACTCTCTCAAGGAAGGTACGAGAAAACAAAAGGCTGGCATACTTGAAGGGAAACTATGAAGAGATAAGAAAATTCCTAATGAATGTGTCATAGGTAACAGAACTCAGAGAAAAGCTGCACATACAATACATGGACTACATCACCCAGACGTGTAAGGAGGCAGTAGACAAGTCTGTGTCTGTCCAAAAGGGGAAAAAATGTAAATGGGGATCCTATTGTTAATCAGGCATGTACGCTTGCAAAGCATCGAAGTACAAGAGAATGGAAAAACTACAGAAATAACATGAGACCAGAGAGCAAAAAAAGATATCGGAGGGACAGGAATGAATATCTCAGGGTGAGAAGAGAGGCACAAACATAGTATGAAAATGACATAGCAAATAAAGCAAAAACCTAACCCAATACAGGGAAATCACAGTGACGTGATATATCAATGAGAAAATCCATGAGCCATGGATTTTCATGGATCATGAGCCATGATGAGGATTCGAACCTATGTGCAGGTATTCCCAGACGCACGAGCTAGACAACTAAACCACAACATGGTCAAAAGAATTGCAATTGCACTCGTGAAATTGAGTACAATTGCACTTGTGCAGTTGAGTGCAATTGAACCCACGTGGATTCCCAAAGTTTCCATGGAAGCCGATCCAGGATTTCACATTGTTTTGACCATGTCGTGCCTTAGTCGTGTAGAGTGTGTATCTGGGAATACCTAGCCCATAGACTCGAATCCTCATCACGGCTCCTGTGGATTTTCTCACCTAATCCAAATTCCTCCACAGAGAACTGCCAAACATTTGGAAGATGGCTAATGTAGTCCTGATTTACAAAAATGGAGATATACAGGAGGCACTGAACTCCAGGCTTATGTCCTTCGGTAATAGATAAGACTGTGAAAGGAAAACAAGCAGATCATCTGGAGCAAAAGAACTTTGTAACCCAATACCAGCATGGGTTTAGGGATGGCAAATCTTGCCTCACAGGTTTAATAGAATTCTATGACCAGACGACAAAAATTAGGCAAAGAAGAGAAGGGTGGGCAGACTGCATCTTTCTAGATTGCTAGACAGCCTTTGACACTGTACTCATAAGAGACTAGTGCATATGTTGGAGATGCAGGCAGGAATAACAGGGAAGGCGCTCCAGTGGATAAGGTAGTACCAAAGAAACAGAAGGCAGGGAGTCACTGCGAGGGGTGAGGTCTCAGAGCGGGGATACGTCAATAGTGGAGTCCTACAGGGTCCAGTCCTTGGACTTATCCTGTTTCAGATATATGTAAACGATCATCCACTCAATTATGAACAACGTTAATCATTCATCGTCTATACACATACTTGAGATTAGAGATTTATAAGATAATTACCTTCGACTTCTGCTGGCTCTGCTTGGAGACTGGTCATGGTGCTTGCCTTCACTTTGAAAACATCTGGGCCCATTAGCAGAGTCCCATTTACATGTATCTCAACAAAGTTATTCAGTGATAAGTGCAGCTTAGGAGAATATTCAGTATAATTTCGTTCTTTTATGTTTTGAAGAGAAATTTCAAATTCTCCTTCAAGCTTAGAACTTTTATAAAACTGAAGACTTAATTTTTGTAAAGCGTCAGAATTCTCGTATTGCGCTTCGATACCTTTTCCTGGTATTATAATAGAGCCTTCTGCACTTTCTGGCTTGACCTCGGCTTGAAAGGATACTCTTCTGTCAATGGAAGAACCAGGGGTGTCAAAGAGAGCAGTGACAGTACTGTCTATCTTTTTATATGAGAATATATATTGTTCAAATGCGTCTGTCTTGGCAACTGTAACTTTCGTATCATAGGGTTCACTGAGGTAAGTTTTGCCATAAGCAGTACGAGTGCCATAACTATGACTCCTGCATACTTCAAGACCAAGAACAGTACTGAAGCTCTCTGGTGAGCAATACTTCTGCGGTGTGAGTGGTGAGTCTGGCAACTGCTCTTCCCAGCCCCTTTTCAAATTTTTGTAGAGTGAAACTTTCACCGACGAGCTCACTGTTGCCACCTCTTGTCCAGGAACATTAAATTGGACATCAACAATCTGTCCATTTTCCAGTGAAAACTTCCCCCCGAAATCTGAGCGTGCCAAACGAGTTGTTGTTCTTCTGATTCCACTAGAACAAACATATCCATCAACCAGGATTATTTCGTTCGTTGCCATAACTGCAGAAGGTGAGATTTTGCCTTCAAGAAGAATTCTTTGAGTACCGCTCATTTCAAACTTGCCAGTTCGACTGAAGGTCACTATGCCTGTAGCGTTGACCTTCATCCTCAGGGGAAAGCCCAGTAAAGTTGAACTCAAGAGCTCCTGGTCCACAATCTAAAAAACAATTACTGAATTAGTATTAATAAACTAAGAGATGTGTATCTTATGGTTAACAGAGTGCACCAGACTTGAAGGAAATGTCTCTGGCCAACCTGGCTGGAAAATATGAATTGTCGAACTCTCGATAAAGCATCACCTTGGCAATTAAAGTGATAGTGAACTTGACCCACTAAGATGATAGTGAACTTGGCGAATAAGACGATAGTGAACTTGGCGAACTATCCCGCCAAACACACGACGAAACTACAATGTTCTAAAAAAAAAAAAAAAACGACGTTGCTACGTGTTAAAACCAAACAAGTTGTAACAACTTTGTAATACGTCATAAAAAACGTTATACCAAGATGAAATATTTTTATTACAAACTAACACAAGCGGAAAATAGGGCCAGTTACGTTGTGCGTTTAGGTGATAGTGAGCTTGGGCCCACTAAGATGAGAGTGAATTAGGTCCACTAAGGTGATAGTGAACTAGGCCCAGTTAGGTGATAGTGAACTAGGCGCACTAAGATGGTGATAATATAGTGACCTTAATATCTAAAATCATCAGAATAATTTCTAAGCATCAGTCTAGAAATTTATTTATTTATTTATTTATATACAAGAAGGTACATTGGGTTAGAGAATACATAGCATAGTATTTACAATCTTGTAAAGCCACTAGTACGCGCACCGTTTCGGGCAGGTCCTTAATCTAACAGATAATTTTAAGTAGGTAAAGTCTAGCAGAATTAATAAAATGATAACAGGTACATTGCAAGAAAAAAAATGAGATGCAAGAGATTAGTAAGTATATTAAAGCACATTGGTATATTAAAGCTCTGATTGATTACATTGACAACTTGATTGGTAATTTAAACAAAATTAATAGCACATATAAGAAGACAGCAATGATCACAATGGTAAAGTTGTTCGGATTGAGTACATAAAGATTGGGAGATTGGGTAGCAATAGATGCAGTGCAGTTTTAAAACAACAAGGTAAAAAACTATGATGATGAAATTAGGTACTTTTAGTTTTGTTTTTAAATGATGCAAAAGTTGGACAGCTTTTCAATTCATTAGGGAGTGAGTTCCATAGACTGGGTCCCTTTATTTGCACAGTGTTTACACAGATTAAGTTTGACTCTGGGGATATCAAAGTGATATTTATGTCTGGTGTGGTGATAATGGGTCCTATTACATCTGTCCAGGGAGAGTTTCAGAGCAGGATTTGGATTTAAGAACAGGGTTTTGTAAATATAGTTTACACAAGAGAATTTGTGGAGTGAGATTATGTATAGCATGTTAAGGGAGTTAAACAAGGGGGCTGAGTGTTGTCTGAAAGCAGAATGTTTTATTATTCTGATAGCAGATTTTTGCTGGGTGATGATGGACTTGAGGTGGTTTTCAGTGATAAACCGCATGCACAGATACCATAATTGAGATAGGGATAGATTAGTGCATAATATAGAGAGATGAGAGCAGAGTTAGGAACATAATATCTGATTTTGGAGAGTATCCCAACTGTTTTAGAGACTTTCTTAGTTATGTGTTGTATGTGGGTTGTTACGACCCTGGGTTCCTCAGATGGAAACCAGAGGTCAATTTGAGCTTTAAATTTGAGCAATTTGACCTTACATTAATTCATAGAATTGGATCATGTGAGAAGGATATTTAATTACAATAATATTTATATCAGGTCTCTTTAAAACCCTACGCCTTATTACCGTCGCCCTTGCCAAACGTAAGACGAATCTTGTTTCTCACAGAGCATTCAGACTCTTGAGCTTGTTGTTGATTAACTATACGTTGAACTAATTATTAACTATCATTAGAACTAGTAAAGTAAACAGCATTGTACGTCGGTGAAGATTTGTAATGTTTATAAGCTGCGCGATCAGTTAGTTATCTCCCCGGCAACAACTGGAGAGAGCTGAGGGACTGAAGGCTCCTGCTCTGGTCTTCTCTGTTCAGGTTGTGTGGTATCAATATATTCCTGTGGGGCTCTGCCTCGATTCTCCTCCTCCTCCTCCTCCTCCCTTCCCTTACCTTAAGCTACTGAACTCTACTAAGATAAGTACCTAACCCGTGCTACTTGCTAGACTTGGGTAGATATTGTGTAGTATAAGCCAGTGTTTTGGGCATCCCTAGATGTTGTGTTTTGACTAGGGTACCACGTGGGGCTTACCTACCCTAGGCTGCTTCAAGCCTTCAAGTTCTTTGCTAGTAGATTTTACCCTAGCTTGTCCTAATTGTAAAACCTTGTATCCTGCCTATGTGGACCAAGGCTTTTAAAGTAAAATAGTGTGGTAAAGTAGTTTGTTATTGTTGTTAATGTATATGGGGGTTGTTAAGAGGGTTTAATAAATAAGTTAGTTTTAAAGGAGTATCCATTCTTCCTGTGTAGGAGATCAATGATCAAACCTCTAGGCTGACATATGTTCTTGAAGCCACTAAATTAATATTGTTTGTATTCTTATTGGGGGCCGGGATTATCTGATCTCCACTAAATTTGATACTTCCTGATTCTAGCTGCTGGCCTTTCTCTTTAATACTTGATACTCCCCATAACAGCAACTAAACTCATAAGCAGCACTTTAAATTTATAACATGGGTGCTGAAGTTGAGTCTCTTGTCTAGGAATAGGCCTAGAAACTTTCCATCATTTTTACTACTAATGTTTACATTGTCTATCTGAAGCTGAATTGCATTTGTAGATTTGCTTCCAAATAAGATGTAGTAGGTCTTTTCTATGTTAAGTGTTAGTTTGTTGGTTGACATCCATAAGTGGAGTTTTTTAATTCATTATTAACAACATTATTTAGTGTATGTGGGTTGGGGTTGGAGTAGATGAGGGTAGTATCATCAGCAAACAAAATAGGTTTCAGAATGTTAGAGACATTAGGCAGATCATTGATGTATATAAGAAATAGAAGAGGTCCCAAGATGCTGCCCTGTGGCACTCCAACGGTTATTGGTAGAATGGGAGAGGTTATATTATTGATGGCTACACATTGGTGTCTATCACTAAGGTAGGATTGGATATAGTCCAGTGCATGGCCTCGGATTCCATAATGATGGAGTTTACATAAGAGGTAATCGTGATTAACAGTATCAAAGGCCTTTCTCAGGTCAATGAAGAGTCCAATCAAACTCATTTTTGTCAAGGGCTGAGTAAATTATATCAAGGAGACTAATAATTGCATCGTTGGTACTCTTTTGGGAGCGGAAGCCAAACTGACAGGGGCTAAGAATGTCGAATTTTACGAGATAGGAGTAGAGCTGTTTGTAGATAATTTTTTCAAATATTTTTGATAGTATGGGTAGGTTCGATATTGGTCTATAATTGTTTATGTCTGTCGGATTTCCTCCTGTATGAACTGGCGTTACTCTTGCTATTTTAAGGATATCAGGGAAGGTATGACACTCAAGGGATTTGTTGAACAGCAGAGCTATAGGTGGCGTGGGAGGCGCTCTTGTATACAATGGATGGGATTTCACTGATGTTCCCAGCTTTGGTTTTTAGTGAGTGTATGATGGACACAACGTCTGTCCGGCTGACTGGTGAAAGGAGAAGAGAGTTTGGATAACTGCCTGAGAGATATGTGTTGATATGTGTCTGAGTCTGTGGGATTTTTCTGGCAAGGTTAGCACCAACCGATGAAATGAAGCTATTAAATTCATTTGCCATTTCTAAATCAGTTGACGGTGTAAAGCCATCCTTAGAGAGTGTTATCTGGTTGTGGAAGTGTTGTTTAGTTCCTAAGATAGTAGAGATGGTATTCCATGTGCTTTTCATGTTGCCTTTTGCTTCTTTGAATTTAGTCTCATAATATGAAAGTTTAGCTTTTCTTATGATACTGGTAAGCACTGATGAGTACCTTTTAACTACTTCCTTTGTAACTAGGCCACTCCTAAATTTCTTTTCATATTCATGTTTTTTTTTTATTGATTTGAGTATGCCACTTGTGAACCACAGATTGTTTACTTTTTTGTCAGTTACTTGTTTGGTAATTAGGGGACAGTGAGTGTTGTAGAAGCTTAGAGTTTTGAAGAGAAAGAGGTTAGTTAATGAGTTTATATCCTGTGTATTATTGAATTCAGATTCCCAGTTAATATTGTGAAGTGCATTAGAGAGATTGCCTAAAGCTGATTCACTATGTAGCCTAAATGAAAGTTTCTTGGTTTCTGGTGGTGTTGTGTCCATGTTTGCTATGAGGAAAGTAGGATAGTGGTCAGTTGTTCTGTCATAAATTACCCCAGATGTAAGGGGAGCTGTTATATTAGTCCATAGGTGATCCAGGGTAGTGGCAGATGTTTGAGTGACTCGGGTGGGCTTGGTGATTGTGGGGATTAGCATACAGGAGTGCATGCTGTTACGGAAATAGTCAACTTGAGGTTTGTTTTGAAGACCCAGGTCAATATTGAAATTACCTCCCAGAAAGATGTGATTTTTGTTGAGATTGTTATTTATGATAAGATTCCTTACATTGTCTGAGAATAAAGCTATGTTGGTATTAGGAAATATATAGATGGCACCAATAGTCAAGGAGGATTTAAGGGATTTACTGGAGAACTTGGCAAGGTATATTCACAATAGTCGTCTCTATCACTAACGACACTATTGCAGATGAAGATATCTTGGTAATATATTGCTGAGCCACCTCCTTTTTTATTAGGTCTGCAGTTGTGAATGGTTTTATAACCAGCTAAGTTGTAGAGTTGGGATCAATATTTACTTAGCCAGGTTTCTGTTAAAATAATGAACGATAATTTAGTACCTAGTGCTGTGAGTAGTGCATGTATATCATCAAAATGTTTACCAAATGATCTAACATTTTGGTTGTAAACTAAGTAGGTGCTATTTAGGATTTTTTTTTTTGCAAGATTTGCAGTGTAATACCTGCAATAATCATGATCAATGTGCTGATTTGTGTGGGTATGGGACAGAAGATTTCGATCAGGATCAATATCAGTAAGCATATAGATGCAATAATGTCACAATACAATAATACAAGAAATTACAGGAACAGTTAAATACTAAATCTGCTGTAAATAGAAAGTAATTACTGTAGCAAAACACAACAATAAATGTAAGTACACAATAAATAGAAACAATTTGAAGTAGAGTAAAGATCACCGCAGATAGCCAGGAAGGATACAGAAGTTAGGTCAAGAGAGAAGACAAAAAATCAGTAGACTGACAAGATTAATATATAGCAAAAAAATAATGAGACAAATAATAATCGTAAAGTAAAAATAATCTTAGAGATAAATAATTTTATATAGGTAGTTATGAACCTATAATTAGCATGAACTTAAGAAAACAAAATGAGCTCAACAATTAATTACAATAAATGATGTATAAATCATATTACAATTAAATTTAAAATTTATAAAAATAACAGGGTAAGATTATATTTATGAGCAAGATTTTACGATGACACTGAGGTAGATGCTTACATAAATACTAAATCTGCTGTAGTTAGAGAATTATTATAGCAAAACACAACAATAAATGCAAGTAAACAAAAAAAATTAAAGCAATTAGAAGTAGAATAAAGATGACCATAGATAACCATGAAGGATACACAAGTTTGGTGGAGAAAACAAAAACATCAGTAGAGACTCAAGATTAATATATAACAAAAAAAAATGAGACAAATGATAATTGTAAAGTAAAATAATCTTGAAGATAATTAATTTTATTTAGCTTAGTTTTGAACCTATGAAAATGATGCAAAAGTAGCCTGGAAGATCCCTTATGCCAACCTGATGTAGTTTTATTAGTTTTCAATTAATTAGGTACACATACTCTTCATGTTGTAGCTAAACACATTCCGAGAAGATTTATATATATATTTGTTTTAATGCGTAAAAATATGCGGTTTACAAATATAAAATTATTAAACCTACCTGAAATGATTTTGGAGTTGATAACTCTTTAATTAGCTGCTGCAGGAAGTGTAGTGGATTGGCCTTGAGGGCATTGTCTAAGTGAAGTACTTCGTTGCCGAACACCCTCAGATACACAGATGCTCTCGGGTCCTCGTCTATGCTGAGTTCTAATTCATTTACTGTTCTCGCCTCGTCGTAAAGTCTCTGGAATTCTTGAATCTTTTCATCTTGAATATCTCGCTTTGGTCTGAGACTTTCCAGAATCTTTTCAATTCCCTCGTTCTCAAAATATCCGTTTTTACCGAAAAATCTTTCAGCATACTTTTCCAGGCCACTAAAGTCGCCACCAAATTCGAAGATATTGAGAGACTTGTCCAGGAGGTCGAGAGTGAGGTTGAGGGCCGCTCGTCGGGGTAGATAAGAATCAGGTGTGAAGATCACGTCACCATCTATACTTCCACCAAAGTTAAACTGAAATATAATTATATATATATATATATATATATATATATATATATATATATATATATATATATATATATATATATATATATATATGTGTCGTACCCAGTAGCCAGAACGCACTTCTCAGCCTACTATGCAAGGCCCGATTTGCCTAATAAGCCAAGTTTTACTGAATTAATATATTTTCTCTAATTTTTTTCTTATGAAATGATAAAGCTACCCATTTCATTATGTATAAGGTCAATTTTTGTTTATTGGAGTTAAAATTAACGTAGATATATGACCGAACCTAACCAACCCTACCTAACCTAACCTAACCTATCTCTATAGGTTAGGTTAGGTTAGGTAGCCGAAAAAGCTAGGCTAGGTTAGGTTAGGTAGGTTAGGTAGTCGAAAAAACATTAATTCATGAAAACTTGGCTTATTAGGCAAATCGGGCCTTGCATAGTAGGCATACAAGTGCGTTCTGGCTACTAGGTACGACATATATATATATATATATATATATATATATATATATATATATATATATATATATATATATATATATATATATATATATATTATGATGTACACTTTATTATGCAAGGTTATACAGTTACATATCTGATTTTATACAAAAAATGAACATTAAGAGGACACAAGAAAAAGTTCGCTTCCTAGAGGCTGTAGATTTACAGCCTCTTTGCCGTCTGGTCGGCCGGCAAAGCTAACAGAGTCACGGTTCAGTAGGTTGCGGGGCTCTCTCTCCGCTGGACACTGAGCAGAGGCAAGGCTTCTTTTAATGATGTCGTTGACTTCGTCGTGTCTAGTGTGCCAACCACCCGATTTTCCACAGTGCAGGCCATGCAATCTATATTCGTCAGCATCTGCCTCGCCGCAAATACACCTGTGAACAGTGTGGATAGGGGCAGCAAGGCGGAGAGCGACTGCAATACGGAGCTCCTGCGGATCAAGACGTGTGCCTGTCGCAGACATAGGGACTGCTAGAAGGAAGTCCCCTGCATGGGGAGCCTGCACAGCTGTGAGGCGTGCACGATCACTGGGGGTTGTTGCTGCCTCCAGCAAAGCTGTGGCTTCTTTGTCTACAATGGGGCTGTCCCAACTGGATTGTTTCTTGGCTTTCGGCATGGCTGGTCTGAGTGCTGGGTCTGTCATGGCACCCCATTTCGTGTCGCATTCCGTGTAGTCGGGGTCCTGTATCCCCGCTACATCACTCAGGGTGTCAGGTAGAATTTCCTTAACCAGGTCATCTGATGCTGAGGAGGAAGACAGGAAGGCTGGGACAGCAATTTGGGTGGCGGTGCGGACACCCAAGCCACCGAGCCTGACAGGAAGAGTGGCTTGTTTCCACTGGCATTCGTTGAGGGAGAGGTTAACAACTTTTTCCAGCATGGTCTTCAGTAGGAGGTCATACTCGTCAAGCTTTGGGTTGTTGTAAGATGGGGCGCACCTCAGAAAGTAGGTTAACCTCGGAAGGGATAGGCATTTGGTGAGGAGATAAAAAGCATCGTGGGCATATATATATATATATATATATATATACATATATATATGTATATATATATACATATATAGGAATCAGGAACCTCTCGTCCTCCGGGAGTCAGAGGTTTATAAAGCTATCGTTTCATTTCCCCCGGGCTCCTCAGGAGGCTACACAGGGGTAAGACCTCAACATGTGAAGGAAATGGTGAACCCTGTTCTTGGCCCAGCTGCAGAAGCGCTCCTGACAGAAATCACAACGTTTGTCAACAACTGCCTCGCCGGGTTAATCCCTGATGAAATCAAACCATTCTTCTTTGGTGCATCCCTATGTGCCCTCAAAAAGAAGGGGGGAGGAATCAGACCCATTGCCGTTGGTAATACCCTTCGCCGCCTAGTTGCAAGGGCTGCTGTCAGAAGTATCCGAACGGAAGCAGCCACCATGCTGCAACCCAACCAGCTGGGGTTTGGAGTCCCCCAAGGCTGTGAAGCAGCGGCTCATGCTGCACGAGCCTACATTAGCTCTCTTACTGAAGACCAGGCAGTAGTAAAATTAGATTTTAAAAACGCTTTCAACTCGGTCAAAAGGGAAGCAATCCTCACTGCAGTCCAGGAACATTGCCCAAGCATTCTCCCGTTTGTGTCAGCAGGCTACAGCAAAGACTCAACCCTCCTGTTTGGCAAACATGAAGTCACCTCAGCAGAGGGAATTCAACAGGGTGACCCACTTGCACCGTTCCTCTTTTGCATAGCGGTTCGAGAAATTACAACCAGACTGTCCAGCGAGCTCAACATCTGGTTCCTGGATGATGGCACTCTGGCAGGCACACAAGATTCCCTGCTAGAAGACTTACAGCTGGTGAAGACACGGGGGGAGTCCATGGGTCTCGTTCTTAGCCCCTCCAAGTGCGAAATTATTGCATCTAGTGAAGTAATCATTAGAGCAGTGAAATCAGTTCTACCAGAAGCCTCAGTCGTTAAACCTACCGACAGCACACTACTCGGAGCACCTCTGGGCCACAATGCCATTGCTGCAGTCCTTGACGAAAAGTTTAGAGACCTAAAGAGGATGGAAGAGAGAATTGGGGACTTGGACTCCCACGATGCCCTCTACCTTCTCACAAAGTGCCTTACCCTGCCCAGGCTAACATACTTCTTAAGGTGTGCACCAACTTTTGGCAACCCACTTCTAAATCAATATGATGAGCTCCTCAGGTCAATATTCAGGAAGGCGCTCAACCTAGATTTAGATGACAGTCAGTGGGACCAAGCAACACTACCAGTGAGATTTGGAGGGATAGGCATACGAAAGGCAACTGAGGTAGCACTTCCAGCATTCTTATCCTCATGTACAGCAGCCAACGAATTGGTAGGGCAGATCCTACCAGAGCGTATGAGAGAGACAGCGGGAACTCATGATCAAACGTTCATCGAAGCAGCCAGACAATGGGACACCATTGCACACCCTCAACCCCGACCACAAGTCCCAAAAGACCACAAGCAGGCCCACTGGGATAGCCCCATAATGGAAAAGACTGTCACAGCAATGATTGACAACGCTGATGCTGAAAACAAAGCCCGCCTCCTAGCGGTAACAGCACCCCACGCCGGGGATTTTTTATTTGCTGTGCCCAATGCAGCCCTGGGAACTCGCCTCAGTCATGACGCTCTCCGCATTGGAGTTGCCCTTCGCCTTGCCGCCCCCATCCTCACCGAACATAGGTGCATCTGCGGAACTGCGATGGCAGACCAATATGGTCGTCATGGTCTGGTATGTCGTAAATCACAGGGTAAAATTGCAAGACATGAAGAAGTCAACGACATCATCAAGAGGAGCCTCGCCACAGCCCGCTGCCCGGCACAAAGAGAACCACACTTATCCAGACCTAACGACCCTCAGAAGCGCCCTGATGGGGTCACCTTGCTACCTTGGAAGGATGGTAAGCAAGTGGTATGGGACTACACGTGCGCTGCCACACTGGCCAGTACCTACCTCCACTACAGCACACGTGAAAGCGGTGGTGCTGCTTCTTTCAGGGAATCGCAGAAAATTATTAAATACAGAGGTCTAGCACACTGCTACAGCTTTGTTCCGATCGGCTCGGAGACCCTCGGTTCGTGGGGAAAATGTGCATTGAAGTTCCTGAAGGAATTGGGGGACAAATTGATCAGCGCTACAAAAGACCAGAGAGCAAAAAGTTTCTTGTTCCAGCGCCTCAGTGTTGCGATTCAGAGGGGAAATGCCTGTTGCGTCTTGGGCACTAGTCCAACTTCAGAGGAATTCGAAGAAGTGTTTGACTTGCAACAATGATCGAACCCGTCTGTGACATTCATCAATGTTTCCCATTGTTGTGTTCTTCAAGAGATCCATAACCTTTAAGCACCTTTTTGCATTATTATTTTTGTATCAACCCATGTATATCTTGTAACCATCAAATGCATAATAAAGGACAAAAAAATATTCAAGGAAGGGGGTGGTAGGAGAAAAGCACACAGAAACTGTATTGGAGGGGATCTAAACATTCCCTCTAATGCGTTATGCGTGGTTTCCTCCGAGGCTATGGGTCCCCCTTCTTCCAGCTAGAGGTGGTACTCCCTTCCTATTCATATATATATATATATATATATATATATATATATATATATATATATATATATATATATATATATATATATGTGTATATATATATATATAATATATATATATATATATGTATATATATATATATATATATATATATATATATATATGTATATATATATATATATATATATATATATATATATATATATATATATATATATATATATATATATATATATATATATATATATATGTCGTACCTAGTAGCCAGAATGCATTTCTTGGCCTATTATGCAAGGCCCGATTTGTCTAATAGGCAGAGTGATTTTCTATTTTTTCAACAAATTGTTTCCAATTGGATTATTTGAATTATTATTATTATATTATATTAAGAACATAAATTATTGACTTAGTTATGTTAGTTTAGGTTAGGTTATGCTAGGTTAGGTTAGGTTATGCTAGGTTAGGTTATGCTAGGTTAGGTTTGGTTATGCTAGGTTAGGTTAGGTTATGCTAGGTTAGGTTAGGTTATGCTAGGTTAGGTTAGGTTAGGTAGGGTAGGTTAGGTTCGGTCTTATACCTACGTTAGTTTTGACTCAAATTTAATATAAAAATTGACCTCATACATAATGAAATGGATAGCTTTTATCATTTCATAAGAAAAAAAATAGAAAAATATATAAATTCAGGAAAACTTGGCTTATTAGGCAAATCGGTTCTTGCACAGTAGGGCGAGAAGTGCGTGTATATATATATATATATATATATATATATATATATATATATATATAAATATGTATATATATATATTAGTATATTTTGGTAGCAGTCTTTCCTGTAGACATATATTATTAAATATGACCGAAAAAGTAAGATTAATAATTCTAACACGAATTTTCTCAATCTTTTGTACATTTCTTTTCACTGTTGGAGGTAATTCAAAAATCAATTCTCCAAAATTCATTTTTATTTCTAGTCTGACGCGACACTTGAGCGCATTTCGTAAAACTTATTACATTTTCAAAGACTTTAGTTAACATATACACAACTGAATAGAACTTACTGAATAGAATAGAACATCTCCGATTTTGTTTATATCTACATTTGAGTGAGGTGGATGGGGTGAGGTGGTATTTAATAAGGTATTAATTTCATCAACACAAGCCAGAACATGAAACAATGGGTATTGAATAGAAGTGATTGTAGAAAGCTTTCTACAATCCTGTTTCCTGTTTCATTTTCCTCCGTGGTCTGACATTGTCATATATATATATATATATATATATATATATATATATATATATATATATATATATATATATATATATATATATATGTCGTACCTAGTAGCCAGAACTCACATCTCGGCCTACTATGCAAGGCCCAATTTGCCTAATAAGCCAAGTTTTCCTGAATTAACATATTTTCTCTATAATTTTTTTCTTATGAAATGATAAAGCTACCCATTTCATTATGTATGAGGTCAATTTTTTTTATTGGAGTTAAAATTAACGTAGATATATGACCGAACCTAACTAACCCTACCTAACCTAACCTAACCTATCTTTATAGGTTAGGTTAGGTTAGGTAGCCGAAAAAGTTAGGTTAGGTTAGGTTAGGTAGGTTAGGTAGTCGAAAAACAATTAATTCATGAAAACCTGGCTTATTAAGCAAATCGGGCCTTGCATAGTAGGCTGAGAAGTGCGTTCTGGCTACTAGGTACGACATATATATATATATATATATATATATATATATATATATATATATATATATATATATATATATATATATATATATATATATATATATATATATATATATATATATATGCGAACAAGCCTGAATGGTCCCCAGGACTATATGCGAATGAAAACTCACACCCCAGAAGTGACTCGAACCCATACTCCCAGAAGCAACGCAACTGGTAACTACAGGGCGCCTTAATCCGCTTGACCATCACGGCCGTCAAAGGAAGTGATAGCCGAGGCTATTTGAGCCACTTCCCCGACGGCAACTCGGATGGTAATCTTGGGCATAGCATTTCACCAAATCACCTCATTCTTTGGGGCACACGTGAGGAACACAAATGCGAACAAGCCTGAATGGTCCCCAGGACTATATGCGAATGAAAACTCACACCCCAGAAGTGACTCGAACCCATACTCCCAGAAGCAACGCAACTGGTAACTACAGGGCGCCTTAATCCGCTTGACCATCACGGCCGTCAAAGGAAGTGATAGCCGAGGCTATTTGAGCCACTTCCCCGACGGCAACTCGGATGGTAATCTTGGGCATAGCATTTCACCAAATCACCTCATTCTTTGGGGCACACGTGAGGAACACAAATGCGAACAAGCCTGAATGGTCCCCAGGACTATATGCGAATGAAAACTCACACCCCAGAAGTGACTCGAACCCATACTCCCAGAAGCAACGCAACTGGTAACTACAGGGCGCCTTAATCCGCTTGACCATCACGGCCGTCAAAGGAAGTGATAGCCGAGGCTATTTGAGCCACTTCCCCGACGGCAACTCGGATGGTAATCTTGGCCATAGCATTTCACCAAATCACCTCATTCTTTGGGGCACACGTGAGGAACACAAATGCGAACAAGCCTGAATGGTCCCCAGGACTATATGCGAATGAAAACTCACACCCCAGAAGTGACTCGAACCCATACTCCCTCGTACTTCGTATATATATATATATATATATATATATATATATATATATATATATATATATATATATATATATATATATATATATATATATATATATATATATATATATATATATGTATATGTGTGTGTGTATGTGTGTGTGTGTAAATCACGAAAATTAACACGTTATGAAAAATGTGACAGTGTCAGACCACGGAGGAAGAATTGAAACAGGAATATATATATATATATATATATATATATATATATATATATATATATATATATATATATATATATATATATATATATATATATATATAATAACTTAGTCTATTTCTATACATGATACTAAATGCTCATAAAAAAATTCTTGAGGAAAGTAATAAAAATAAAAATGATAAGAGGTCGTACTATCTTTAGTACTACTAAAAAGATACAAGAGGTCGTTAAGGAAGCCAAACACACTTAAGAGTAGTGAGGAAGACTCACCATCTGGCTATAGTGAGCATAGCGATAGTTGCGGGAGGAGCGGAGAGGGTTGGTGTTGAACTTGTCCTGAAGGGAGTGCTGAGCCACCAGTTTAGTCAGCTGGCGGCTGTGTTGGCTGATGCCCGGCTGCTCCGCCAAGTTACACATGTGAGTCCAGATGTACGACCCAACTGTTGGTGAAGGTCGGCAAAAGAAACGTTAGTGACATTAATGAACCAGATAATACACAATATGCATGAAGATGGTGTCAGGTTGTTGGTGATGGGAGATTTTAATTTAAAATCTTTAGATTGTTAAGCCTATGTGGCGCGGAATGAGTATAGATGAACAGTTTAACAGTAATGATGCAGATTAAGCTTAATTGTAGGAAAGGCTGTTTTCTCCTGCAAAAAAACTTATTTAATACTTCTGTGACGTACATGATGTGAGGATTGCTGAGGAGGAACCTGGAGAAGTGTGTGTTGAGACATTACTATTGTAATGATGAATGAAATATATGAATTATGGTACAAATTTATGGCTGTCATTAGAAAACAGATGCAATCATTAAGCAGGCACGACCTCAATCTTACATATATTAATTACTAGCGAAAGAATTATGAAGTCGCAGATGAAGAGTCACAATAACGTGGCTGAAAAATGTTAACCAAACCACACACCAGAAAATGAAGAGACGACGACGACGTTTCGGTCCATCCTGGACCATCATCATGTTGACTTGATGATGGTCCAGGACGGACCATCGTCATGTTGACTTGATGATGGTCCGTCCTGGACCATCATCATGTTGACTTGATGATGGTCCAGGACGGACCATCGTCATGTTGACTTGATGATGGTCCGTCCTGGACCATCATCATGTTGACTTGATGATGGTCCAGGACGGACCATCGTCATGTTGACTTGATGATGGTCCGTCCTGGACCATCATCATGTTGACTTGATGATGGTCCAGGACGGACCATCGTCATGTTGACTTGATGATGGTCCATCCTGGACCATCATCATGTTGACTTGATGATGGTCCAGGACGGACAGAAACGTCGTCGTCTCTTCATTTTCTAGTGTGTGGTCTGGTCAACAATTATGAAGTTGATAATTGTGAACGGGGAGGAAGGTATATTTATTTCCGTGTTAAATAGTTTAGCCTTATCAGCGAATAACAATTCAATGCCTTCACGTGAACGTGTTCATCAACACTCAGAGCTTATAAGCTGGACGACAGTCTGAATGGAGCAAACATTACATGAGCTTGGCCCGCATCAGAATATTAATATTAAAAGTATGCATTCGTGTTCAACAAACCTCCAGCTTCCGGTTAACATGTGTAGTATAAAGGCGGTATGTGACATTGTATGCCAAGTGTTTCAACGCTTCAAGAATATTTAGTTCTTTAAGAATAAGAATTGTAAGGGCGAGACGATACTTAAGGCCAGCTATTAAAAACTGCAAAGATCCTCCAGAGACCGTCACAACAATCGAATTCCAGCTTGAATAATTCAACAGTTTAACGATCTCTCAAGCGAGCCCAATTCTTTGGTATTAACTCTGATATAATAATTTGTAATTCCCATTTACGTTTACTTACCTTGATTTACATCCTCTTTTTCCAAGAGAGTCTGAATCCGACTGAAGAAGCCTGGGTAGTTGGTAGCGCAAGGAACTAGTGAGAGGTAAGCTGCGATTCTCACATCAATCTTCTCCTCAGCGTCCTCCAGAATCTAAGGATAATATTGATAATGCAAACGTCGGAATTTATATGAAGCAATATCTACTCTACATTCTGTTTCTTTCTCTATCTCCGCTCACTTATTGGTATTTACTTATCAGTGACTACGGGAAAGTGAGGGCTAGCTCTTTATGCCCTGTCCCACTAGCCTTGTTGTTCCTATTGCGTTGTTACCTATTCTAACGGAAACAATCTTTGTTGAACCTGCCCTTAAAGTTATGGATGGAGATGACTTCCACAACTTCTTCTTCTAGTCCATTCCATTTGATCACCCATACAGGGTGATCAAATGGAATGCACAAGTATTTCCTTACATTTATTTGACTAATTTGTATATCCAGTTTCCAATTGTGTCCTCTTGTCATACTTTTTCTCAACTTGAAGAGGCTGTTATTGTCCACCTTGGGTATTCCACTCAGTATCTTTTATGTTATCATAGCTCCTCTATTTCTTCTGGTCTCCATGGTTGCGAGGTCCAGTTCCTTCAGCCTCTTCTCACAGGTTAACCCTCTGAGCTCTGGCACTAATATAGGTGCAAATCTCTGCACTTTTCAATTTTAATTTTATGTTTCATACGGTATGGATTTTAGGCCGGTGCTGAATATTCCAGTACTGGTCTAACAAAAAGCCAGTGCTGAATATTCCAGTACTGGTCTAACAAAAGGCCAGTGCTGAATATTCCAGTACTGGTCTAACAAAAGGCCGGTGCTGAATATTCCAGTACTGGTCTAACAAAAGGCCAGTGCTGAATATTCCAGTACTGGTCTAACAAAAAGCCAGTGCTGAATATTCCAGTACTGGTCTAACAAAAGGCCAGTGCTGAATATTTCAGTACTGGTCTAACAAAAGGCCAGTGCTGAATATTCCAGTACTGGTCTAACAAAAGGCCGGTGCTGAATATTCCAGTACTGGTCTAACAAAAGGCCGGTGCTGAATATTCCAGTACTGGTCTAACAAAAGGCCGGTGCTGAATATTCCAGTACTGGTCTAACAAAAGGTCGGTGCTGAATATTCCAGTACTGGTCTAACAAAAGGCCAGTGCTGAATATTCCAGTACTGGTCTAACAAAAGGCCAGTGCTGAATATTCCAGTACTGGTCTAACAAAAGGCCAGTGCTGAATATTCCAGTACTGGTCTAACAAAAGGCCAGTGCTGAATATTCCAGTACTGGTCTAACAAAAGGCCAGTGCTGAATATTCCAGTACTGGTCTAACAAAAGGCCAGTGCTGAATATTCCAGTACTGGTCTAACAAAAGGCCGGTGCTGAATATTCCAGTACTGGTCTAACAAAAGGCCGGTGCTGAATATTCCAGTACTGGTCTAACAAAAGGCCGGTGCTGAATATTCCAGTACTGGTCTAACAAAAGGCCGGTGCTGAATATTCCAGTACTGGTCTAACAAAAGGCCGGTGCTGAATATTCCAGTACTGGTCTAACAAAAGGCCAGTGCTGAATATTCCAGTACTGGTCTAACAAAAGGCCAGTGCTGAATATTCCAGTACTGGTCTAACAAAAGGCCGGTGCTGAATATTCCAGTACTGGTCTAACAAAAGGCCGGTGCTGAATATTCCAGTACTGGTCTAACAAAAGGCCAGTGCTGAATATTCCAGTACTGGTCTAACAAAAGGCCGGTGCTGAATATTCCAGTACTGGTCTAACAAAAGGCCAGTGCTGAATATTCCAGTACTGGTCTAACAAAAGGCCGGTGCTGAATATTCCAGTACTGGTCTAACAAAAGGCCGGTGCTGAATATTCCAGTACTGGTCTAACAAAAGGCCGGTGCTGAATATTCCAGTACTGGTCTAACAAAAGGCCGGTGCTGAATATTCCAGTACTGGTCTAACAAAAGGCCAGTGCTGAATATTCCAGTACTGGTCTAACAAAAGGCCGGTGCTGAATATTCCAGTACTGGTCTAACAAAAGGCCGGTGCTGAATATTCCAGTACTGGTCTAACAAAATCTGCGCAGGTTGCCTTGAAAGCGTTCTGATTTAGGCTTCTAAACGACGTTCAAATGTGTGTCAGCATCACATATGCTGCCGTTGTCACGCTGCCTGTGTGTGCCTCTGGTGTTAGAGGTGGAATAATATCCACTCTCAAATTTCTCTCTTTACCTCTCTTATTGCTGTAGTTGCCTTCCATTTATAGTGTAGACACCTTCTATTCCTTTTTTCCCTTCCCCATCTTCATTATTTTACACTTATTAGGACTAAACTCCAACAACCACTTGTTTCCACTCCTAGAGTTTGTCACGGTTTTCTGTTTTTATATTCCTCATAATCGTAGCATCGTTTACAAGTAGTGACATGTACGAGCTCACTCCCTCGGAGAGATCATTAACATACATCAGAAACAGTAGTCGTCCCAGGACAACACCACCGGATAACGACGACGACTCTACCGAATTCTCCCAGCTAACCGAGAATACTAAAGTTCTACGCAATGCCTTACCCTATGCATGATTGGCCCTTTCCCCATATTCACTGTGTCGGGGGGACAGGCAGCCAGTTTATACATACATGTTAGGCTTATATCGAGGTCTGGGTCGAATTATTGACCCTCCCCAGGATGCAACCCAACAGTAGTAGGCGTCCATCTGTCTCAGGAGATTATGGAGTATCCCCCTCTCCACGGCGCCGAAAGTCTCCAATGGAAAGGCAAACACCAATAAGATTGGTCCCAGCGCCGTTGCAGGAACTGCCAGAAAGAGGTTGACGGCAACAACTGTCCTAGGGGGCTCCAGTTCCGGAGTTAACCTCGAAGTTGATAAAATGAGGTATAGGGACTCCAAACCCGGAGACCGCCGTGGTCGGGGCCGGAGAAGAACCACCCCATCAAGGGTATTAACGACCCCAGCCTCCTGAAGCAGAGCCTGGGCCAGTATAGGCCTCAGTCGTCCCAGGAGGTGGACGACCGAGCCCCGCACCTACTGGTTCCAGACAGAGATCGTCACAGCCCTCTTTCACCCGAGGCCCGCTTCTTTCATGACCCAGCAGAAGGAAGAGTATTAATTATTAATTACAAAAATTATTATTATAATTATTATTATTATAATATAATTAATTAAGAATTATTACTCTTCCATCTGGTGGGTGATGAAGTAAGCCTGCCTAGGGTGCAACCCAACAACAAGCTGACTAATTCCTTGGTCCTTATTTACTGCTAGGTGAACAGATGCATTATGTGATAAGAAACGGCCTCAACTATTTCTTTTCCGCTCGGGATTCGAACTCAGAATTCTCGTGTGTGAGTCGAGAAAGAGAACCAAACAGTACTACTGGGACAATGTTCCCTTACTTACCTTATTTCCCTATTTCTTATTCTATGTTTGATTGCCCCAATATTCCTTCCACCCTTCCCTTCACCCCATACTACTTCTTCCCTTTCACATGTGTATTGAACACAGGTTAGGAATTTATATTCTGTTGGGGATTATTTGTGTTTATAGTACATTGATGAAGCATTTACTGACTTCTAATTCGAGCAGAGGATGGGTTGCTGCGACGCACTCCTCAAGTAATACGTCATCAGTTGTAGGTGTGTAAACTGTTTTTCTTGCATAAATAGGCGTTGGAAGCTGGCTTAACGAGCATTTAGATTTTGTTAAGGACGTTAGAATAAAGTTAGAATATCTGGAATTAGAATAGGACTGCAGGTCTCTGCACTTCTTTCAACAACCAAGGTGACACACTGACTGGTCCAATAGGTTCAAAATAATTTTGTGATGCAAGTTGTTTCATTACTTACTCTGAAGTTACCTCTATATTTATCAGTCACTCTTCAAGGGTTACCTCCTCTCCTAACAATGTGATCTTCTCCCTCATTGAAAACTACATAAAAACTGGCAATTATTTTCTCACACATTTGTTGTTATTGTGGACTGAGAGTCGAAGTCGATCACGGGATCGTATGCGCCCTGGTTTCACCGGGAAATAGCGAAGAGGGATGGGATCCCTACAGCCTCTTCTGGCCACGGATGTGTCCTGTGAAGCAGAAGGTATGGCGAAGGATGTCATAATAGACGTCTTCCTTAAGAAATCCTTCGTTCACTCCAGCCTAGCATTTGGAGCAGAGGGCACCATTTTGGACAGGATCCAGTCGTTCCAAGACTGATAAAGCTGCTGAGCCATAGACTTCACTTGCATACATGATCTTGCTATGAATGAAGGCCTTATAGAGGGTTAGGCGTGACTCCGACGAAGTCCCACATACCACCCTGAAGAGCCACTTCATGATGTTGGCGCAACATTGGAATAAGGCCAGACGGTAAGGCACATGTCACCCACGGGCCACTGAGGACCATTCCCAGCCACCTGTGATCTGTGGCGACCAGGAGACAATCACTTCTGGCGGTCTCAACTGGCTGGACTATCCATCAACTCGGAGAAGAGTTGCGACCCACACATGATGCAACTCTTCTCCAGGTTGATGGAGAGTCCCTTCTTCATCACACTGGCAGAGAATATGGTCACTGCATCTTTCAGCGAACCTTGCACCTCCAGGAGAGTAGCACCATCTACCACAAGGGTTACTTTGTCATGTGCAAAAACATGGGCACCACAGAAGACTGGGAGATCAGACATAAGATTGGAGAATGAAAGCAGGCTGAAGATCGCTCTCTGGGGAATACCACGAGAGACAGGGCAGGACGTTGAAACGACACCACCTACCGCCACTCTGAATAAACGGCCTTGCAGATAGTTCTGAAACCATCCCCATCACTGAAGCCAAGAGTCCTAGTTGAGCCAAGCCCTGAAGGACAGCCGAATGGGAAGTAGAGTCAAATACACTCTTGATGTCGAAGAATGCTGCACCAAGCACCTCCTTTGGCGATAAGTGTCCATTATTTGGACATGAGAGAAGAATGGCACATTTTCATGGGTTAGGGAAGACACCAGAGGACAGTAGACATTATAGAAGTGAAGCAGGTGGAAAAGCAAGACCACAGGCGCCCTCCAAATTAATTCATATGGGATGCTGCCTATCCCCAGCACTATACCTGTTCTGGAGTGACAGGGCCTCCTCGAGCTCTCCAGATGTAAATGGACGATCAGGATCCCAAGCTAGGCCTTACCCTGTCGAGTGCCCCAACCTGCAGAACCTGCAGGGGATGAGTGGAGAACAGAAAACCTCTTGAAAGTGGTCACTAAAAGCTTAGCTGTCTGTACCTTCTCCAGGTTCGCATTATTACTGGGGTCTTGGAGAGGGATGGAAGGCCAGGAGTAGCTCACAGGCATCTTGAGGAATTAGCTGCCTGAGATCAGGTGAATGCCTGGGCTCCTGTAGGAGTAGGACTCGAATCGGAGAGAGGCACAATAATTAGCCCAGGCCTTGCATTTGGCAAGAAGGACTACTCGCCAACACTTGACATCCGCCCTGCAGGAAGTCTGCTACTGCAGTGGAGTGGGGTGGCGATGCCATGAATTCCATGCACAGCGCCGGTCTAGAATTGTTTACCTGCAATTGGGGGGTTCACCATGGTGCTCCATAGTAGAATGGGATGGAGGTTTGGCCACTAGTCTTCTTAAAGATGTCAAGAGCCCATACCGAAGAGGGACTCAGAGAAAGCATCCACCAACGCATGCAAATCCGGCGCAACTGGAGGAAGGGTCGACCAGTCATCTGCCTCATAGCCAAGCCACCTGTTCTCCAAGAAGACCCATCTGGATCTCCACGTGGTCAGAGCAGGACAAACAGTTCCTCCAAAGCAAATGGAGGAATGTGATCAATTCCTAGATACGGCAGTCAATATCTGTACCATCGTAAAGGGGCTTCTCCTGATGCAATAAAATATGGAAGTATGCATATTGAAAGGGTCTGTCCGAGTTCCCAAACCTGGTGGCATCAGTAAGGAGAAGTCTGGGAAGTCGAGGAGAAATTGAGACAAGGCCCAGCCGGCCGTGTTGTGGAAGCGACTCGGTAGCATTGGTTGCCATGATAAGTGCCAGCATTAAAGTTACCTATGATGAGGCAGGTGTCTGAGATCTTGCCAAAATAGTGGGCAATCTTCCTTACAGTTACTGGTAGGCAAGGGTTATAAAGAACTCTAAAGTGCCCCTCTGATGGAAGAGGGCCACCTTCACTGCCATGAACTCCAGATGGAAAGATGCGGAGCCAGAGCAACGAACTGGAACTGAGTCCTTGACCAAGAGGACAAGACACTTTCCATCCTGCATAGCTCGATCCTGTCTGTAGACCATATACCCCCACCACAGTGAAGGAAAGATTGCCAGAGAGCCATTTTTCACAGAGTCCCACGACCAATGGTGGTGAGCTGGGGAGAAAATTTAGAAGGAATTGCGTCTTCTTAAAAGGGGAACAAAAATTCCAAAACACCGCAGTATTCTCAGAATTGGGCACCATATCCCTGAATTACAGCAACTACCTTTCTGACCACAGGTGTCACAGACGTCTCCAAAGAAAAAAAACTAGAAAATGCAATAAAACCTTCACACAAAGTAAGTAAAATGCAGGAACTATCATTACAGTGCCAATCCATTATGATTATATATATATGCGGGGTATCAATGACAGCCAATCTAAGGGCTGTTGAGTGGAGCTTCCCTTGGAAACTTTGATCAGCTTGTGAACCCTCCTGCCACAGCCTGTGAACAACAGGTGCAGCACGCCAGGCCATGTGTTCCAGTGATGACTTAATTCCCTGGGAAGGCACTTGGGGAGCCAGAGCATATCTGATGGAGCTGAACCTACCAGTCGATATGTGTAACGACGACATCGGTGCTAGCTCCTCTGAGGAGAGGCGGGAAGGTGACGAGTGCCAAGGTCCAGCCAGGACTGAGTGTCCATGACTGAATCTGTGGTAGAGTTCTCATCGATGTGGTGGTGAGACAGGTAGGAAAATCGATTAGAATCCTCTGTGTATAATGCATTCAGCTGGGACAGACTAGGCGTCTACCAGACCCTACCTGTGGAGTGACCCGACCTGAAGGAGCCAGGAGTTGAGAAGATACGGTATGGTGATTGAAGGCATGTAGATTTTATGGTCTATATCCAACTGGAGAGCCTTAAGGTATAACAGGCAACTCTTGGATGTGGCCTCGTAAGGGCTGTGAAACAAAAGACTGAGAAGTGGCAGAGAACCCACCATTGTACCGATCCTTATGACCTGTGCTGTTGCAGTTTGGGCAGCGAGCTGCATTATGGCACGTGAGTAGACTATGAGCCAATAGATGGGTGCAAAGTATTGTAACACAGGAAAATTATAGGGTTTGAAACGGGGTCCTGTATGGTGCCACCCAGTCAAGGAGGGGCCCGTGAAACTTCACAAGCACCATGGACGTCCTAGCAACTTCCAATAGTCCCACTGATGCACCTCTTAACACATGCAGAGCAGTTTTAATGTCATCCACTTCAACACTTGGATCAATTGGTCCGATCTTCCCAAACGAAGCCCTAGACTCCTCTTCCTGGGACAACACCTGTTGACACCTGACAGGCCAGTTTTCCAGTGTGGTTAATTCCGACAGCCAGACATGTGATGGAGCCTGCATCCTGATATGCAGCTTCGGAGCTGCACCCCTACCCAAAGTTCGCACAGTATCAGGCAGGCAATGTGACCACAAAACTGAAGTCTCAATCACAGCACTTAAAGTATGAGGATTCATAAATACACACTGACCTGTTGCCAACTGGATTAGGACAACCATTAATGAGGAAAAAGGCACCTCAGGAGGAAGACCCTCTGTAGGCGAAGACATCCTCTTAGCATCTCGCTCTGGGGCATCGTTTGCTGGCTCATTCTTCAAGAGACGATCGCCTATTGTGGAACAAGCTATCACGGTCCATGGCATCCCTGCCTTAGGAGGCGTCCATAAAGGAGGCTTCGGCTTTCACCGATACTGAGAGCGCTCCCTGGATGACTGCTACCAGCACACTCAGGCCCAAGGAAATCAGCTGAATCCAAAAATGAGTTCCCGAGGAAGTGTGGAGAGAATCCTCAATCCTCATTTTTGTTGGTGTTTTTCTGTGTGTTCTTTTCCCTTCTTGCATAATCTAGTCACTTGGTTATTCACTGTCATTTTACTTTGCAATATTGCTATGTAGTAACTTCGGTTGTTTCTTTACATCTATTCCACTCATCTTCTGTCCTGTGTCCTCTGTGTTTTCTACAGTGCTTGGGAACTCAATGCCTGTGTAGCTGTTAATTTTAGTTGTTTTACCATTATAAGGGACTGTCTTACCATCCAGGGAGACAAGTGGCTTGTCTTACAATCTAGGGAGACCATTGGGTTGTCTTACCATCCAGGGAGACAAGTGGCTTGTCTTACAATCTAGGGAGACCATTGGGTTGTCTTACCATCCAGGGAGACAAGTGGCTTGTCTTACAATCTAGGGAGACAAGTGGCTTGTCTTACAATCTAAGGAGACCATTGGGTTGTCTTACCATCCAGGGAGACAAGTGGCTTGTCTTACAATCTAGGGAGACCATTGGGTTGTCTTACCATTCAAGGAGATCAGTGGCTTGTCTTATCGTCCCCTGGGACTGGTTGCCCGTCTTATTGTCGAAGGGTACTTAGTTTTACCGTATAAAGGGACAGTCTGTCTTACTATCTAAAAGGACTTATGGTGTCTCTTTCCGTCTATAGGGGATTTATGGTCTTATTGCCATACAGTAAGTGGGACTAGTGACCTGTGTTACCATTAAGGGAAACTCGTGTCCTGTTTTACCTTCCAGGGGGACTTCAGAGGGAGACAGCCGCCACGCCGCGAGGTCTCCAAGGCCGCTATGCGCACTTCACGCGGCAATCCTCGATTCTGTTGTAGATGAAATTACATTAATTTTAGCAAATAATTATGATGTGATTATATACATACACACACACATATTATATATATATATATATATATATATATATATATATATATATATATATATATATATATATATATATATATATATATATATATATATATATGTCGTACCTAGTAGCCAGAACGCACTTCTCAGCCTACTATGCAAGGCCCGATTTGCCTAATAAGCCAAGTTTTTATGAATTAATTGTTTTTCGACTACCTAACTTACCTAACCTAACGTAACCTAACTTTTTCGGCTACCTAACCTAACCTAACCTATAAAGATAGGTTAGGTTAGGTTAGGTAGGGTTGGTTAGGTTCGGTCATATATCTACGTTAATTTTAACTCCAATAAAAAAAAATTGACCTCATTTATAATGAAATGGGTAGCTTTATCATTTCATAAGAAAAAAATTAGAGAAAATATATTAATTCAGGGAAACTTGGCTTATTAGGCAAATCGGGCCTTGCATATTAGGCTGAGAAGTGCGTTCTGGCTACTAGGTACGACATATATATATATATATATATATATATATATATGTCGTACCTAGTAGCCAGAACGCACTTCTCAGCCTAATATGCAAGGCCCGATTTGCCTAATAAGCCAATTTTTCCTGAATTAATATAGTTTCTCAAATTTTTTTTCTTATGAAATGATAAAGCTACCAATTTCATTATCTATGAGGTCAATTTTTTTTTATTGGAGTTAAAATTAACATAGATATATGACCGAACCTAACCAACCCTACCTAACCTAACCTAACCTATCTTTATAGGTTAGGTTAAGTTAGGTAGCAGAAAAAGTTAGGTTAGGTTAGGTTAGGTAGGTTAGGTAGTCGAAAAAACATTAATTCATGAAAACTTGGCTTATTAGGCAAATTGGGCCTTGCATAGTAGGGTGAGAAGTGCGTTCTGGCTACTAGGTACGACATATATATATATATATATATATATATATATATATATATATATATATATATATATATATATATATATATATATATATATATATATATATATATATATATATATATATATATATATATATAATTTTTAATCACAATAAATATGGGTAATAACATTTTATTCACTTGGGCCCTGGGAACTTCTAACCACCTACCCCAAGTGTGGGAGACAGCAACTCTATTTACATGACCTTGTGAGGCAAGGCCAGGTGTGACCTTGTGAGGCAAGGCCAGGTGTGACCTTGTGAGACAAGGCCAGGTGTGACCTTGTGAGACAAGGCCAGGTGTGACCTTGTGAGGCAAGGCCAGGTGTGTGACCTTGTGAGACAAGACCAGGTGTGACCTTGTGAGGCAAGGCCAGGTGTGACCTTGTGAGGCAAGGCCAGGTGTGACCTTGTGAGACAAGACCAGGTGTGACCTTGTGAGGCAAGGCCAGGTGTGACCTTGTGAGACAAGACCAGGTGTGACCTTGTGAGGCAAGACCAGGTGTGACCTTGTGAGACAAGACCAGGTGTGACCTTGTGAGACAAGACCAGGTGTGACCTTGTGAGACAAGGCCAGGTGTGACCTTGTGAGACAAGGCCTGGTGTGACCTTGTGAGACAAGGCCAGGTGTGACCTTGTGAAGAGCACTTCTACCATCATGAATTTAAAGTAAACATACTTCAGCTTGCATTAAAGGATTTAATATGTTGTGCAACTCTCTCGCCTTCACCTTGCTGGCTACCGGTTACGGTTGCCAACTTGACCCTAAAACATACACTGCCATATAAAAAGCGACCCTGGCTCTCATCTCTCTACATAACGTGATAATATATTATTCCACAATTTTAGTTAAACTTAATTACCTAACTTAATACCTTTTTATTTTTTTGGTAAATGGAGTTAGTAATCTTTGAAGTTTCAAAAGTTACCGGGGAAAAGTGTCAAGTCTTATATTTATTACGTAACTGGTGGCAAAATACAGTTATCAGTATGTACCAAGGGCCCAATAAGTCCCAGAAAGTCAGGCCCTGTTGGGATAAGCGAACCAGTAATTTATGAACCAATAAAGAATCCAACACACTAAACCTGTCACGAGCGTCAAGTATATGGTAACATAACAACGTTGTTGTTATAGATTCAGCTACTGGAAACAAAAAGTTCCAGGTAGCACGGGCTATGGTGAGCCCGTAGAGGACTTATCTGGCACAGTAGCGGGGCTGTGAACATAACAACAGCTACAGCGCTTCTTATAGCACTTACCATGTAGCACTTCTCTGAGAAGTGCTTGTCAGGTTGTATTCCAGCATTGCCAAGAGCTCTAAGCATCAGTTTGACATTCTGGTGTCGGTCGTCCGAGTCTCTCCGCCCACAAGAGTCACCAACTTCATTTCTCACGTACTCTAAGAATGGTCTGAAACGTAGTAACAGCACACTAAGACTCTGATCACTGTGCAGGTATAAGTAGTATAGGAAAAAATATAAAAAATCATTCTGGCATATATATATATGTATATATATATATATATATATATATATATATATATATATATATATATATATATATATATATATATATATATATATATATATATATATGCCAGAATGATCTTTTATATCATTTATATTATTATTTATTTATAATATTATTATATTTATGTAAATTTATATTACATATATATATATATATATATATATATATATATATATATATATATATATATATATATATATATATATATATATATATATATAGATGCGAACAAGCCTGAATGGTCCCCAGGACAATATGCAACTGAAAACTCACACCCCAGAAGTGACTCGAACCCATACTCCCAGGAGCCACGCAACTGGTATGTACAAGACGCCTTAATCCACTTGACCATCACGACCGGACATAATGAGGTGATAGCCGAGGCTATTTGAACCACCCCACCGCCGGCACTCGGATAGTAATCTTGGGCATAGCATTTTACCAAATCACCTCATTCTCATTCAATATGCACCTCAGTTGCATATTGTCCTGGGGACCATTCAGGCTTGTTCGCATTTGTGTTCCTCACGTGTGCCCCAAAGAATGAGGTGATTTGGTAAAATGCTATGCCCAAGATTACTATCCGAGTGCCGGCGATGGGGTGGTTCAAATAGCCTCGGCTATCACCTCATTATGTCCGGTCGTGATGGTCAAGTGGATTAAGGCATCTTGTACATACCAGTTGCGTGGCCCAAGGGAGTATGGGTTCGAGTCACTTCTGGGGTGTGAGTTTTCAGTTATATATATAGATGTGTGTGTGTGTGTGTGTAAATCACGAAAAATAAACAAGTGACTAAAAATGTGAGAGTGTCAGACCACGGAGGAAAATTTAAACTTAAGGAAATACTTAAGGTACTTAAGTATTTCCTTAAGTACCTGTATAACATACAGGTTCTTAAGGAAATTCCTGTTTCAATTTTCCTCCATGGTCTGACACTGACATATATACATATATACATATATATATATATATATATATATATATATATATATATATATATATATATATATATATATATATATATATATATAAAGAGTGCTTCTCAGCTCGTTCCTTATATCAAAATGTTTACAATCATACAACAGTATGTCTTTGCTGTCAGACATATCATATTTGCGAGAAATTGATCTCTCAGTCCCCAAACATCACCAAGAGACACATCCCAGAGTATCTGCAAGTACTTCCCCAGTGTACAGATTTCCCCAAAGCTGGGAAATCTGCTCTCGTGTGCGCACAGTGTACAGAGGAGGTCCACAAAGTTACTATGACCATATTAGATCAGGATGCGAAAATTGTTAACATGAAAGAACAAGGTATTGATACATGCTTTAAATTATTGCTTGATATTACATTCATTAGCGAATATTTAACGGATAACCTAGAATGACGTTTAGAGTTAAATTAGTCATAAATGGGTTATTGGCTATTGTGAACTATAAATATAATATAAAGATTATATTTTTATGGTTTATAAATTAACCCTATTCCCTTCTGGATAAGTGGCTATTAACCGAGCACTAGCCCAACATTTTTCTGAATTAAAAAATAATGAAGCAGTAACGTATATATTTTATAAAACCCTTTTTAAAACCTATATTCTAGGGCAGGGCAATAAATCATTAACTATGGACCTATCCTGAGGTAGAGTGATCCCTGATAAGTTATACATGGCTATTATTGATATTGGAAGCCATTTATGGAGATTATACCTTAAACCCATATTTTAATAATTCTGCATTGAGTAATGTATATATTTCAGTCAATGGTATTACTGCAGTTTATTTAATTTCGCGTGTGAAGTCCCCCATAAATGTTCAAAAATATATTACACAGTCTTGAACGCTGTAGGATTTAATGTAAATAATATTTTCTCCTGCGAACGGTTCGTTAAAGGACAAACTCTGCTGGCCTTTAATTTATTACCAGAAGAAATAAAGGCCACAGTTTCCTTTGAAACTACAGGGAATTTAAGAATCGCATTGGAATTTAATATTAATTAATATTAATTTAATTAATTTATTTTACGAACGATATATGGGGAAACTTTAAGAAATTGAATAATGATCCAGTGGTATTTATTATAAATACTTTAGATGAGAAATCACCTGTATCGATGATGGGCCATTGGATGACTGAATATGTACATAATAAACCTTCAGGAGCCGTGAAGGTTTTGAATTGCGGAGAATTCCAACTGTCTAACACGGAGAATTGCCGTGTTAGACAGTTTTGGGGTGAAGATGAAGTTTTATTCGCATATTATCAAAAATTTCTATCATATTTGAAAGACTATAAAGTGTACATGTTCAGAAAACACATTCAGAGTATGAACTCCTATTTTTGTTGGGCCTATGCTATGTTTGTAGCCTATCATTTATGTCGTCTGAACCTAAGATCTGCACTAAATACATTTGAAACTTTATTTATTCTTTTATTTATATATATACACAAGAGTTCTTACATTCTTGTATACAGCCAATAGTACGCATAGCGTTTCGGGCAGGTCCTTAATCCTAATTTTCCCTGGAATACGACCCACCAAATCGTTTAACAACCAGGTACCCATTCACTGCTGGGTAAATAGAGGCTACAGTTAAGGATTGGCGCCCGGTCAATCATTACCGGCCAGGATACGTACCTAGGCCTAAGCGCTCGCGAAGTGCCAGACAAGTGTTTTACCACTACGCCACGGGGACTGCATAAGTACTCTATTTATATATGGTGAATATGGACCAATAGGCCCTTTGCAGTTACTTCCATTCTTCCCTTTAACTTACAAAATATTATACCCATTGTTTCGTGTTCTGTCTTGTGTTGAAAGTTTGTTTTCACCTCATCCAAAACTGTTGTAACATATCACCTCACCCAAATGCAGGTATAAAATCGAAGCTGTTTAAACTCTGTTCAGTTATAGTTGTGTGTGTGTAAACTAGTCTTTGAAAATGTAATATATATATATATATATATATATATATATATATATATATATATATATATATATATATATATATATATATATATATTGGTAGCAGTCTTTCCTGTAGACATATATTATTAAATATGACCGAAAAAGTAAGATTAATAATTCTAACAAAAGCCTCAAAGCCTCTTTTGTAAGCCTAAATAAAAAACAGTATATAGGCAAGACAACAACATCTCTTTCCAGGCGTTTAACGATGCATAAGCAACAGGGCTCCATTAAGGAACATAATCTCTTCCCACAACCAGACCATCGCCAGAGAAATCTTAGCAAACTACACAGAAATAATCGATAGATACAGCGATAGCAGGCGGCTTGACATCTGCGAAGCACTACACATCAAGAAGTCAACACCAGCAATCAACAGCCAATTAATGCACAACTATATTCTACACACTTCAAGACTCCGCTCCAATATAGAAGCATCAAGAAATATGGATCAATAGGCTTTCTACAATTACTTCCATTCAATACCCATTGTTTCGTGTTCTGTCTTGTGTTTGAATTTAATACCCATTCAATATCCATTGTTGAAAGTTTGTTTTCACCTCATCCACCTCACCCAAATGTAGATATAAAATCGAAGATGTGTAAGCTCTATTCAGTTTCAGTTGTGTGTTTGTAAACTAAAGTCTTTGAAAATGTAATAAGTTTTACGAAACGCGCTCAAGTGTCGCGTCAGACTAGAAATAAAAATGAATTTTGGAGAATTGATCTTTGAATTACCATCAACAGTGAAAAGAAACGCAAGAAAGATCGAGAAAATTCGTGTTAAAATTATTAATCTTACTTTTTCGGTCATATTTAATATATATATATATATATATATATATATATATATATATATATATATATATATATATATATATATATATATATATATATATATATATATATATATATATATATATATATATATATATACTAGAATTAATCTTTGAAAATGGGATTTATATTAAATCATCGAAAATGTGATTAAATATGCCATCACAGAAAACAGTCTTATTGAGGGAAGATGAAGACTGGCTGGTTGATGATGCAATTGAACATTAGGGGGGTGACTGTGCCGATGTGTTGACGAGGTAACTAAATTTAGTGATGACGGAAGGGAGCCGTTTAATCTCCATGGGAAAAATCAGCGGCTAAATCGAAGTCTTCACAGAGGTTGACGGAAAAGAGTGTGCCAAACGCAGCCGTCGAGAAAAGCAAAACGGTTGCGACTTGGCACACTTACCATTACACTCTACTTACCATGTATGACGTGGTTAGGATCTTGCTGACACACCCTGTACACTATACCTACTGTGCATGTTGACAGTGGTGAGGATCTTGCTGACACACCCTGTACACTATACTTACCGTGCGTGTTGACGACAGTGATGAGGGTCTTGCTGACACACCCTGTACACTATACCTACTGTGCATGTTGACAGTGGTGACGATCTTGTTGACACACCCTGTACACTACTTACCGTGCGTGTTGACAGTGGTGAGGATCTTGTTGACACACCCTGTACACTATACTTACCGTGCGTGTTGACGACAGTGGTGAGGATCTTGTTGACACACCCTGTACACTATACTTACCGTGCGTGTTGGCGACAGTGATGAGGGTCTTGCTGACACACCCTGTACACCATGCTGGACACGGCCATCACCGCCTCCGCCGCCACTGCCTCCCGGCTCTCAGCCACCTCCTACGGACAAGGTAATTCTTGTTGTGAAGAAATGTCGTGATGTAACTCACTTTAACGTTACCAATTACACAGCATGTTGAATGATCGCTAGGCCAAGGCCTGGCGATAAACTTTCATTAACTTAGTTTTGAAAAAAAATAGAGCAGCCTAATAGAAAAAACAGTAACCTAACAGAAAATACAGTAGCCTAACAGAAAATACAGTAGCCTAACAGAAGAAAAATAGTAGCCTTACGGAGAAAATATAGTAGGATACAAATGAAATACAGTTCTCTACAGGGGGAATTATAGTAGCCTAACAGAGGCAAAACAGTAGAATAACAGCGTAAATATCATAGCCTTACAGAAGAAATGCAATAGCCCACAAAAGAAGGCTATGGAGAAAGAACAGTAGCCTAACCTGGGATATACAATAGCCTACAGATGAAGTACAGTAGTCTTGAAAAGAATTACAGTAGTCTATTGAGGAAGTACAGTAATGTATACAGGGAAAAACAGTAGTCTATAGATGAAGTACAGTAATCTATACAGGGAAATACAGTATTCTATAGAGGAAGTACAGTAGTCGATAGAGGAAGTACAGTAGTCTACAGGGGAAGTACCGTAGTCTATAGAGAAAGTACAGTAGTCTATAGAGGAAGTACAGTAGTCTATAGAGGAAGTACAATGGTCTATAGAGGAAGTACATTAGTCTATACAGGGAAATACAATGGTCTATAGAGGAAGAACAGTAGTCTATAGAGGAAGTACAGTAGTCTATAGAGGAAGTACAGTAGTCTATAGAGGAAGTACAGTAGTCTATAGAGGAAGTACAGTAGTCTATAGAGGAAATACAGTAGTCTATAGAGGAAGTACAATGGTCTATAGGGGAAGTACAGTAGTCTAACAAAGGATGTACAATAGCCAATAGGGGGAATTACAGTAGTCCACAGAGGAATTACAATAGTCTATAGAGGAATTACAGTAGTCTATATAAGAAATAAAGTAGCCAGCCAAACATAGGAAGTACTGAAGCATAACAGACGAAGTACAGTAGCCTAACGGAGGAAGTAATATAGCCAAACATAAGAAGTTCAGTAGTCTGCAGAGGACGTACAGTAGCCTATAGAGGAAATACAGTAATATAGAGGAAATACAGTAATATAGAAAATACATTAATATACAAATGAAGCACAGTGGCCTATAGAGAAAGGACAGTAGCGAACGTAAGAAGTAAAATAGCTTAACAGAGGAAGAACGGTAGCCTATAAGAGGAAGTACATTGGTCTATAGAGGAAGTACAGTAACCTAACAGAAGAAGTAAAGTAGGCAAACGGAATTACAGTCGTCTATAGGGAAAGTACAGAGGTATATAGAGGAACTACAAAAGTTTACATATGAAGTACCGAGATCTTTTGAGGAAGTACAGTAGCCTAACAGAGGAACTAATGTAGCCTAACAAAAGGAACTACAGTAGCCTAACAGAGGAACTAATGTAGCCTAACAAAAGGAACTACAGTAGCCTAACAGAGGAACTAATGTAGCCTAACAAAAGGAACTACAGTAGCCTAACTTAAACAAATACAATGCCTAACTACAGTGAAGAATAATAACGGGAATGAACGTGAACAAAAATCACAGTACTGGACGCGGAAATTGTGACGAGAATGATGTAGACTTTAGACTATAATATTATGGTGGTCATGTTAAACATGCAAAGGCGTGGAGATATCTTGTAATGAGTTACAAGATATCTCCTGGATGATATTGAAATCTCAAAGTCTGATTGCGAAAATGATCTAGGGTTATGATTAGTATGAATTTAAAAGGAAAAAGTTTTAAATTCTACCAGCAACTGGTACTCGTCCCTCTCTCTGGCTTTGCTATGTTGATGACATTTTTGCTCTTTAGTCTCTTGACGAGAAATCGTCACGAGGCCAGTCTTTTCCAGCCTTTCCTCTCCTCTGGCTCTTTTAACAATTTCAAAGTTGAATGGAAATCTAAGTCTCTTCTTTTTTGACGTTCATGTTCACAGCTCTGTGCCCTGTTTCTCCTTATCTGTTTACAGCAAACCTATGCACAGTGGTATATATATTCACTTCTTTTCCTACCATACTCCTCCTGTTCAGAAAAGTGTTCTCGTCTCTCTCTTCTTCCGCGCTCTACGCAAAACTGACCCTCAAATTATTGATTCTGACATTTCCTTTATTTACAAGTCTTTCTCTCCACTGGACTGGTCGGTAGAGCGTCTGTCTTGCGCAATGAAGGTCGGCGTTCAATCCCCATCTGTCCAAGTGGGCGGGCATCTTTGCTTCCTCGCTTCCCACAACTCAAATCCTTATCCTAACCCCTTCTAAGTGCTTTACAGTCGCAATGGCATGGTGCTTTTCCTGACAGTTCCCTTCCCTCTCTCGCCTTGTTAACTCCTTACATTTTATCATCTGTCCCCATTCTCAAGCTAAACGAGTTTTTTTCCATCCCAAACCCGTTTCCAACACTAGTACCACTGTGTTCTGCCTTCCCCCTCATATCTGAACTAAAATATCCCACTAGTGCTATTCCATTTCGCCCTCTTGATGTAAAGTTCGCCTTTCGACAAACTAACACTCTTCGAAGTAATCTGGTTCACATTGCTCCTCCTGCTACTAATGCTGCTGGTGTCTACTCCATTTCCTGTTCGTCTTGCCCTCTCCCATACTTTGGAAAAATTTACGATACACTAAATGACAGACTTAAGGAACACAAAAGAAGTGTTAAGTCTGCAGACACAAACAATGCTCTCTTCTGTCATGTTAGGGACTGATCTTCCCATTGATTGGTCTTCTTCTAAAATAATCTTTCCTGCTTCTACTCTTCACAGACACTGTCTTGTGGAATCGACTCTGATACACAACATTAACCTTAGTTCTGGCTTTGTTACTGTTGACTTTTCTCTTTGACAGTACATACTTAAATTTTCTAACTTTCATAACAAACGTGACCTGACATAAGCCTACCCCCTTTTCTTTTTCTTACCCTCTTATTCTATTCTTACCTCATCCTATTATTACACTCATCCTATTCTTACAATTCACCCTATGCTTACCTTTCAAATTACACTTACCTTCTTCTAGGAATTGCCTTCTCTTACCTGCTCCTCACCTTACACCTTACACTCTTTAGAAATTACCTTCTCCTTTTACTTACTCCTCACCTCACTGTTTCCATATTTATTGGGCTCGCAAATCTTTCCACTATCTGCCTCAGATTATCTGCGGTTCCGTTACTCGTGTCAGAATATCATTTTTTTATTTTTCCCGTTTATACCACACCACCCATGCAGGGAATTAAGAACAATGATTACAAATAGCATCTAAACTACATGACAAATAGCTTACCAGAACATATGAAATGGCGCGTGGATCAGTGTGGGTGTGGAAGTGGAGTCCAGCGAGCCAGGTGGAGAGTGTGGAGGGAGGGAGCGCGGGGTCGCCATCGTGCGCCAGGCCGGACACCTGCTGGACGCACGGGCCTCTCTCACACACCACAAGAGCATCCACAACAATCTCTCTGTAGTGGCGTTCATAAATTGGGAACATTGTATTTATTGTATGTACCTGTTAGAGGTACGTGTGTGTATTTACTATTTATAACTAAACGATCGAGCTGTTAGCTCTTGGACCCCGCCTTTCTAACCGTTGGTAATCTAATGCACTGATTCTTGACCAATTTTCCTATACAAACACTTCTTTATATAAAAAAAACATGTATAAACTTACACAAAACACGAACATACAAAAACAAACACAGACTTGCACATGCACACATACTCAGTTCATTAACTTACTCAGTTTCTCGAACTTTAACAAGCTCTCTTGTACATAGAAATTCTCTCAATCTTACACAAATTATATAAACTTAGTCAAACCCGCAAATACTTACATACATTCATGTACTAACACAGATTACATGCACTCATAAACTTCCAAAATTACACATAGAAACACATGTATTCAAATCACATAGATTCATTTCATAAACTTACATCCAACCAACTCAACAATTTTAATCTATCCTGCTTACACAAATACTAATTTCAGAACATTACACAAAACGCACATTCAACTATTTCACCTGTCTTGTCTTAACATACCCCCACTCTTATTGTCTTAACTTACTCCACTCTTATTACCAATTCTCTGTGTTAGTTCAGCTTCCAATCTCTAATATTCTTGGTAAAGTGTTGTTTAAGCATCCTTCCCTTATCTTACCCAACCAACCTTAACCTAATTCAACCAATCCTAACCTAACCCAACCAAACCTAACCCAACCAACCCTAACCTAACCCAACCAACCCTAACCTAACCCAACCAACCCTAACCTAACCTTCATCCCATATATTTTTACTTGTACACTATCCATGCAACATTTTATACACATCTTAACCTAACACACCTCCACCAAACCTTTGCTTATATATATTTCCTCATAGCTTTAAAATAATTTATAGGAAGTCTATTTACAGCAACTAGTCTACAAACAAATCATAATATCATATTCATTCATCACTTTTATGTTTGTGTTTTTCATCAAATAATGCATTAAAGTTACACACATCTTATCATTTGTAAATATATTTTCTGCAGGACTTTCATGTTTGTCTGTCTGTGTTTCATATACATTTGTTACATTTTCATGGGATATTTGTTAAAGATGTGAAACTCGAGAACTAACTTCATCTCGTTTACTACATTTGAAATAACTACCTTTTAAATCTTAGGAAAATCACGTTGTCAGTAACGAAAATACACCCATAAACGCTAAGAGGCGGGTCCAAGCACTAACATCTGACACTGACAAACACATTACACACTCCTAATTATACAGCAGACACGTGTACATGAGACGTGTGTACATCAGACGCATGTACAGCAGACACGTGTCTGATTGTAACAGATTGTGTCTGTGACACGTGTCTGATTGTTCTGTTGTAACATAGTCTACACCCTAATTAATTCAAAGATCAAAGTCAATGTTGATATCAAATTTATTTATTTATTTATTTTATTTATTTATTTATGCATATACAAGAATGTACATAAGGAATGTGAGGATACAATTATGGTAATTACAGTCTTGTAAAGCCACTAGCACGCGCAGCGTTTCGGGCAGGTCCTTAATCTAAGAAAATTTTAAGGAGGTAAATACTTGCAAAATTTATAGACAAAAAAATGATAACAGATTACATGGAATGAAAAAAAAAAGATGAGAGAAAATTATAGGTACAGTATATTAAAGCACATAGGTAGCTATGATTGATTGCAATGACAGCTTAAAATGGTAGTTGACAACAAATTGGTAGGCACAATACAGCAGAAACAATATAAGATTGATTGCAATGACAGCTTGAATGGTAGTTGACAAAAATTGGTAGTCACAATACAGCATATGGCTAGCACATAAAAGAAGACAGCAATGAACACAATGATAAGGTTGTTTGATATTACATAAAAATTAGGAGATTGGCTACCACTAGGTACAGAGCAAATTTAAAGCTCAGTGTAGGAAACTAAATAGATGAAGTTAGGTACTTTTTGGTTTTGCTTTTAAATAAGGCAAAAGTTTTACAGTTTTTCAATTCACTAGGGAGTGAGTTCCATAGACTAGGTCCCTTAATTTGCATAGAGTGTTTACACAGATTAAGTTTGACCCTGGGGATATCAAAGAGATATTTATTTCTGGTGTGGTGATAATGGGTCCTATTACATCTGTCCAGGGAGAGTTTCAGAGCATGGTTTAGATTTAAGAACAGGGTTTTGTAAATGTAGTTGACACAAGAGAATGTGTGGAGGGAGTTAATATTTAGCAAGTTTAGAGATTTAAACAAGGGAGCTGAGTGTTGTCTGAAAGCAGAGTTAGTTATTATTCTGATAGCAGATTTTTGCTGTGTGATGATGGGCTTAAGGTGGTTTGCAGTGGTAGACCCCCATGCACAGATACCATAATTAAGATAGGGGTAGATTAGTGCATAATATAGTGAGAGGAGAGCAGAGTTAGGAACATAATATCTGATTTTGGAGAGTATACCAACTGTCTTAGAGACTTTCTTAGTTATGTGTTGAATGTGGGTGCTGAAGTTGAGTCTCTTGTCTAGGAATAGGCCAAGAAACTTGCCATCATTTTTATTACTGATGTTAATGTTGTCTATCTGTAGCTGAATTGCATTTGATGATTTGCTTCCAAATAAGATGTAGTAAGTCTTTTCGATGTTTAATGTTAGTTTGTTCGTTGACATCCATAAGTGGACTTTTTTTTATTCATTATTCACAACATTATTTAGTGTATGTGGGTTGAGGTTTGAGTAGATAAGGGTAGTATCGTCAGCAAACAATATAGGTTTGAGAATATTAGAGACATTAGGCAGATCGTTTATATATATAAGAAATAGAAGAGGTCCTAAGATGCTGCCCTGTGGCACTCCAACGGTAATTGGTAGAGTGGAAGAAGTTGTATCATTGATGGTTACATATTGGTGTCTGTCACTAAGATAGGATCGGATGTAGTCAAGGGCAAGGCCTCGGATTCCATAATGCTGGAGTTTAAATAAGAGGTAGTTGTGATTAACAGTATCAAAGGCTTTTCTTTGGTCAATGAAGAGTCCAATCGGAAACTCATTTTTGTCAAGGGCTGAGTAGATAATGTCAAGGAGACTAATGATTGCATCATTGGTACTCTTTTGGGACCGGAAGCCAAACGAGTTTAGCCAAATGAGTATGTCGAATTTTACGAGGTAGGAATAGAGCTGTTTGTAAATAATTTTTTCAAATATTTTTGATAGAATGGGTAGATTTGATATTGGTCTATAATTGTTTATGTCCGCCGGATTGCCTCCTTTATGGACTGGCGTTACTCTTGCTTTTTTGAGGATATCAGGGAAGGTGTGACACTCTATAGATTTGTTGAACAGTAGTGCTATGGGTGGGGCAAGGGCATGGGAGGCTCTCTTATACACAATGGACGGAATTTCACTGGTGTTCCCTGCCTTGGTTTTTAGAGAATGTATGATGGACACAACATCTGCCGGGCTGATTGGTGAAAGGAGAAGAGAGTTTGGATAGCTGCCTGAGAGATATGTGTTAATATGTGTCTGAGTCTGTGGGATTTTACTGGCAAGATTAGCACCAACCGATGAAAAGAAACTATTAAATTCATTTGCCATTTCTAAATCAGTTGACGGTATATCCCCATCCTTGTAGAGTTTTATTTGGTTATGTGAGTGTTGTTTAGTTCCTAGGATACTAGAGATAGTTTTCCAAGTGTTTTTCATGTTGCCTTTTGCTTCATTGAATCTATTCACATAATATGCAAGTTTTGCCTTTCTTATGATACTGGTAAGCATTGATGAGTACCTTTTAGCTACTTCCTTTGAAACTAGGCCAATCCTAACTTTCTTTTCATATTCATGTTTCTTGTTGATTGAGTTGAGAATGCCACTTGTGAGCCATGGATTGTTTAATCTTTTGTCAGTTACTTGCTTGGTAAGAAGGGGACAATGAAGGTTGTAGAGGCTTAGAGTTTTGGAGAGGAAGAGGTTAGCTAATGAATTTATATCATGGGTATTATTGAATTCAGAATCCCAGTTAATATTGTGAAGTGCCTCTGTAAGATTGTCTAAAGCTGATTCACTGTGTAGCCTAAATGAAAATTTCTTGCTTTTTGGTGGTGTTATGTCCATGTTCGCTATGAGAAAGGTAGGATAGTGGTCAGTTGTTCTGTCGTAGATTATACCAGATACAAGGGGAGCTGTTATGTTTGTCCATATGTGGTCCAAGGTAGTGGCTGATGTTTGAGTGACTCGGCTATCAAATAGCAAATCAAGCTATCAGGATAGATAAAAACAGTCAAAACGATAAAAACGATAGCAAATCAGCTATCAGGATAGATAAAAACAGTCCCCGTAGCAGTAGGAGAATGCTCATCAAACTTGCAAATCCCTCTGTGAAGTTTGACCTCATACAATCAGCTGCTAAGTATAAAACCAACCTCTATATTAATGAGTGTCTTACAAAGCAGCGTGGATCCCTCCTCTTCAGGCTGCGTCAAATTCGCAAACTAAACCCTGGTCTTATCAAGCAGTGCTACACTAGGAATGGTACGATCATTGCAAAGAAGGAAAGTGCAGGAAAAAGATATGAAATAAAATGTGACCAACAACTCCTGGCCTTCTTTAGTGATTGTGGTATATCTGAAAACCTGAACCCGACCAATGCCAGTACTTAAAATAACTCTTTCAGTGCCTGAGCCTAACCTAACTTAATCTAACTTTGTCTAAGGTGCTGTCTCTCCCTTACCATTTACCTAATGTTCTCTCATTCATATAATTTCCTAAATAATCCATCAAGTCTCCATGCACTTATGCAAGCATCTACCTCAGTTTCATTGTAAAATTTTACTCCTAAATCTAATCTTACCCTATTCCATTTAAATTTTAAATTTAATTGTATTGATTTATGTCATTTATTGAAATCAATTATTGATCTCATTTTGTTCTCTTAATTAAGTTCATACTAATTATAGGTTAAAAACTAAGCTAAATAAAATTTATTATCTTTAAGATTATTTTACTGTACAATAATCATTTGTCAAATTTTTTATATATTCATCTTGACAGTCTCTACTGATTTTCTGTTCTCTCCACCAAACTTGTGTATCCTCCATGGCTATCTAGTGACCTTTATTCTACCTCTAATTGTTTCAATTCTTTTGTTTACTTGCATTTATTGTTGTGTTTTGCTATAATTATTCTCTAATTTTAGTAGACTTAATACTTTGTAAGCTCTTATTGTATTGTTATATTATTGTATTGTTGTGTTTTGCTATAATTACTTTCTATTTACAGCAGATTTAGTATTTAACTGTTCCTGTAATTGCTTATCTTATTGTATCGTGACATTATTTTATCTATATGCTTACTGATATTGATCCTGATCGAAATCTTCTGTCCCATATGTACACAAATCAGCACATTGATCATCATTATTGCAGGTATTACACAGGAAATCTTGCAAAAAACAAACTCCTAAATAGCACCTGCTTATCAGTTTACAACCAAAATGTTAGGTCACTTGGTAAACATTTTGATGATATAAATGCACTACTTAAATGCACTACTAGGTACTAAATTATCATTCATCATTTTAACGGAAACATGGCTAAGTAATGACTATACCCAACTCTACAATTTAGCTGGTTATAAAGCCATTCATAACTGCAGGCATAATAAAAAATGTGGTGGCACAGCAATATATTACAAAGATACCTTCATTTGCAATAGTGTTATTAGTGATAGAGACGACTATTGTAAATATACCTTTGCCAAGTTCTCCAGTAAATCCCTTAAATCCTCCCTGACTATCGGTGCCATCTATAGATTTCCTAATACCAACATAGCTTCATTCTCAGACAATGTAAGGAATCTTATCATAAATAACAATCTCAACAAAAATCACATCATTCTGGGAGGTGATTTCAATATTGACCTGGGTCTTCAAAACAACCCTCAAGTTGACTATTTCCGTAACAACATGCACTCCTGTATGCTAATCCCCACAATCACCAAGCCCACCCGAGTCACTCAAACATCTGCCACTACCCTGGATCACCTTTGGACTAATATAACAGCTCCCCTTACATCTGGGGTAATTTATGACAGAACAACTGACCACTATCCTACTTTCCTCATAGCAAACATTGACAGAACACCACCAGAAACCAAGAAACTTTCATTCAGGCTACATAGTGAATCAGCTTTAGGCAATCTCTCTAATGCACTTCACAATATTAACTGGGAATCTGAATTTAATAATTCACAGGATATAAACTCATCAACTAACCTCTTTCTCTCCAAAACTTTAAGCCTCTACAACACTCACTGTCCCCTCCTTACCAAACAAGTAACTGATAAAAGAAAAAATAACCCGTGGCTCACAAGTGGCATAATTAAATCAATCAACAAAAAACATGAATATGAAAAGAAATTTAGGATTGGCCTAGTTTCAAAGGAAGTAGTTAAAAGGTACTCATCAGTGCTTACCAGTATCATAAGAAAAGCAAAACTTTCATATTATGAGACTAGATTCAAAGAAGCAAAAGGCAACATGAAAAGCACATGGAATACCATCTCTAATATCCTAGGAACTAAACAACACTCCCACAACCAAATAACACTCTCTAAGGATGGCCTTACACCGTCATCTGACTTAGAAATGGCGAATGAATTTAATAGCTTCTTTTCATCGATTGGTGCTAACCTTGCAAGTAAAATCCCACAGACTCAGACACATATCAACACATATCTCTCAGGCAGCTATCCAAACTCTCTTCTCCTTTCACCAGTCAGCCCGACAGATGTTGTGTCCATCATACACTCACTAAAAACCAAAGCTGGGAACATCAGTGAAATCCCATCCATTATATACAAGAGCGCCTCCCATGCCCTTGCGCCACCTATAGCTCTGCTGTTCAACAAATCCCTTGAGTGTCATACCTTCCCTGATATCCTTAAAAAAGCAAGAGTAACGCCAGTTCATAAAGGAGGTAATACGGCAGACATAAACAACTATAGACCAATATCGAACCTACCCATACTATCAGAAATACTTGAAAAAATTATCTACAAACAGCTCTACTCCTATCTCGTAAAATTCGACATTCTTAGCCCCTGTCAGTTTGGCTTCCGCTCTCAAAAGAGTACCAACGATGCAATTATTAGTCTCCTTGATATAATTTACTCAGCCCTTGACAAAAATGAGTTTCCGATTGGACTCTTCATTGACCTGAGAAAGGCCTTTGATACTGTTAATCACGATTACCTCTTATGTAAACTCCATCATTATGGAATCCGAGGCCATGCACTGGACTATATCCAATCCTATCTTAGTGATAGACACCAATGTGTAGCCATCAATAATATAACCTCTCCCATTCTACCAATAACCGTTGGAGTGCCACAGGGCAGCATCTTGGGACCTCTTCTATTTCTTATATAATAGAAGAGGTCTTATCATCAATGATCTGCCTAATGTCTCTAACATTCTGAAACCTATTTTGTTTGCTGATGATACTACCCTCATCTACTCCAACCCCAACCCACATACACTAAATGATGTTGTTAATAATGAACTAAAAAAAGTCCACTTATGGATGTCAACCAACAAACTAACACTTAACATAGAAAAGACCTACTACATCCTATTTGGAAGCAAATCTACAAATGCAATTCAGCTTCAGATAGACAATGTAAACATTAGCAATAAAAATGATGGAAAGTTTCTTGGCCTATTCCTAGACAAGAGACTCAACTTCATTACCCACATACAACACATAACTAAGAAAGTCTCTAAAACAGTTGGTATACTCTCCAAAATCAGATATTATGTACCTAACTCTGCTCTCATCTCTCTATATTATGCACTAATCTATCCCTATCTCAACTATGGTATCTGTGCATGGGATTCAACCACTGCAAACCACCTCCACCAAAGTCCATCATCACCCAGCAAAAATCTGCTATGAGAATAATATCAAATTCTGCTTTCAGACAACACACAGCCCCCTTGTTTAACTCTCTAAACATGCTAAACATAATCTCACTCCATAAATTCTCTTGTGTCAACTACATTTACAAAACCCTGTTCTTAAATGCAAATCCTTGTCTGAAACTCTCCCTGGACAGATGTAATAGGACCCATTATCACCACACCAGAAATAAATATCTCTTTGATATCCCCAGAGTTAAACTTAATCTGTGTAAACACTCTATGCAAATAAAGGGACACAGTTTATGGAACTCACTCCCTACTGAATTGAAAAGCTGTCCAACTTTTACATCATTCAAAATCAATACTAAAAAGTACCTAATTTCATCTTCATAGTTTTTCACTATTTTCCTTAAAATTGCACTGTATCTATTGCTACCCAATCTCCCAACCTTTATGTTCCCAATTTGAACATCTTTACCATTGTGATCATTGCTGTCTTCTTATATGTGCTGCCAATCTGCTGTATGGTGTTTATAAATCTTGTTTATCTGTATCTTTTGCTACCCAATCTCCCAATCTTTATGTACTCAATCTGAACATCTTTACCATTGTGATCATTGCTGTCTTATATGTGCTGTCAGTCTGCTGTATGATGTCTATTAATCTTGTTTAAATTACTAATCAAGCTGTCAATGTAATCAATCAGAGCTTTAATATAACAATGTGCTTTAATATACTTACTAAGCTCTCTCATCTCATTTTTCTCTTGCAATGTATCTTTATCATTTATCAATTCTGATAGAAATTACCTACTTAAAATTATCTGTTAGATTAAGGACCTGCCCGAAACGCTGCGCGTACTAGTGGCTTTACAAGAATGTAAATAATGTACTATCCAATGTATTCTCACAAACCCAATGTACCTTCTTGTATATATATATATATATAAATAAACAAATGTACACGTGTACATCAGATGCGTGTACAGCAGGTACGTGTACAGCAGACACGTGTATATCAGACGCGTGTACAGCAGACACAGTATAAGTGTGTACAGTGTTGGCCGTTCTCACCTGTAGAGTTGGTGACTGCCATAGGTGTTCCATACATCATGGAGGTCTTGCAGGTGCCTGAGGGAGCCCAGGAGGCTGACCAGCCTGGAGAACATGTGTGGCCGCTCCTCTTCTTCCTCCAACTTTCCCGTGGTCGAGATCACAAGCTTCTCCAGAGTATCTCCAATCTGGGCAAACATGAGCACACAGCTTATAGTTCATGTCAGCATATACACTGCCACAATGTCCGCCACAAGTACCACGTGTATTCTGTCAGAATTCTTATATATCAAATGCCAATATTGCCAATAAGTAGTAATTATATATTTTCTTTCTAGTACTGTGACACCGCATAGACCGAGCTGCTGATAATGGATGGCTAACCTGAAGTGTAAGAGAGCAATGTTGACAGTTATCAGACCGTACTGCAACACCGAAATGTGTTAGGAATCGCTTAAGTGATGCACGCTAATATAACCAAACATGTGTGATGTGTTTGTTATATATGCCAGGAGCTCAACACTGATGGAGGAATAATGAAACATGTGCGATGTGTTTGTTATATATGCCAGGAGCTCAACACTGATGGAGGTATAATGAAACATGTGAGATGTGTTTGTTATTGATGCCAGGAGCTCAACACTGATGGAGGAATAATGAAACATGTGAGATGTGTTTTTGTATAGATGCCAGAAGTGCAACACTCACGGAGGTATAACCAAGTAAATAATTATCAAACAAAGGCACCAAGCCGCGGAGCCTATGTAGCACCATCAAGTGTGCGGGATATTCATAACGCGCTAAATACCACTAAGGATGCCACTACGAGAACAAACGCACATATGGCGAACAACATCAAAGGTATCTGGTTCACCAAGGATTCTATCACGGGACAAGTGACTGCGAGGGACAGTCGAGAAGCAAGACACACGCACATCCTGGAAGTCAGGACATTCAACATGGATATGCACAACCGTAAGAGGGACAATGTAGTTTGGACAATAAGGAGCAGGGCGGCACTCCATTAAGTGCCCGTGAGTTAAACGTGTGTGGCCAATACGTAACCTCGCAAAAGCCGTTTCCCACCGCCGGTTACGTTGGTAGGAGGAAGGACATGGGGACACGTTACCCATACGAGGATGCAGCTTGTTACCAATAACAGAAGGCCAACAGGCCCGGATTGTTGAATAAATAACTCGGCAGAAGTTGAAATATGGGGACACCTTTGCCTGAAATGGGACAAGTGCAGATAGCCTCCTTAGCGACAGCATCCGCAGGCGCATTTAAGGAAACACCAATATGGCTGGAAACCCAGCAAAACTCGACTGGCTTAAATCTACTGGAGATAAGAAACAGCCAATGTTGGATCTCGACTACCGCAGGATGGACTGGATTAAAGGACTCCAGAACCATGAGGGCACTACAAGTCAACTACAGCAACAAAGGAAGATTGACAGCGAGAAAGCAGTTGACGAAGAGCATACAAAATTGCATAAAGTTCTGCCGTGAAGATGCTAGTCTCCGAGGGCAGGCGACACATATAGGGGTAGTCAGGAAATACAACAGAGTAGCCTACACCGTCGGCAGACTTCGGACTTAGACCCATCTGTGAAGACGGAGATGGAGCTGGAGTATGAAGAAAAGTGAGCAAGGAAAAGGCTTTTCAGAACGGTAGGAGGGGTAAAAGCTTCCGTCATGTGGGTCAAGGTTTTACAAAACTTAGGAAGAAGGACCCTCCATGGGAGCAAGGATGGAACAACACGAGGAGAAATATTGGTAACACGAACCGAGAGAGAACCTTTCAAGTGAGACAATCGGACAGAAAGGGGAAGGTGGTGAAAGGGAACAGTGCCCACAGGAGGGGTAATGGTCAAAGTTAGTAAAGACAGCAGCAGGAGCATAAGGCTTCAAAAGAACAAATATCCCATGGAGCATCACACTCCGACATCACATAAGTGAGAGTGAGGGTGTTGTAGGGATCGCACAAGGTAGCGATCACGGCGATCCTGTAGAGACAGGACGTCGGTTTCAACATACAGGCGTTGGGTAGGAGTCTAGCAAACGGCACCAGAGCTGAGGTGTAACCCAGTATGGTGAAGAGCATCAAGACGACGATGGGTGGAGGGAGAGACAGACGAGTCAGCAGAACCGCCGTAATCGAGTTTAGATAGCACGAGAGAGGACTGTAAACAGAGTAGCGTGCGTTAATCATGTCTCCAGGAAGTATGGGACAAGACCTTAAGTAAGTTAAGGCTTAAGAACATTGAACTCAGAGGTAAGAGATATGGGGCGACCAAGACAAACAAGTGTCAAAGATTAACTCCACAAGTTTACAGAAACTTTATACAAAAGAGAGTTACCATAAAGCGACAAACGGGATTGAAGAACGACCTGCTTCCAAGTTAAGATCATAACACAAATCTTAGTTTTAGTTTGAAGCCATTATTGTTGGCCCAGGAAGACACGGCATCAATCGCAATTTGAAGCCGTCGTTGGAGAAAAGGCGAGTCATCACCTTGACAGCAGAAGGTAAGATGATCAACATAGAGAGCCAAGAAAATGCCAGAGGGAAAGGAGGAAAGAAGACAATTGAGGGCAACCAGGAAAAGAGTAGTGCTCAGAACACTACCTTGGGGTACACTTTTGTATTGCCGAAAAGAACGACTACAGAAAAAGCTTTGTAGGAAGAGAGGAAGATTATCACGAAGGCCAAAAAACGGAGTTGGGACAGAATATGATGTCTCCAGGTGGTTTGACACGTCTTTTTCCAGGTAAAAAAAACAAAACAGCAACAACAGAGGTCTTCGCAGCAAAGGCAGTACGAATATAAACCTCCAAGTTCCCTAAGGCATCAGTCGTGCTGCGACGCTTTCGAAAGCCAAATTGAGAAGGAGAGAGGTGATAGTGTTCCAAGAACCACATCAGACGGATATTGATAATACGTTCAAGGAGTTTGCAGACGCAATTCATTAGGGCAATGGGGCGGAAGTCTCTAGGGGATGTCCCTAGAGAACCTGGTTTTTGAATAGAAAGAACCGCCTCAAGCCAGTCCTTAGAGACTGACGAAGACTCCCAGATACTGTTATAAATATTCTGTAAATATTGAAACGTGCATGGAGGGAGATGGGAAAGCATCTCATAATGAATGTCATTTGAACCCGCCGCCGTAACCCACTACTGAACATGCTCCAGCATCATCCCCATCACTACTGAACATGCTCCAGCATCATCCCCATCACTACTGAACATGCTCCAGCATCATCCCCATCACTACTGAACATGCTCCAGCATCATCCCCATCACTACTGAACATGCTCCAGCAACATCCCCATCACTACTGAACATGCTCCAGCATCATCCCCATCACTACTGAACATGCTCCAGCATCATCCCCATCACTACTGAACATGCTCCAGCATCATCACCATCACTACTGAACATGCTCCAGCATCATGATCATCACTACTGAACATGCTCCAGCATCATCCCCATCACTACTGAACATGCTCCAGCATCATGATCATCACTACTGAACATGCTCCAGCATCATGATCATCACTACTGAACATGCTCCAGCATCATCCCCATCACTACTGAACATGCTCCAGCATCATCACCATCACTACTGAACATGCTCCAGCATCATGATCATCACTACTGAACATGCTCCAGCATCATCCCCATCACTACTGAACATGCTCCAGCATCATGATCATCACTACTGAACATGCTCCAGCATCATGATCATCACTACTGAACATGCTCCAGCATCATGATCATCACTACTGAACATGCTCCAGCATCATGATCATCACTACTGAACATGCTCCAGCATCATCCCCATCACTACTGAACATGCTCCAGCATCATGATCATCACTACTGAACATGCTCCAGCATCATGATCATCACTACTGAACATGCTCCAGCATCATGATCATCACTACTGAACATGCTCCAGCATCATCTCCATCACTACTGAACATGCTCCAGCCTCATCCCCATCACTACTGAACATGCTCCAGCATCATCACCATCACTACTGAACATGCTCCAGCATCATCCCCATCACTACTGAACATGCTCCAGCATCATCTCCATCACTACTGAACATGCTCCAGCATCATCTCCATCACTACTGAACATGCTCCAGCATCATCTCCATCACTACTGAACATGCTCCAGCATCATCTACATCACTACTGAACATGCTCCAGCATCATCTCCATCACTACTGAACATGCTCCAGCATCATGATCATCACTACTGAACATGCTCCAGCATCATCTCCATCACTACTGAACATGCTCCAGCATCATGATCATCACTACTGAACATGCTCCAGCATCATGATCATCACTACTGAACATGCTCCAGCATCATGATCATCACTACTGAACATGCTCCAGCATCATGATCATCACTACTGAACATGCTCCAGCATCATCTCCATCACTACTGAACATGCTCCAGCCTCATCCCCATCACTACTGAACATGCTCCAGCATCATCACCATCACTACTGAACATGCTCCAGCATCATCCCCATCACTACTGAACATGCTCCAGCATCATCTCCATCACTACTGAACATGCTCCAGCATCATCTCCATCACTACTGAACATGCTCCAGCATCATGATCATCACTACTGAACATGCTCCAGCATCATCTCCATCACTACTGAACATGCTCCAGCCTCATCCCCATCACTACTGAACATGCTCCAGCATCATCACCATCACTACTGAACATGTTCCAGCATCATCCCCATCACTACTGAACATGCTCCAGCATCATCTCCATCACTACTGAACATGCTCCAGCATCATCTCCATCACTACTGAACATGCTCCAGCATCATCTCCATCACTACTGAACATGCTCCAGCATCATCTCCATCACTACTGAACATGCTCCAGCATCATCTCCATCACTACTGAACATGCTCCAGCATCATGATCATCACTACTGGACATGCTCCAGCATCATCTCCATCACTACTGAACATGCTCCAGCATCATGATCATCACTACTGAACATGCTCCAGCATCATGATCATCACTACTGAACATGCTCCAGCATCATCACCATCACTACTGAACATGCTCCAGCATCATCCCCATCACTATTCTGATCACAAAAAACTTCAGTGTATAATGTGTTGTGCTCCACTTGGGCTGGACGGTAGAGCGACGGTCTCGCTTCATGGCGTTCAATCAGCGTTCAATCGTTCAATCCCCGACCGTCCAAGAGGTTGGGCACCATTCCTTCCCCTTCCCCCCCTTGTCCCATTCCATATCGTAATCCATCCCAGAGCTATATAGACGTAATGTCTTGGCGCTATCCCCTGATAGTTCCTTTCCCTTCATCTGTATTTTCCAGCTTTGTTCATATTGCCAACAGGGAACATGTTAGTAATAACACAATTTTTTTATTTTGATATTAATCATAATCTGGAAATATACTCAGAATACGTCAACATGGTCACTAAGTATCTATGTCATATATTGCAATATATTGCAACCTACCCTGACTATGCGCCCTGGAGAGGTCACTCCAGACCGCAACTTCATAGTCTCCTGAGACTGATGGAAGCATGCTGTAATAAAGGTTGTGTATTATGAAGGGGGTTGATAGGCCTACCGGTCAGTGGTAGTATCGCCTTGTTGGTCTATATGAATACAGGCCACCCAGGATATTACTGGGATACAGGATGACGAAATATTACTAAAATATTACTTTAGAGACAATGAAGTAATGCTTAGAAGAATTAGATACTAAGTCATTGTTTGCAGTTATCACTTGAGGCGAGCGGACAACCTCGATGTGTTTACAGTCATAAGGCAGCGGTCTTACTAAGATGCACATTGTAAAAGTTAGACAAAGTTGCCTAAAATAATCCTATAAATAACCTGTTATACAGTTGTCTATCACCTTTTTCAACCTAAAATATGGAAGCGTTAGTGTGTGTTAGTACAGTACCTGAGAGCTACAGAGTATGGGATAACATTAATGAACATTAATGAACATTAATGAACATTAATAAACATTAATGAACAAGGATGAACATAGCGTATTTTTGCCCGAAACGCTAAGCGTGCTACTGGCTGTATAAGAATGTAAAATTAACTTAATTTTTATGTTCTCTGTTAACCCCCAATGTACCTTCTTGTATATAAATAAATAAATAAATTAAAGCAGTATTCTCATATACGTACACATCGCAAGTTGTCATGTACATACACATCTCAAGTTGTCATGTACATACACATCTCAAGTTGTCATGTACATACACATCTCAAGTTGTCATGTACATACACATCTCAAGTTGTCATGTACATACACATCTCAAGTTGTCATGTACATACACATCGCAAGTTGTCATGTACGTACACATCGTAAGTTGTCATGTACGTACACATCGCAAGTTGTCATGTACGTACACATCGTAAGTTGTCATGTACATACACATCGCAAGTTGTCATGTACGTACACATCGCAAGTTGTCATGTACATACACATCGCAAGTTGTCATGTACGTACACATCGTAAGTTGTCATGTACATACACATCGCAAGTTGTCATTTACGTACACATCGTAAGTTGTCATGTACATACACATCGCAAGTTGTCATTTACGTACACATCGCAAGTTGTCATGTACATACACATCGCAAGTTGTCATGTACGTACACGTTGTTGTTGTTGTTATAGATTCAGCTACTCGGAACAAGTTCCAAGTAGCACGGGCTATGGTGAGCCCGTAACCTACCTGGCACCTCGCAGGTTATCATCAGGTTAAATATCAATACACCAACTGGGAAGACTCAGGAACATATCCTTGTAGTGTTACCGTCCACAGTAAGTGAACCATCTCAATGTTTATCTATCACGTGGCTTCAAGTGAAGCCACTTAATGTGACTAAAGTAACATTAATACCACTTATGATAATCAGTCACTGAGGCCCTGATCCGTGGTCGAGTCTCACCTGGTCAAAGATGTTAGTCTGCCGGGTTTCCTCACTGTGTACAGCTCCTTCAAGGTCCATCTCCAGGGATTTGATTTTCCTTCGTCCACTACCTAATAACAGAGAGCCATTAATATGATGCATATAACATACTAAATACTCTTACATAACAGATCAGCTCTATGTAAACCATTTTCCTTGATAAATACAATAAGTAAATCCTAAGTATACAAGAAACATATATATATATATATATATATATATATATATATATATATATATATATATATATATATATATATATATATATATATATATATATATATATATATATATATATATATAAGAAGGGAGTACCACCTCTAGCTGGAAGAAGGGGGAAACATAGCCTCGGAGGAAACCACGCATAACGCATTAGAGGGAATGTTTAGATCCCCTCCAATACAGTTTCTGTGTGCTTTTCTCCTACCACCCCCTTCCTTTTTTATTTTTTGTGCTTTATTATGCATTTGATGGTTACAAGATATACATGGGTTGATACAAAAATAATAATGCAAAAAGGTGATTAAAGGTGCTTAAAGGTTATGGATCTCTTGAAAAACACAACAATGGGAAACATTGATGAATGTCACAGACGGGTTCGATCATTGTTGCAAGTCAAACACTTCTTCGAATTCCTCTGAAGTTGGACTAGTGCCCAAGACGCAACAGGCATTTCCCCTCTGAATCGCAACACTGAGGCGCTGGAACAAGAAACTTTTTGTTCTCTGGTCTTTTGTAGCGCTGATCAATTTGTCCCCCAATTCCTTCAGGAACTTCAATGCACATTTTCCCCACGAACCGAGGGTCTCCGAGCCGATCGGAACAAAGCTGTAGCAGTGTGCTAGACCTCTGTATTTAATAATTTTCTGCGATTCCCTGAAAGAAGCAGCACCACCGCTTTCACGTGTGCTGTAGTGGAGGTAGGTACTGGCCAGTGTGGCAGCGCACGTGTAGTCCCATACCACTTGCTTACCATCCTTCCAAGGTAGCAAGGTGACCCCATCAGGGCGCTTCTGAGGGTCGTTAGGTCTGGATAAGTGTGGTTCTCTTTGTGCCGGGCAGCGGGCTGTGGCGAGGCTCCTCTTGATGATGTCGTTGACTTCTTCATGTCTTGCAATTTTACCCTGTGATTTACGACATACCAGACCATGACGACCATATTGGTCTGCCATCGCAGTTCCGCAGATGCACCTATGTTCGGTGAGGATGGGGCGGCAAGGCGAAGGGCAACTCCAATGCGGAGAGCGTCATGACTGAGGCGAGTTCCCAGGGCTGCATTGGGCACAGCAAATAAAAAATCCCCGGCGTGGGGTGCTGTTACCGCTAGGAGGCGGGCTTTGTTTTCAGCATCAGCGTTGTCAATCATTGCTGTGACAGTCTTTTCCATTATGGGGCTATCCCAGTGGGCCTGCTTGTGGTCTTTTGGGACTTGTGGTCGGGGTTGAGGGTGTGCAATGGTGTCCCATTGTCTGTCTGTCCCATATATATATGTCGTACCTAGTAGCCAGAACGCACTTCTCAGCCTACTATGCAAGGCCCGATTTGCCTAATAAGCCAAGTTTTCATGAATTAATTGTTTTTCTCAATTTTTTTCTTATGAAATGATAAAGCTACCCATTTCATTATGTATGAGGTCAATGTTTTTTTATTAGAGTTAAAATTAACGTAGATATATGACCGAACCTAACCAACCCTACCTAACCTAACCTAACCTTTCTTTATAGGTTAGGTTAGGTTAGGTAGCCGAAAAAGTTAGGTAGGTTAGGTAGTCGAAAAACAATTAATTCATGAAAACTTGGCTTATTAGGCAAATTGGGCCTTGCATAGTAGGCTGAGAAGTGCGATCTGGCTACTAGGTACGACATATATATATATATATATATATATATATATATATATATATATATATATATATATATATATATATATATATATATATAATTTATATATATATAAATATATATATATATATATATCTATATATATATAATATATATAATTTATATATATAATTTATATATATATAAATATATATATATATATATATATATATATATATATATATAAATATATATATATATAAATATATATATATATATATATATATATATATATATATATATTATATACCCATTCTTCATTTGGAGTGATAACGTCTCATTTCTCCTTTTAATATTCTGTCCAATATACATTTGCATTATTTTTGTTACTATAAATAGGATTTTAATTCATTATTTCACTTTTTCATAAACTTTTATAACTTATAAACCTTTGCTAATTTGTAGAACCAAAATATTTACAGTTCAATATTTACTCGGCTCGTGATACATGACATACTGTAGTGTAATGATACATGACATACTGTAGTGTAATGATACATGACATACTGTAGTGTAATGATACATGACATACTGTAGTGTAATGATACATGACATACTGTAGTGTAATGATACATGACATACTGTAGTGTAATGATACATGACATACTGTAGTGTAATGATACATGACATACTGTAGTGTAATGATACATGACATACTGTAGTGTAATGATACATGACATACTGTAGTGTAATGATACATGACATACTGTAGTGTAATGATACATGACATACTGTAGTGTAATGATACATGACATACTGTAGTGTAATGATACATGACATACTGTAGTGTAATGATACATGACATACTGTAGTGTAATGATACATGACATACTGTAGTGTAATGATACATGACATACTGTAGTGTAATGATACATGACATACTGTAGTGTAATGATACATGACATACTGTAGTGTAATGATACATGACATACTGTAGTGTAATGATACATGACATACTGTAGTGTAATGATACATGACATACTGTACTGTAATGATACATGACATACTGTAGTGTAATGATACATGACATACTGTACTGTAATGATACATGACA
>NC_091191.1:21907220-22009720 GCF_040958095.1 Procambarus clarkii | reverse complement strand
GAGAAAATAGTCCGTAAACAGTATTTAGTGAAGCGTTATTGAAGGCGAGATGTAAATGGAGGTGAGCGTCGTGTATTCTGTGTAGCATTATGTAGCAATGAATGAATTATCAGGGGAAAACGGCAAGCCATTACGACTATATAGCACTTGGAAAGGGTCAGGATAAGGATTTGGGATAGGAGCAGGAGAAGGAATGGTGCTCAACCACTTGGACGGTCGGGGATTGAACGCCGACCTGAATGAAGCGAGACCGTCGCTCTACCGTCCAGCCCAAGTGGTTGAGTACCTAATGGTATGAGGCATTATGTAGCAAATAAACCATTAAATACTTCCCAGGAGGGGACTGAGTATGTACGCATGAACATACCATGCACGAAGGCGTCCTGGACGTCATAGGGACCTGCCTGAAGGAGGAGGCTGGAGACGAGAGTGAAGGACGCCTGTGAGGACTGGGTGACAGCAGGCTCTAGAGGACCACCTACAACAATGTCCTGGGTGCACTCCACTCGCTCCCACGCACTCCAGTGGCGCTGCATCTGGCATGACTGGCTGCTCCTGGAGAAAACATCACAATTATTATTGATCAACTGTCGTCAAACTCTATGGACGTCATCACTGGTATAGTCTTGTGGTTCAGTACACGTGGAACTGGATAGACCAAGAAACACACAGAGGAATATGAGAGACTACAGACCTGGAGACTACAATAAGGTGAGGGATTATCTGAGTGAAGTCCAGTGGGGGAGGGAACTGGAAGGTAAGACAAAAATGAAATGATGGAAGTTATTGCTAAAAAATGTGCAGAAGGAACAGAGCTGTACATTCCACTCAAGGAGGTAAATGAAAAAGGCAAAGTAAACCCCTGGTTTAATAGGCAGTGCAGAGAAGCATATGAGAGGAACAGAAAAGAATGGACAAATTACAGAGAGCTAGGATCAGAGGAAAATAGAGATACATTAAAGAGAGCCATGAATTATTTAACGAAAGAATCCGAGAGACAATTTGAAAATTACATCGCAGCTAAAACTAAGGACCAACCAAAGCTCTTTATAGCCATATTAGAAGAAAAACAACATTCAAAGACCACGTAATAGGGCTAAAGAGGCAAGGGGGAAGTCTTGCAGAAAACGACAAGGAGGTGTGCGAGGAACTAAACAAAATATTCCAGGAGATCTTTACAATGGAACCAATGTGGAGACCATCATTGAGTGATGAAAAGCCAGAGGAAACATTGGATGACATAGTAGCCACAGTGGAAGAGGTTAAGTAACACCTGAAGGAACTAAAGTAACAAAATCAATTGGGACAAACTTAATTAATATCACCATGGCTACTAAAGGATGCTACAGAGGTGCCATGTCACCCAATAACTGAGGTTCCTAATACAACACTCGAAACAGGAACTCTGGCACTTCGCAAGGAATATTTGCAGAGTACTAGAGAGAGAGTAATAAAGTTGAGAATAATTGAGTATCTAGAGAGGATGAACATTGTAACAAAATGGCAACATTGATTTAGAAAGGGAAATTTATGCCTGACAAACGTGATAAAGTTCTAAGACAAGGTTACTAGAATACGTCATGAAAAAGAAGATGGGTAGGTTGCATTTTTCTAGACTGTCAAAAGGTATTTGATACTGTTTCTCATGAAAGGCTCATGTTCAAGATGGAGAAGCAAGCTAGGATAATTGGGAAACACTAAACTGCATAAGGGAATACTTGAAGGACAGAAGACAGTCACAGTCAGAGGCGAGGTCTCCAGCTGCAGAAATGTTACAAGTGGGGTACCCCTAAGGACCGGTCCTTGGACCACTGCTGTTCCTTATTTATGTTAATGATCTACCCGAGGGAGTGGGCTCATACATGTCAATGTTTGCGGACGATGAGAAAATAATGAGGAATGTGAAAACAGAGGACTGGAAAATGTTACAGAATGACAAACTCCAAAAGTGGACAAACAAATGGTTGCTAGAGTTCAATCCTAATAAGTGTCAGGTAATAATGATGAGGAAGGGAGAAAGAAGACCAAAAGTGGTCTACACTGTTAACGGAAGGCAGATGCAGGAATATGAGAGCGAAAGCGATTTGAGAGTGGATATAATTCTATTCCTAACACCAGAGGCACACACAGGCAGGGTAACATCGGCAGCATATGGGACGCTCGTAAACATTAGAAAGCCGTTTAGAAACCAAAATCAGGTCAGCTCCGCTTCTGTGCCAGGTAAGTCCACTACGGGGGAGCCGGTCGGCCGAGCGGACAGCACGCTGGACTTGTGATTCTGTGGTCCCAGTTTCGATCCCAGGCGCCGGCGAGAAACAATGGCCAGAGTTTCTTTCACCCTATGCCCCTGTTACCTAGCAGTAAAATAGGTACCTGGGTGTTAGTCAGCTGTCACGGGCTGCTTCCTGGGGGTGGAGGCCTGGTCGAGGACCGGGCCGCGGGGACACTAAAAAGCCCCGAAATCATCTCAAGATAACCCTCAAGATAACTCAAGATACGGGGTCACCATAGCCCGTGCTACCTTAAACCTTTAGTTTTGAGAAGCTGAATCTAAAACAACAACAATAACCTAAATCATGATGCATTCAAAGCAATCTACACAACTTTTGTTAGACCAATACTGGAATATGCCGCATCTGCTTGGGATTCATATCTTGTGAAACATAAAACTAAAGACGAAAAAGTGCAGAGGTTTGTTACTAGATTATTGCCAGAGCTTAGAGGGTTAAGTTATGAAGATATTTATTTATTTATATACAAGAAGGTACATTGGGTTTGTGAGAATACATAGCATAGTACAGTATTTACAATCTTGTAAAGCCACTAGTACGCGCAGCGTTTCGGGCAGATAAGCTGAAGGAATTGGATCTCACAACCTTAGAGGACAGAAGAAATAGTTATAATAACATATTATAAGATACTGAGGGATAAGATGGACAAAGGCAGCCCCTTTAAGTTAAGAGACAGTAGAACAAGAGGACACAAGTTGTTGTGTTAGACGCAGCAAAGAATGTCTCATGATATCACATGTAAACAAAATAAATTAGATTCCATTAAATAATGGAATTTTTTATTAAATTCCATTAAATTAAAAATTTATTAGTAAACAAAATAAATCATTGCAATGCTACTCAATTTCAACATGAGTCATTCTGTTTGCAGCCCATCCTAAGGATTAAGTGAATATACCGAGTGGACTTCTTCCCTTGTTAAACCACTTTGATATATATTTGATATACTTTTCTTTCTATTTGTGATGCTTTGAGGGCTTATAAAGGTTCCAATAATAGTCTATTGGTAAACTGGCAAATGAAACTGTGTTTTAAACACACATTATTCTCAAATTATAACTGCATTTTAGAAAAATATTTAAGTTTTAAAACTGGCTAAGTCTCTGGAATATGTGTTTTCTTTAATAAATCCTGAGGTCAAAGTTTTCTTTTATGTCAAGTTCTAGGGGATACTCAAGCAGGAGCGGGAGCCGGTCGGCCGAACGGACAGCAAGTGGGACTTGTGATCCTGTGGTCCTGGGTTCGATCCCAGCCGCCGGCGAGAAACAATGGGCACAGTTTCTTTCACCCTATGCCCCTGTTACCTAGCAGTAAATTAGGTACCTGGGTGTTAGTCAGCTGTCACGGGCTGCTTCCTGGGGGTAGAGGCCTGGTCGAGGACCGGGCCGCGGGGACACTTAAAAAGCCCCGAAATCATCTCAAGATAACCTCAAGAAGAGTTGTTACATTCATGTTACGAGTCAGTACAAGGCTAATTTAATATGGAGACATAATAACAGACTCTGGGATGGTGCTGCTGAGCCGAGAGCATTAACACAACTATAATAAATATGAACAGGTATGAAAAAGTGTGATAAATATTAAGTTTTCAGGACACGGAAAAGTAACAAATTCATTTCTTAATATAGAACACTAAACACTGGAAGAAAGACATGTTAAATATGTTGTGGGAAATTTGGGTGAGCGAGGACATATTTATTGGTGGTGACTGACTTAGGACTGATGGGAATGATAGGCTGGAATACAGTAACAAACAAAAAGTAATTTAAATAAAGATATGTCATCACTGTGGGAAATATTTCCAACTTATAATTAAGAAATAAATATTTCGAATAAAAAAACAGCTATGGGGATTCGCCCTCTGTTAAGCTTATAAGACTAATCACAAATTGTTACTAATTAAATTACGTTATTATGATAAATATTCCTGTCATTAAAATACCAATGATAATATTACTGGGCTGACGTAACATCTGTGACATCAGCCAGCTTCACGCCACAACGAGAAGTGAGTAACTGAACATAGTTTCATAAGCCTCGTTAAATTTGGTGAATTAAACAGTAGAGATAAAATCTAACACATTTTATATGAAACAAATCAATATATTCAGTTCAGATTCTGTAATCATTCAAATTAAACAACCTAACTGCTAATTTAATAACTATTAGTTCTGAGGTGTCGGAGAGCGTGAGTGTGGAGGAGGGAGGACTGGCCGTGTTGGTACTGATGACCACAAGAGCTTGACCAACGACACGGGGAGTCTTGATACACACAGTCTCAGGTAGCCTTAACATACGCCTAAGCCATAATTACGGCCGTTAGCAGAAGACAACAACGGGTCTGTTCTGGTCCAGGATACGTATCTTCTCCTAGTTGTTAGTTGTTGGAGCCAATTATAGACATTGGGAGTTTGTTACAACACTGGTAATAGGTGATGAACAAGACAAACACCAGTATGCATCCATACATAACTAAATTAATTGAATGAAAACCGTGAGAACATTAACATAAATTGTGCAGTGGTCCTATTGACTCTGCATTGCTGGCAGGCGGAGTATCCAGTTGAGACTCGCTTGGGGCATCGCCATTAACCACGAGGCGACGCTTCAACCCAACCTCTTACAAATAACGTCAATTTTTGCCAGTATGCGCGGCGCTATGGCCACAAATGGACGTAATTTGAAATGAAATCGGCTCACGAAAGTAATGTATATTCCTGTTTTCTGTTTTGAGTCCTCTGGCTTACTCGGTAAGGTTAGGAGAGGAAACTTTTAATTATCGGTTTTCATGACGCTTTGAAGCCTTTGCAGAACTTCTTGCCCTCCTAACATACCAGAGGACACTTAATATGCTGTTTTGAAAAAAAAAAAATCTAAAATTTATTTGTATTTATTTTTCCTTTTCAAATTACGTACATTTTTGGCCAAAGCGCATAGGAGCGAAAACCGACGTTATTTGTAAGAGGACGGGTTAACGTGCATTAATTTGTTGGGTTATCGATGATCATACTTGCTATAACTGTTATGAATCATCTGACCAGATAAGACGGATTGTACTTACTAACCCCATTCTCATAATACAGGGATTTAAATACTACCAACAATTAATTCAGTTCACCTTAACCGTGAATGTAAATTTCATTAATAATTATATTTCCTGTACTATCCGAATTAATACTAAACACTATTCCCCCCCCCCCAATGTTAGTGGAGATTACAATTAACTTTGTTATACAGTCCATTCAAACTTAATAGAATTTTAAATATACCGACCATCTACTAAAATTAAAATATCTACCTTAGCCACATGATCCCACAATCACAAATGATGATAGAAGTGGCAGGTCTAAATATATTTAGTAACAATACTAACAATGATTACTTAAGTAAATAAAGAGTGGTGACAAGGGTAGATAAAAACACAGTTCTGGCACAAGGTTGGACGCTGTCTAATATTTTGTTGTATTGAAAACTTGATTATGATCTGACTGTATCAGTTTATAATTACTCATCACAGAGAAACGATGCAAAAAGACAATAATTAGACTAGCAAGACTGTCCCTGGGAGCGAGACTCACCTTAAGATAGGGAGGTCGGTGGTGGGGGTGTGGAAGGCATGGTTGGCGTGCGGGAGGTACGGAAGGTGGGTGTTGCCACGACACTCTCTCTTAGTTTTGTTTACAATCATGCCGGAATCGTCGTTGGGTTCATGACTTATGGTGTACAACGTCTCACATTCCCCAGACACATCTCTCTGTCGAGGATCACCACACATTTGCCAATATTATACCGGAGAAAACATTTCCTATTATTGTACCTACTTTCATATAATACTACAGTGTAACAACTGAACAAACTCAACGTTTTGTCATTAGCCTTCACAGTAACTCAGACTGACTTACCTCCTGCACCACGACCTCATCTCTCTCATCCAAGTTTAACAAGCTGGTTTGTAACGTTGAAAGAATTCCTCGCTTGAAGTTTGTGGTAACAGCATCTTCGTCTTCGTGAGCGCACACGTGTTCAATTCTCCCTCCCTGGTAACTGCAAGCAAAACAACGGAACACCACTGAACAAACACCTTATATTAAAGCCGATTATTAAAACAACTTAGGACACTCAAGTTGTCCATTGCTGCCACTTTAGGACCGAGAACTTAAAACAATGAGAAACGCAGCAAGGAGATAATATCAAGCTTTTGTTCTCTAGCTATCTTGTGATTCATATTCAATCATAAATAATTAATTTAGCATAAACATTTATAGTGAGCTACAACAAACTTCCCCCATCTACTACAAGAAGAGATGGATTGACAGAGAGAATTAATCATACGTAGGCCTACAACTGCACTCAATATTCAATTCATTGATGTTGCGGAAAATCATAGCATTATAAATGGCACATCCGCGTAGATGTTGTGATAATCAGCTGAACCAAGGCAAAGTTTTGCCATACTTAACACTTTAGGTGGGTGAAGGTGTTGCCATACCCAACACTTTAGGTGGGTGAAGGTGTTGCCATACTTAACACTTTAGGTGGGTGAAGGTGTTGCCATACTTAACACTTTAGGTGGGTGAAGGTGTTGCCATACTTAACACTTTAGGTGGGTGAAGGTGTTGCCATACCCAACACTTTAGGTGGGTGAAGGTGTTGCCATACCCAACACTTTAGGTGGGTGAAGGTGTTGCCATACCCAACCCTTTAGGTGGGTGAAGGTGTTGCCATACCCAACCCTTTAGGTGGGTGAAGGTGTTGCCATACCCAACCCTTTAGGTGGGTGAAGGTGTTGACATACCCAACACTTTAGGTGGGTGAAGGTGTTGCCATACCCAACCCTTTAGGTGGATGAAGGTGTTGCCATACCCAACCCTTTAGGTGGATGAAGGTGTTGCCATACCCAACCCTTTAGGTGGGTGAAGGTGTTGCCATACCCAACACTTTAGGTGGGTGAAGGTGTTGCCATACCCAACCCTTTAGGTGGGTGAAGGTGTTGCCATACCCAAATAAAGGAGATGTTACCATACCGTGGAGACACCAATAAGCGGGTTCTCCCGCAGCCGTATCTTATCTTGAGATGATTTCGGGGCTTAGCGTCCCCGCGGCCCGATCCTCGATCAGGCCTCCTTTTTGTTACACATCGTCAGGAAGCAGCTCGTAGCAGCTGTCTACCTCCCAGGTACCTATTTACTGCTAAGTAAACAGGGCTTCAGGTTGAAAAAAAAATTCTGCCCATTTGCTTCCGCCGGGATCGAACCCGGAACCTTAGGACTACGAATCCAAAGCGCTGTCCACTCAGCCGTCAGGATCCCTAGTTAATGCCATCACAGCCACCCTTACCATAACCATATACTGTCACCAACAGCTCACCTGATCTAACAGCAGCACTCACACAATATCGAGACACTAATTTAATTGAATGTTTTAATGTGTGTAGCTCAATCTATGTCAGGCCGAGCCTATAATTACTGTTAGGTAAACTGTTCCCATGAGATGGCCAGACAGTTGTCAAAAAACTTTAAAATGAGTTAAATTCACTAATATAAAACATTATATAAAATTATTTCTGAAAAATAAATGAGGAAGTTTAAATGAATATATAAATGAGCGCCATCTTGGTTCACACACGAGTACTGAGCACCATCTTGGTTCACATGCTAGGACTGAGCACCATCTTGGTTCACACATGAGCACTGAGCACCATCTTGGTTCACATGCTAGGACTGAGCACCATCTTGGTTCACACACGAGTACTGAGCACCATCTTGGTTCACATGCTAGGACTGAGCACCATCTTGGTTCACACATGAGCACTGAGCACCATCTTGGTTCACATGCTAGGACTGAGCACCATCTTGGTTCACACACCAACACTGAGCACCATCTTGGTTCACACACACCAGCACTGAGCACCATCTTGGTTCACATGCTAGGACTGAGCACCATCTTGGTTCACACACACCAGCACTGAGCACCATCTTGGTTCACATGCTAGGACTGAGCGCCATCTTGGTTCACACACTACCACTGAGCCCCATCTTGGCTCACAGACGGGTCTTGAGTCTTGGTATAACCTGTCACTTCCAATCAAAACCAAAAAAGGAACAAAAACGCCTTGAAATCGAAATGTTTTTAAACGACATCCACAAGCTAGAGGACGATAAAAAAGTCCCCACCACTGACACACTTCAGGCTGAACTGCTAGCAGAGGCGGGGAAAAAACGAGCGACATACTCATCGAAAATCCTGAATCCACGACACAAAGAAGCAGCAAAACAATTTAAAAATCTGGAAGGTGTAACAATAAGAAAAGCCGACAAGACAGCAGCATGTGTGTTGATACCAACCGAAGAACATGAATAAAATCAGCGACATCCTCAGTGACGACACTAAATTTCAGCTTATCATGAGGAACCCTTAGGAAGACCTTAATCACAAAGTGATCAAAACTACTACCGCAATCATCGCAAAGAATGGTGGTGGTGTTCACTTTGTTAAACTCCAAGGCGACTATAGCCTAGTATATTCCTATGGCAATGTCGAGATACATAAACCAGGTAACCCACTACGCCCAATAATCAGTCAAATATCAACTCCAACATATTAGTAGGCATCCGTCAGTCCCATGAGGTTATGGAGTTTTGCCCTGGGTGTGTAGCTGTTGTAGTCTACTTGGATGCAACGCCTGCTGTGGCTGTGAAGGCCAACCCGAGAATGACAGTCGCGACTGCAGCAGGCGCAGATCAACACCGAAGCGGGTACGTCTGACAGTGGTCGAAACCTCCTCTGAAGTCTATTATCCTCCGCCTGCCTTTTCAGTTCATCTTCGTATTGCTGGAGTCCCTTCTGCACTTTGCATCGCCAGGCAGATCTGTCCGCAGCTGCTGCCTCCCAAGTGTTGATGTCGATGTTCATCTGCTTGAGGTCGCGTTTGCAGGCGTCTTTGAAATGCAGCTGAGGTGTTCCGGTGGGTCTCCTTCCTAACGCCAATACAAGAGGTCCTTCGGTATGTGGCCATCTTCCATGCGTGTGACATGTCCCAGCCAACACATGTGACTCTGCTTCAGGAGAATGAACATTGAAGGGACTCCTGTTCTCTCGAGTACTGTGTTGTTGGTGACGTGGTCTTTCCACGTGATGTCAAGGATGCTTCTTGGGTTCCTCATGTGAAAGGTAATGAGCCGTCTCCCCTGGCGAGAGCGCAGGGTCCAGGATTCCGAGCCGTAGATGTTATATATTGGTTATATTGAGGTTATATTGAGATGATTTCGGGGCTTAGTGTCCCCCGCGGCCCGGTCCTCGACCAGGCCTCCACCCCCAGGAAGCAGCCCGTAGCAGCTGTCTAACTCCCAGGTACCTATTTACTGCTAGGTAACAGGGGCATCAGGGGTGAAAGAAACATTTTGCCCATTTGTCTCCGCCTCCACTGGGGATCGAACCCAGAACCTCAGGACTACGAATCCGAGGCGCTGTCCACCCAGCTATCAGGCACAGTACATAGTGTAGGGAAGTGTACTCACCACACATGCCATGTAGACTTGTTCCTTGGTGTGCACTGTCAGTTTGGCATTTTCCAAAATGCACTTTGTGAGCCTGGCCAGTGTTGTTGCAGCCTTCGCGATATGCCTGTTGAGCTCTGTGTCCAGGGAAAGGGTGTTTGAGATTGTGGAGCCCAGGTACACAAACTCGTGAACTGCCTCCAGCACATAGTCTGCTATGTTTATACAGGGTAGCTCATTGACATCTTGTCCCATCACCTGTATCTTCTTTAGGTTGATTGTCAGGCCGAATGCGGAACAGGCTAGGCCGAGGTCATCAATGAACTCGTTCTTCGCTTCGGTAGAGGAAGTCAGTGTTGGTGCATAGGCGTCGCCTTCGCTCCTTCTCCTGTTGGTGGAAGCAGTTCCGCCAGGCCTAGAGGCTAAGCCACACGTGCAGGCCAGGAGCTGGACTTGGTTGTCAGAGGCTATTTTAGATGCACGCCATCAGGAAGCACTTTACAGGCTGTGGGAGCTTTCTCTACAACCCTTCCCCCGGCTATGACATCCCTTGGAACTCCAACCTACCACCTGGCAAAAAGACTAAACGAACTCCTAACTTCATACACTCCAAGCCATTCTACATTCTACAATCATCAGCAGATTTCCTTAAAATAATGAAGACTACACAGCCCGAAGAAATTATTGCTTCACTAGACGTCAGATCCCTATTTACCAACGTCCCGGTCGACACCTCCATAGAAATTATCCTGGACAGCGTATACAGAGATGAGAGCACTACCAAATTAGACATACCCGAGCCACACCTGAAGAGTTTTCACATGGCATGTATATAGGAAGTTCTTTTCATCAGTCCATAAAGAAACATGTATCAACAGATAGACAGAGCAGGCCGAGCAGCAATCTATTTTATTTTTATTTTATTTTATTTATATATATACACGAAGGTACATTGAGATTGTGAGGATACATAGTCTAGTAATTACGATCTTGTAAAGCCACTAGTACGCACAGCGTTTCGGGCAGGTCCTTAATCTAAGAAACTTTAAGTAGGTAAATTTAAATTTAATTAATTTAGATTTAAAAAAAAAAATTATAACAGTTACAAAGCAAGAAAAAAAATAAAAGAAGAGAGAAAATTGTAGGTATATTATAGCACATAGGTAGCTCAGATTGATTGCAATGACAGCTTGAATGGTAGTTGACAAAAATTAGTAGGCACAATACAGCATATGGCTAGCACATAAAAGAAGACAGCAATGAACACAATGATAAAGTTGTTTGGGTTAAGTACATAAAGATTGGGAGATTGGGTAACACTAGATACAGAGCAAATTTAAAGCTCAGTGTAGGAAACTACGAAGATGAAATTAGGTACTTTTTGTTTTTGTTTTTAAATGAGGCAAAAGTTTGACAGCTTTTCAATTCACTAGGGAGTGAGTTCCATAGACTAGGTCCCTTAATTTGCATAGTGTTTACACAGATTAAGTTTGACCCTGGGGATATCAAAGAGATATTTATTTCTGGTGTGGTGATGATGGGTGTGGCAATGGGTACCACACTAGGAGTGCTATTTCTTAACTTTTACATGGGCACCATCGAGGAAAGAGTCTTCAGTAGCAGGCAAAAAGCAAGTGTATACTGCCGTTATGTCAATGACATATTCGTATTAGTATACGATATAGAAGGACTAATTGGTCTAAAAAGCCATCTAGAGAGCGAGTCAGGACTCCAATTCACCAATGAAAATAGTGAAAATAACAGTCTTCCATTCCTGGATATACTAATAAAAACAGGAGCATCTCTAAGCACCAGCGTATATACTAAGCCTACAAACATAGGATTATGCCTAAACGGTAGGAGGGAGTGCCCCCAAAGATACAAAGCCAGTGTTCTCAATGCTTATATTCATCAAGCCCTTACCCACTGCCTGGAATGGAGCAACGTAAGTCGGGAGTTTGAAAGGATAACACAAGTCCTGGTGAACAAGGGATATAATAGCCACAAGATACGCATCTCTATAAGATGACACTTGGACAGGTGTTACAATCCTGAACAAAGAATAGAACCACAACCCAAAAATTATATGACAAATCCACCATGAATAATGGCTGTAAGAAACAGGAAAGAATAATAACAGAAATAGTACATGAAAAGAGTAAAACGCACAACCTCTAACCAAGACATTGACATCATCATATACTAAAAAACAAAGAAGACCACTGACCTCCTCCTTAAAAACACACCCGAAGCCAAGTGAGAACCCTTTACAGCAGTTGAACGTGGTATAAATGTGCCCCCCTCCAGCCCCCATGAAGAATAAATCCTTTAATCCAAGTACATAGGTATGACGTCGATCAAGCTCATGAGACGTTTGACTTGTCATCTTCAATCAGATGCTCCTAATAATCACACGAGTAAAGCCCATGTCATCGCCCTAACAAGAGAAATGCTGAATGAAAATACTTGCATATTAGACAAAACCCAGGATGTAAGAAGATTACAAATTCTTGAAGCCATACACATAAAAGTCGAACAACCCATCATAAATGCTTAAATAATGGAACTATTCACTAAATCCACCATGAGAGTGAGAACATGACCGGAATGTGAAGATGCCAAAGAGGACCTAACTGCACAAAACGCCATTCCCACTACACCTGACTAGTCTTTGTATATATATATATATATATATGTATATATATATATATATATGCGTGGTTTAATCCGAGGCTATGGGTCCCCCTTCTTCCAGCTAGAGGTGGTACTCCCTTCTATATATATATATATATATATATATATATATATATATATATATATATATATATATATATATATATATATATATATATATATATATATATAGGTAGGGTTGGTTAGGTTCGGTCATATATCTACGTTAATTTTAACTCCAATAAAAAAAAATTGACCTCATACATAATGAAATGGGTAGCTTTATCATTTCATAAGAAAAAAAATAGAAAAAATATATTAATTCATGAAAACTTGGCTTATTAGGCAAATCGGGCCTTGAATAGTAGGCCAAAAAGTGAGTTCTGGCTACTAGGTACGACATATATATATATATATATATATATATATATATATATATATATATATATATATATATATATATATATATATATGTTTTCAGTTATATATATATATAACTGAAAACTCTCATATATATATATATATATATATATATATATATATATATATATATATATATATATATATATATATATATATATATATATATATATATACAGGGGGTACCACCACTGGTGCAATTATAGGGACCCACAGCCTCAGAGAAGGGAACACAGAGCACTCAGGGAAAAACTTGACATTTAACTCAGAATACGAAAGAGTGTTCACTTCTCCTACCACCCCCTTTTTTTTTTATTATGATGTACACTTTATTATGCAAGGTTATACAGTTACATATCTGATTTTATACAAAAAATGAACATTAAGAGGACACAAGAAAAAGTTCACTTCCTAGAGGCTGTAGATTTCCTCGAAATCCTCCGACGCCGGGCAGGAACCGAGGATGCAGCGGGCATTTCCCCTCTGGATCGCGACACTGAGGCGCTGAAAGAGAAAAATTGCTGCTCTAGGGTCTCTTGTGGTGTCAATGAGCTTGGAACCAAGATCCTTAAGAAACCTTCTTGCACTCTCACCCCATGGGCCTAGGGTCTCAGACCCTATTGGAACGAAATTGTACCTTTGATCTAATTGCCTGTACTTGACTGACTTTTGTTTTTCTCTGTGTGTCGCTGCGGCTCCTGCCGTGCCGGCAGAGAGGGTGATGTATGTCGTTGCCAGGGTGGATACGCAAGTATAGTCCCATGCTAACTGCCTGCCACCATTCCACGGACGCAGTGTGATTCCGTCTGGTCGGCCGGCAAAGCTAACAGAGTCACGGTTCAGTAGGTTGCGGGGCTCTCTCTCCGCTGGACACTGAGCAGAGGCAAGGCTTCTTTTAATGATGTCGTTGACTTCGTCGTGTCTAGTGTGCCAACCACCCGATTTTCCACAGTGCAGGCCATGCAATCCATATTCGTCAGCATCTGCCTAGCCGCAAATACACCTGTGAACAGTGTGGATAGGGGCAGCAAGGCGGAGAGCGACTGCAATACGGAGCTCCTGCGGATCAAGACGTGTGCCTGTCGCAGACATAGGGACTGCCAGAAGGAAGTCCCCTGCACGGGGAGCCTGCACAGCTGTGAGGCGTGCACGATCACTGGGGGTTGTTGCTGCCTCCAGCAAAGCTGTGGCTTCTTTGTCTACAATGGGGCTGTCCCAGCTGGATTGTTTCTTGGCTTTCGGCATGGCTGGTCTATATATATATATATATATATATATATTAGTATATTTTGGTAGCAGTCTTTCCTGTAGACATATATTATAAAATATGACCGAAAAAGTAAGATTAATAATTCTAACACGAATTTTCTCAATCTTTCGTACATTACGCTTCACTGTTGGAGGTAAATAAAAAATCAATTCTCCAAAATTCATTTTTTATTTCTAGTCTGACGCGACACGGGCGCATTTCGTAAAACTTATTACATTTTCAAAGACTTTAGTTCACAAATACACAACTGAATAGAACTTACGTATCTCCGATTTTATATCTACATTTGAGTGAGGTGGAAGGGGTGATGTGGCATTAACACAAGACAGAACAAAATGTGGTATTAATAGGGTATTAATTTCATCAACACAAGACAGAACAGGAGTATTAATAGGGTATTAATTTCATCAACACAAGACAGAACACGAAACAATGGATATTGAATAGAAGTGTTTGTAGAAAGCCTATTGGTCCATAGTTCATGTCGACTAAGACTTTTTGCTCGATGGTACCCATGTAGAAGTTTGCAAACAGGACACCTAGGGGAGAACCCATGGCGACCCCATCTACTTGCTTATACATGTGCCCATCCGGGCTCAAGAAGGGTGCCTCTTTAAAACTTGAAACCGGCCATATACTGCAGGTATGTTGACGACATTTTTACACAGGTACCTGATGTCAGACATCTGCAGGAGCTGAAGGAGGCATTTGAGCAGAGTTCCGTGCTGCGTTTCACTTACGAGATGGAAAAGGATGGGAAGCTGCCCTTTCTAGATGTAACAGTCATGGAAAAGGGCGGAGGTTTCCACACTGCACTCTACACTAAGGAAACAAACATAGGAATGTGCCTAAATGCCAACAGCGACTGCCCAGACAGGTACAAGAGGAGTGTTGTTAACGCATATGTCGACCGTGCTCTCAGCCACAGCTCAGAATGGAAGCAAGTCGACGAAGAACTCTGTAGGGTAAGGCAGGTCCTAGTCAATAACGGCTTCTCCAATGGTTTCGTCGAAGACATCATAAGAAGGAGTGAAAAGCCATGCAACCTCTGAAGAGACAACTAACACAACACCTATACCCCCTATTAGACTATTTTACAGGAACTTCTTTTCCACAGCTCATAAAACGGAGGAAAGGGTCCTGAAAGATATTGTTAATAGAAACGTTATCCCTACAGACAAAAATCAGAGGATACAACTGACGATTTACTATAAAACTAGAAAAACGGCCAGCCTACTCATGAGAAACTCTCCAGACACAAAACAGAACGCTTTAAAAGAGATTAACGTCGTCTATGCCTTCAAATGCCCACTTGGGGACTGTAAGCTCCAAAAAACCCAGTATATAGGCAAGACAACAACATCTCTTTCTAGGCGTTTAACGATGCATAAGCAACAGGGCTCCATTAAGGAACATATAATCTCTTCCCACAACCAAACCATCGCCAGAGAAATCCTAGTAAACAACATAGAAATCATCGATAGATACAGCGATAGCAGGCGGCTTGACGTTTGCGAGGCACTACACATCAAGAAGTCAACACCAGCAATCAACAGCCAATTATTGCACAATTATATTCTACCCACCTCAAGACTCCGCTCCAATATAGAAGCATCAAGAAATATGGACCAATAGGCTTTCTACAAACACTTCTATTCAATATCCATTGTTTCGTGTTCTGTCTTGTGTTGATGAAATTAATACCCTATTAATACTCTTGTTCTGTCTTGTGTTGATGAAATTAATACCCTATTAATACCACATTTTGTTCTGTCTTGTGTTAATGCCACATCACCCCTTCCACCTCACTCAAATGTAGATATAAAATCGGAGATACGTAAGTTCTATTCAGTTGTGTATTTGTGAACTAAAGTCTTTGAAAATGTAATAAGTTTTACGAAACGCGCCCGTGTCGCGTCAGACTAGAAATAAAAAATGAATTTTGGAGAATTGATTTTTTATTTACCTCCAACAGTGAAGCGTAATGTACGAAAGATTGAGAAAATTCGTGTTAGAATTATTAATCTTACTTTTTCGGTCATATTTAATAATATATATATATATATATATATATATATATATATATATATATATATATATATATATATATATATATATAACTGAAAACTCTCATATATATATATATATATATATATATATATATATATATATATATATATATATATACATATATATAACTGAAAACTCTCATATATATATATATATATATATATATATATATATATATATATATATATATATAACTGAAAACTCTCATATATATATATATATATATATATATATATATATATATATATATATATATATATATATATATATATATATATATATATATATATATATATATATATATATATATATATATATAATGGGTACGTATCGTACCCATTGGTACGATACGTACCACTGGGAGGATCCGATACATCCTGTCCTACCCTGTCCCATAAGTGTTTAATGTTCACAGGTCTCCAAGTTCATAAATGGATCTTTCAGGGTTATTTGGACACGCCACCACCTCAACAACAATAATTTGTAGAGATTAAAATGCCCATCATCGTTTGGCACTGGTTTGAACACAACAAATGAGGCCAGCATTCACATAGCAGATCTACTAGCCCAGCTACCAGAAATTCAAATCTTAAACAAGGGTGAACCCACCCACATCCATGGAGGTAGACTTGATCTTATCTTCATTCAGCCTCCATCAGAGATCCAGCAACATGGTCAATTGAGCCCACACTCACAAGTGACCACTACAGGGTCCAAATTGATCTAAAGTTGGAAACCCACCCCATCCTTCACCTCCACCAGAAGTCTGGAACGTCGCTCTAGCAAAATGGGACCGCTTTCACAATTTCATATCAGAGTGGCATAGAAACTATGTTGTTCCCGAAGACATTAATCAGGCAGAACAAGATTTTATCAACAATTCAAAGTGCAGTCAACCACTCAATACCACTGAAAAAACAGTCCACCAGACACCACAAAGATCACTGGTACTCATGCGAACATGTCGAACTCAATCATAGCCTCAACAGCACAAGGAAGCTATGCAAAAAAACAGCCAAGTGACCACCACAGGATCATTCTATGTGAGGTGAAGGAACATGTGCATCAAGAGACCAGGATAATCAAATTGGCTGGAATGGTGTTCACATCGGAATGAACACTCCTCTCTTGGAGAGATGTGACAGCAAATCCACAGGCCAAAGGAAATAAAACACCTAAAGCCCCACACCCCAAGGATCCTCACCGGGAAGCCGAAGTACTGGTAACCAAATTTGCAGAAAGAGCAGCCAGTAATCAGCTTCCACCAGATGTACTAGCAGTGCAGAAAGAATTAGAGGAAGAAAGGTGGCTCAGAATCCTAACAGCATGTGCAGAGGTCTCCTGGACTAAAATCTGTCTCATAAATAGGGAAGCAAGAGTGAAACATTATGGCACAGTCTCTGAATACAAAAGACATGAAAACGATACACTGCAAGGAAGCATTCTCAGCCTCCTTCTCTTCAACTATTTAATGGAAAGAATAATGAGGCGGAAACTCCCACATCACTGCAGGCTGCTAAACAAAGTGGACGACTTTGTCATCACCATAAAAGGAAGGGATGCAGCGCCTTGCACCAAAATGTAGCAGTGAAGAGGCAAAGCAGATTGGTTTAAAACTCAACCCCACCAAGACAAATGCCATGCCCATTAAAATAGTGAAGCCCAACAACCAATTCAAAGTACAGGGTCAACCAATTGAATGGGTGGACACTTATCAATATCTAGGAGGAATAATCCTGGACACACATAAATTTTAATGCTGACGTCACTTACTTAAGAGAGAGAACTGCGGCCAGGACGGCAATCCTCAGGTCGCTAATCTTCCTCTCTGGAGGAGCCAATCTGCAAGTCCTTCGCACATACTATGTACAGGCTGTCAGATCAGTGACCGTCTATGCAGCACCTGTACTCACAAGCCTATCACACCAACAGTGGAAAAAGGTTGAAGTTCCACAAAACAATGTTATGAGAGCTGCCCTGGGAGCCCCTATGTAGACCAGTCATGAAACTCTTAAGACTGGAAACGGGTTTACTCTCTCCTCAAGAACGAATATCTCAAAGAATAGGTACGATTATCAGTAAGATAATGATTTCCCCTGATCCAGTCCCAGTACGGCAGGCCTTGGTGGTTGGACTTGGCCAAACAATGACAACTCTTGGGCTGCCAGAGCGGGGAGAAGTCCTAAACAGACTACAATTAAAAAGTGTGATCCTTGATAGAGGTGATCAAACACACCCAAACCACTCTTGTTGCCCACCGTGGGAGGAGCCTACTTTCAAAATTGTAATAGAAAGTCTTCCAATGACAAAGGCTGTCTATGATCCAACAATCCTAAGGAGCATCATAGAAAAGCAAATAAACAGCATTGCAGTAGCAGGAGCCACCCACATCTTCATAGACGGATCGGTTGGCACAGAATATGAGAGTGCTGGTGCTGCTCTTTGCAAGGACATTACACAGGCATATTGGAGATGGGAGGACAAGTATCATCAACCCAAACTGAGGTGTTTGCCATTCAATAGGCATTCGCATATGTGATCGCACAAAACACTCAAAGTGCAATCATACACACAGACTCAAAAACCGCACTTCAAATATTAGGAAATAAACAGAGGAAAGACAACGTGGAAATAATTACCACAATTTTGTATCTAGGAGCAGTAGTTAAAAGACTCATCATTTCCCTAAACTGGTTCCCATCCCATATTGGAATCCAATTAAATGAGAAAGCCGATGAAACTGCAAATTGGCAACTCGCCATCCAATGATCCACAAAACAATCCAACCCAGCTTAGAGTACATAACAACCCAGCCTAGAGTACATAAAAAAAATAATCACCAAAAAACTCTCACACCTCAACAAAGCCTATTTACACCAGTGAGTAGCAGAAGGTTCGCCCTCTGCAATATGGTATCTTTAGGCCACCAAGTTAGACAGGTTAAATATCCCAAAAAGGTATCGACAGAGAAATAGCAGTTGAGTTATAGAGACTATGTCTAAGTTACAGATGCAACTGGGAGATTGGTGAACCCCGACAGAGAGAATGCATCTCTGCCAAACAATTACAGAAAAGCCACTACTTCACTATCTCCTGTAATGTGAAGGAACCAATGACCTTAGAAGAGCTTTGAATGAATGAATGAATGATTGATATACAATGACCTTAGAAGAGCTTTGAATGAATGAATGAATGAATGATTGATATACAATGACCTTAGAAGAGCTTTGAATGAATGAATGAATGAATGATTGATATACAGGAGAAGATGCCCATGGGGTGGGCCTTGAAGTGGGGATAGCTGAAGAGAAGTCGGTGAGAGGAATTGAAGAGAAAGTGCCAGGGCTTGTCCCAGCTGCGTGTCAAAATGTCGATGCTACAAACAACCCAACATCTGGCTAGGCTGGGAGACGGGTCTGGAAGGCGGCAGTGGCAGTACTTCTTCATTCAAGGTAGAGACAATCTGTCTTCGGTGGTGTCTTCTTTCTTCTTTCACTAAATTTTCTTGCATTTTGTTTCTATATTGAGCTTCTTCTTTCTTCTATTTTTTCATGCTTCGTGTAGTCATTTGATGTTTCTTGTACTCTGGGTAGTCACTGAAAAAGAGTTCGGGTGCCAGTGTAGTAGATTCATCGCACTGTGTGAACAATATTTCGTTATCGAGACTGAAACTATTTCCTGGATATTTCTGACATAATTCTTTATGCCTCGTGTTATACAGTTGGTTGGAGATCCGTCTGTATTCGGGAGAACCGAATGCTTTGGTGTCACGTTGTAGCACTAATGCCTCTATTGCTGGAGAATCAGGTTCCTCATCATCCAGGGTCGGGAATTGTGGAAGTTCTATAATGTCGATAGAGGCAGTAGAGTCGTCCTCAGGAGACAGGTGGAGGTCTGCAGAAGCATCAGGTGTGGGTGACGATGAAGCTGGTGTACTCACAGGTTCAACTGGAGTAGTAGGTGGTTGGTCTTGGGTGGCAGTGTGCAAAGATGTTGCAGGAGCTGTAGCAGGTTGCAAAGGGAGGGCGTCACCAGACAGGATATATGCCAGTGACATTAGAGAGCTGGTGATGTCAGGGGCAGAAGTATTATTTGTAGCTGAGGTCGCAGCACTGGCGGTGGCTGAGTCTGTGGCTTTGAAGAGTTCTTCAGGAACAGTAAATGTTGGTAGACCATTGTCAGCGTACATGATGTTTAGAATTCGTACGAATTCTTTAGTGTTTGTGCCTGCAATCCTTTCAGCGGTGCGGATGAGTCCCATTATGGCACTGTGATTCCTGTTGGGGAGCAGCATCTGGTGTGGTGAGGGCTGGCTTCTTGATTGACCAGAGTGAGGTTGTGGCTGTCGCAGCTGCGTCGATGATTGGTTGGCGGACTGGGAGCCAGGGCCCCAATGGCATGCAGACTGTGCAGAAGCTCCGCCTCCACCCAGAAGCAGAGGAAAGTTGGCGGCTTGCACGTTGAATGTTGACGGATCTCGTCGAGTGGTGTTGGCTTGCCTGGCGTCGGTCATCTTCTGTATTTCTTCACGTCTTCGAGGACACTCAGCAGAGACGGCAGTATGGTGACCTTGGCGGAGAAGGCATTGGAGGAAGTCATTGGTGCATTGTTTGAAGTGGTGATTCTCGGCGCACTTGCTTCACCGTTGGTCCTGAGATGGGCATTGTTTCGTAAAGTGCTCATAGCTTTAAAACATTTAAAACATTTTTAAAACATTTAAAACATTGTCGAAGCTGGTCGCAGTGTTCTTTGCTGATTTGTCGGGGTGGGCAAGCGAGGCCGAAGCACCGGAAGCCGTTGGTGGTAGCAGAGGTAGCATCCTCAGGCGAGGTGAAGTTGACCTTCACTGAGGAGAGGTGGCTGTCCTGCACAGGGATGAATTTTACAGTGACAGCAGTCAAGGAAGGGTTATCTTCGGTTATACAGGTAGCGACGTCGATGGCAGCTTTTTCGGAGATGAGGGAGCTCACTCTCCTTACAAAAACAGTCCTGGCTGCGAGGTAGTGTCGTGGTGGGGTGAGGAACATGTGCGCCTCCTCGAGAACAGTAAGGTTGATGGGGTCAAATAGACGTTGTACGGCCTCGGCACTGCTGAACAGCAGTTGAGGGAGTCCTTCATCATCGACAACGACGTCCAGTGGTGCAACGTTGATTGTTGTTCTGATGCAGTCCGAGATTTCTGACCGGGTAAGGGTCCGGTCCCCTCTAAATCGTACATTGATTCGGTAGATCATGGTGGCTCTTGTCGTTGCTGCTCAATGTTTACCCACCCGTCAGTGCTAGGTGCAAGAGAGCCTCATCTAGAGGGTTGTACTTTCCTTAAGAGGTCTCCCGTCTCTTACCGGTATAATGCACCGGATCAGGGTGGGGTCTGACTTCCTAAAGCAAAGTACTCTGTTTTTGAACAGCTTTAAGAGTCCGTGAATCTTGTAGTAACCACCCTGAAGCCATCAACACTGCCACTCTTCTGGTCAAAAAGGTGTCCAGCAGTTGGACACCCTCATAAATACTGTTAAGCAGTATCCTCCCCTGCGATAGCAGCCACATAGTAAGGACTGCCGATTTAAATGCGAGCTCAGCACATAGTATATCAGTTCACAACCAAAGATCACATTCATTCCAAAATATCTACCACTTACATAATACTTGCCTGTGCCACATGGCTTAATCTTCATCAATCAATCAATTCTGTCACATTACTTGAGAATTAACGTTGTAGGTTCAAAATGTTGTGTAAATTTATAATAAGTGTAATACATTCTTCCATAATTTATCTTTTATTCAAGCTCGAACAAATATGACATGTGGATCATTCCTTTTCCAATTAAACCATGATGCAAGAGCCCTAGTCAGAGGGATAGAAGCATTAAACAAGAAAAAAATCAACATCGAATATGCAGTCATATTCAATTAAATATATATATATATATATATATATATATATATATATATATATATATATATATATATATATATATATATATATATATATATGATGCTACAAGCTTGAATGGTCCCCTAGCCAATATGCTATAGAAAAATCCTCACCCCAAAAGGATTCGAATCCAGACTGGCAGGGTTTCATGCACCTTAGCATGTCCAGTACTTTATCCACTAGGCCACCCTGAGTGTTCAAAAGAACTGGAAGTCGTTAGACCATTAACCTAATTCTCCATACATATATATGTATACACATATACATATTTATTTATTTATTTGTTTATTTATATATTTATTTGTTTATTTATTTATAAGAATAATGTAACGGCAATTTTTTTTCTGAGGGTAGACGATTTTAATATGACCTTAACTATATACTATGTAGACGTACGTGTGACGCTCAGCAGAGCAGCGGTGTTCATAGATGACATGTGGGCACCTTGACGCACCTTACCCTTAGTGAGGAAAGGGTTACCATGCTGATAGAGAACATACCTGAAGTGGAGGTCGTGGTTCTGGACGGCCTCAGCGAACCACAGGGAGTCCTCGTCAGAGACATCTTCAATAAGGACATCCACAACCTACACAACACAAACGTCAGGAATGAAGGCTGGTGTGGTATTGTTCCTTAATACAAGTCTTAATACAAGTGTCATTTTAATTAGAATAAAACTTTATTTCTTAGAAATTAGTTTTCCATTTCGTTACACTTTAGTTCATTGTGATTTTGCCGGTCCGTTCTCAGAGCCCGTGAAAACGTCTGGATAGTTATCTAGATATTTGTGATGGTCTGAAAGTATATTATGGTTCCAGTAATAGTGTACTTATAAATAAAGGAGGGCCAACCTGTGACAGTCATATGCCCCACATGTGTCATATTGAAAAGTTGGTTGAAGCTAGACCCAAGCATCTGGCCTCCAGCCTTGGGCTAAGAAACATACTTTCTCTTTAATTGATATAAATGTGGGGCCCAATATTATAACATGCAGCACCACGACCATGAAACCTGCACATCAGGCACCACAAATCCTTACTTTGAAAGTGGTTAGGAGTGTGACAATAAAAGTGCTTGAATTAAGAATACTAATGTATGAAAGTAGGTTAAGTTAACTCACTGACACAATCCTGAGGGAGAGACGGAACAGATGGACCATTATCAATACAAGGAAGTTACTGTGGAGAATAGACAAAGTGAACAACGACAGCATTTTGAGAGAAATGAGAGACAGTGTTACGACCCTGGGTTCTCCAGTGGAAACCAGAGGTCAAAATTGAGCTATTAAACTTCCTGGTAGCACAGTTGGGCATCTAGAATGTCAATTGTTTGCATCTTCCCTGCCAGACGTAAGACTATTATTGTTTCTCAAAGAGCATTTAAAGACTGAGCTGGGGGTTGATTATTAAATAATAACATAGGCACCAACTTTGCTTACTAATACTTTCTAATCATTCATAAAGTAACAATACGTTGCATAGGGGAAGATCTTTAATGTGCTTAGCTGCATGATCAATTAGGCTCCTCCCGGCACCACGAGATGAGGGAGGCAACTGGTGGCTAGCTCCTCCTTCTCTGTGGCTGGTGTGGTGCGGTTAAGACCTACTCTGTGGCTGTATCCCTACTCTCCTTCCTTCTTCTCTTACTTATTTCCCTTACCTGAAGTTCCTGTATCCTTAAGCTAAGTACGGGGCACTAGTGAGTGTGCCTACTCTGGTAGTAACGATTGGTGAGACCTGGGGATAGTATTTTGCCAGTGTTTGGGTACCCCTAAGTGTTGTGGTTTGTATTAGGGTCCCACGTGGTTTCACTACCCTAAGCTGCATCCAGCTTCAGTGCTTATCCAGTAGTACTTTACCCTAGCTTGTTATTAGTGTAAACCTTGTATCCTGTCTATGTGGACCAAGGCTTTTAACGTAAGATAGTGTGGTAAAGTTATTATTATTATTGTTATTGGTGTGAGTGTATATGGGGGGTTGTTAAGGGGTTAATAAATAAGTACATGAATTACAGAGTATCTCTTCTTCCAAGGTGGGAGCGCAGTGATCAACCCTTAGACTAACATATATGGTCTTGTAGCAAGTTATTACTACTGTGGATAGTTTATTTTGGGGGCCGGGCCTTTTAGCTCTCCCATATTTGATACTCTTGTCTTCTAACTACCTTTACCCCTTAATATTACCAGAACCCCATAGAAGCCCCACTCATATCATTTATAACAAGTGGTTGGCCAGTCCGGGAGGAACATTATAAGTGTAAAAAATTAGATTCTTGAGTGCCAAAATTAAAATTTTTTATTTCCGCAGAACGGTTGTGTGCTAGCCTAGGGTCCAGCTCATCTAGCAAAGGACATTCTTGCACTGACTGGACACCCAGCTGGATCCCTTCACGATTAAGGTTAGTGTGGCCTTGTGTTAGGGGCCGTGCAAATTTTTGTTTTTTTTTCCAATTTTTATTTTTTAATTTTTTCTTTGGCTGGGAGCTAAAATTATTAGTGATGTCTTCTGAAATGCAGAACCTGGCAAGGGAGCCTTCAGTGGTAGAGATAAAGAAACTTAAAAAGTCTAATTTAGTATTGTTAGGCCAGGAATTTGGCCTAGAATTAAATGTCGCAGATAAAAAGTGGACTTTGGTAAATGAAATATTAGAACATTGTATTGATGAACAACTATTGGCAAGTGATACACCTTTATGCCAGCCTAGCCAAGCAGAAAGTGCAACTCATAGGGAAAGTGAATTAGCTTTAGAGTTAGCAAAAATAAAATTAGAGGAGCAAAAACTCAAAACCGAGGAGGCTAGAATTAGAGCGAATGCCACTGGACCTCCACCTGCCGGGGATTCAAACCCCAGGCATTATGAGAAAAAGCATAATTTGCCTGAATTTTCCGAGTCTGACCCTGAAAGGTTTTTCAACCATTTTCAGAGAGTGGCCACGTCCATGAACTGGCCAAAGGAAGAGTGGGTGAAAATCCTACAGGGAAGACTTAGGGGTAAAGCACAAGATATTTTTATAAACATGCCTGACGACGAGTGTTTCGAATATGATAAAGTCAGGGAAGGTATTTTGCGGGCATATGAAATTACTCCTGAAGCTCACCGCCAAGTTTATCGTAACCTTAGGCCTACTCACAACCAACCGCTCACTGAATTTGTGAATGATCAAATTCGATTGTTTGATAGATGGATTCGCTCGGCGAAAGCCGAAACATACGAGGCTCTCAGGAACTTAATTTTAATGGAGCATTTTATAGATGTTATGCCAGAGAACGTATCACAGTACATTAAAGGAAGGATAGAGTTAAATTCTAAAATAGGGGATTTGGCCAAGTTGGCAGAAAACTACCAATTGGCGGGCAAAAGGCCCAATAAAAATAATTATACCCCACAGAGTAGCAAACCTTATACCCACAGCCAGTCCAGACCAGCTCATTCTAACCCTTTACCTAATGCACCTTCTGTTTCAGACATAACTAAGCCTGTTAAAGTGTCTAGCCCAACGGCACCTAAAGGTGAACCGAAGGGTAATTCTGTTAGTAATGTCTCTTCTCCCCGACGTTTTTGTGGTCACTGTAATCGTCCAAACCACACTATTAGCCGTTGTTGGCAACTGCACCCTGAAAAAAGACCCAATGCTCTAGTTGTGACACAGGGCTTGAGGCTTTCAGAAGGGTTAGGGAGTAAGACCTCCAACCCACAGTGGTTGGACTTGCTTACCCCATTCTTATCGAAAGGGAGACTACTTTTGTCTGAGGGTTCTTCCTGGAAGGACGTGGTGATCTTCCGAGACACCGGTGCCATCCAGACTTTAATTTTAGAGAGTGCGTTGCAAGGTGCCAACACTCTCGACACTGGAGAGGTGGTACTGGTCGAGGGTGTCACTAGTGATACTCGGGCAGTACCCCTCCATAAGGTTACCCTGGAATCTGATTTCCACAAGGGTGTTTGTACAGTCGGAGTCACTTCATACCTACCTTTCCCTAATGTTGATGTAATAGTTGGTAATGATTTAGCAGGGGATAAGGTAGGGGACTCCAGACTGCCTATTATGTTGCCTACCCCTAAGGTTTGCCTGGATCCACCCGCCGCAGAGGATAATGTTGTGTACCCTGCGTGCGCGGTGACCAGGTCTATGGGACTTAAATGTAAGGGCAGCTCTGTGCTTGCCAAGGTGGTAAATCCCGAGGTCACGAGGAGCTTTCCGAGTGGTGAAAACCAAGTGGACCTCGCGGACACATTCATGGCCCGACTCGATGACGTGGCCGAGGACCTTGTGGAGAGCCTGCCACCGCCATCTACAGAGAGTAGTGGGGAGGTGGAGGAGAACACTGTTGAGTCTCGGCCAATGGCATCTGACCAAGGCCTAGATGCCTCCTTGAGTGAGTTACAGAAAGCTGACCCCACTCTTGCAGATTGTCATGAAACAGCCGTCTCTATGGAGGAAATTGTAGACGCAGCCACTGGGTACTACTACAATGATCGGATTTTGATGAGAAAATGGAGACCACAGAGTGCTCCCTTGTCAAATGAGTGGGAGGTAGTCCACCAGGTTATGTTGCCGACCTGCTATAGAGAAAGAGTTTTGGCAGCTGCTCATGATGATCCTATGGGGGGACATCAAGGTATTAATATTACGTATCACAAAATTTTAAAGTATTTTTTCTGGCCCAAGCTGAAAAGCGATGTGGCAAAATTTTGTAATGCGTGTATTGTTTGTCAACTGGTTGGGAAACCAAACCAGACTCCACCTAAAGCTCCTCTAAGGCCTATTGTCGTGCCGGAGGAACCATTTTCTCATGTGGTAATGGACTGTGTTGGACCATTACCTAGAACTAAGTCTGGTAATATTTACCTAATCACGATGATGTGTATCACTACTCGTTACCCAGAGGCTTTTGCTGTAAGGAACATCCGAGCAAAACCTGTTGTTGCTCGTATGTTGCAATTTTTTTCCACTTTTGGACTGCCTCGGGTCGTGCAAACTGACAATGGTACTAATTTTAAGTCTGATGTTTTCGAGCAATTTTGTAAGGAACCTGGAATAACTCATAAGGTTTCCAGCCCATACCATCCACAGAGTCAGGGGGTAATTGAACGTTTCCATCTAACTCTGAAGCAGATGTTGAAGACATCGTGCGAGAGTTCCCACACCTTCTGGGATGAGAATTTACCGTATGTTTTGTTTGCGGCTAGAGAGGGATTACAAAGTTCACTGGGCTGTTCTCCTTTTGAGTTAGTCTTTGGCCATAAAGTTCGTGGACCCTTGCAAATGTTACAGGAGAATCTGTTAGGGAACATAACGTTAACCGAAGGTTCGGCTTTCTTTGCGCAACACCACCAGAGACTCAAGGACTGCAAGGCGGCTGCATTAAAGTATCTTGGCAAGGCCCAAGAAAAGATGAAAGAACGTAACGATGCTAAATCTAAGTTACGGGTATTTCAGCCTGGCAACCCTGTCCTGGTATTAAAGCCTCGACTAGGGAACACTATGTCCCACAAGTACGAAGGCCCCTACATTGTGACAGAAAAGACTGGGGACCTCACGTACAAAGTGAGGCACTCTGACAAACGTAACCAGGTAATGCTCATACATGTAAATCGACTGAAGAAGTTCCAGGGCCCCAGGCCCATTGCACTAACCAATGTTTCCATTTCCAGTGAGAGAGGGGATGATTGCTCTGGGGACCCAACTAATCTCATTTTCAATAATTCTAGTTCTGTGAATGCTGTGGAGGAACTGTCCCATTTGCAGATGGCCCAACGTGAAGAGGTGCAGTCGTTGGTTGATGAATTCTCCAGTCTGTTCGGGGAGGTCCCGACCCAGACTGATGCCATTTGCCATGATGTCGAGTTGATGGACTACACTCCCATTCGCCTTCAACCCTATCGGATGAGTCCAGAAAAGAAGGCCATCATACGGAAGGAGGTCGACTTCTTGCTCCAGCACGGCCTCATCCGGCCGAGCCAGGGCTCTTGGTGCTCGCCCTGCCTTTTGGTCCCCAAACCAGACGGCTCCTGGCGATTATGCACCGACTATCGGCAGCTCAACAAGGTGACCATTGTGGATGCCTATCCGCTGCCCCTCCTCGAGGACTGCATTGACGAGTTGGGAAATACCAAGTACGTTTCGAAATTCGACCTCTCGAGGGGGTATTATCAAATCCCACTCACTGAACGTGCTAAACAGCTCACCGCGTTCGTGACACCCGAGGGTGTTTTTGAGTATCGAGTGTTACCGTTCGGCTTGCGTAATGCCCCTGCCACGTTCCAGAGACTCATGAACTCTCTACTCGCTAAGGTGCCAAATTGTCGGGCGTATTTAGATGATATCGTGCTGTTTGACAGTAATTGGGCTGACCACATAGCTAGGTTACGCCAGTTGTTTGCCATCTTGAAAAGGGCAAATCTTACCTTAAATGCTAAAAAGTGTCATTTTGGCCAAGGCACAGTGACGTACCTCGGTTATGAAGTGGGCCAAGGAAAAGTGTTACCTCGGCAAGATAAAATCAATGCCATTCTGGAGTATCCAGTACTAAAGTCTAAAAAGGACGTTCAAAGATTTATCGGTATGTGTGCGTACTATCGACGTTTTTGTCAGAACTTTTCCAGTGTTGCCACTCCTCTCACAGACTTGTTGCGGAAAGCCGTTAAATTTAAGTGGTCATCAGACTGTGCAGAGGCATTTAAAAATTTGAAATTGATCTTAGCTTCCGCCCCAGTGCTTGCTAGTCCAAGGTTCGACCGACCGTTTAAAATTCATGTTGACGCGTCTGACTCGGGTGCTGGTGCAGTGTTGTTGCAAACTGGGGATGATCAGGTGGAACACCCAGTATATTATTACTCGGTGAAATTCGACAAGGCGCAACGCAATTATTCAGTGGTAGAAAAAGAGGCGTTGGCGCTAGTGTTAACATGTAAAAAGTTCGAAGTTTACCTCACAGGTAATATAGTGGAAGTGTACACGGACCATAACCCACTAGTCTTCCTGACTCAGATGAAGGGTAAGAATAAACGCATCCTCAGGTGGGCGTTGTACCTACAGGACTTCAATCTTTCCATTACCCACCTACCGGGCAGACTCAACGTGATAGCCGACGCTCTGTCCCGGTTGCCTGAATAACATTCATCTGAGCCACAGAAAGCCATTTACCAACTGTCATGCTTTAGTTAATTTTTTTTTAGGTTCTCCTGTGACATTAAATATTCCGGGTCCAATTTATTTACTTCCCTGTTCTTTTATTTTTGTTGTGTATGTTTTTTTTTTCTTTCAGAGAACTCCTTTGTATTTTTTTTTGCAGAGAAATTGCTTTTGATTGATTTTTTGTTTTTGTCATATGTTTTTCTTTTTGTTCTCTGTATACTCTTACAAAAAAATATAACTACTATTCTAGTAGTCACATTTTTTTTTCTCTGAAGGGGGGAGGAGTGTTACGACCCTGGGTTCTCCAGTGGAAACCAGAGGTCAAAATTGAGCTATTAAACTTCCTGGTAGCACAGTTGGGCATCTAGAATGTCAATTGTTTGCATCTTCCCTGCCAGACGTAAGACTATTATTGTTTCTCAAAGAGCATTTAAAGACTGAGCTGGGGGTTGATTATTAAATAATAACATAGGCACCAACTTTGCTTACTAATACTTTCTAATCATTCATAAAGTAACAATACGTTGCATAGGGGAAGATCTTTAATGTGCTTAGCTGCATGATCAATTAGGCTCCTCCCGGCACCACGAGATGAGGGAGGCAACTGGTGGCTAGCTCCTCCTTCTCTGTGGCTGGTGTGGTGCGGTTAAGACCTACTCTGTGGCTGTATCCCTACTCTCCTTCCTTCTTCTCTTACTTATTTCCCTTACCTGAAGTTCCTGTATCCTTAAGCTAAGTACGGGGCACTAGTGAGTGTGCCTACTCTGGTAGTAACGATTGGTGAGACCTGGGGATAGTATTTTGCCAGTGTTTGGGTACCCCTAAGTGTTGTGGTTTGTATTAGGGTCCCACGTGGTTTCACTACCCTAAGCTGCATCCAGCTTCAGTGCTTATCCAGTAGTACTTTACCCTAGCTTGTTATTAGTGTAAACCTTGTATCCTGTCTATGTGGACCAAGGCTTTTAACGTAAGATAGTGTGGTAAAGTTATTATTATTATTGTTATTGGTGTGCGTGTATGGGGGGGTTGTTAAGGGGTTAATAAATAAGTACATGAATTACAGAGTATCTCTTCTTCCAAGGTGGGAGCGCAGTGATCAACCCTTAGACTAACATATATGGTCTTGTAGCAAGTTATTACTACTGTGGATAGTTTATTTTGGGGGCCGGGCCTTTTAGCTCTCCCATATTTGATACTCTTGTCTTCTAACTACCTTTACCCCTTAATATTACCAGAACCCCATAGAAGCCCCACTCATATCAGTTGTAACAGACAGGAACAGGAAATTAGAGAAATCAGGACAAGAGGATATAGCTGGAAGTTGTAAAGGCAAGTGAGTGGAAGAAATGTAAGAAAATACTCGTACCCTGTACACTGATAGAAGAAATATTGGAAACTACTGAGCCTTCATCCACAATTTTAAGACCAAATACGACAAAGAACTCGTCGTGCTGTTAACGCCTTTGAGTCCCTGATATATACGAACATTTATATATGAACTTTATTTTACTACAGTAAAGTATATATTGCAATTAAGTAATTTGGAGTAATGTTCACATTCTTTCCTAATATATTTCTTTAGCAGTACATGAACATTCTAAAGTACCTGGCGCCGGTCCTCGGGGAAAGAAATACGATGCTTTAATGTGTGGCTGGCTTGTTCGAGGTTATAACGGATGCACATACGAGAAAAGGCACAGTTGATGCATTAGAAGAAGGGCTATCAGAAGAGTGTGGTGACCCTGGACCCTGGTGTCCAGGGTCACCACACAAGGACCACAGAGACACCTCGCAGCTGCACCTAGAACATCCATGACCAAATTTCCAACACATATTGCAGAGGCGAGGAGAGGGGATGAACTCCTAAAAGGGGCATCAGGCACCTGCAAGAATGGCGGAAGACGAAAGTGTCTTCACTTTCCCTCGTCCCCTGGTCAGTTTGATGACCAGCAGAGATCATCAAAAGTGATCTTGACAATACAAAGGGGTTGATGACGACGACTTCGAGGACAGAAAACCCTGAGCCTCAAGGATGTATTTAATATCCTCATAGCAGTCATTGAGGTCTCCATCTCCAGCTACAACATGGTGCAGGAGAACAAGAGTGCCAATGCTGGCGTTCAACAGGGTATTTTACGGCACCCCGAACTTGGGTGGCACCAGTTCAGGAGAAGGTAACTAGGCAGACAGTTGTTTCCTGAGGAAGGGCTACAACTTCACGAGTGCCAGTCCAGGTGGGGTTAAAAGTTATTTGGGAATCCACAGAGTCAATAAAGTGCTGATGGACAATCACATAATCAGCGAGAGTATGTTGAATGTGACAAAGGTCAAAGAATTTAGGCAATGTAGAGAGACCGAACAAATCCTGGAACGTAGCAGAGTCTCGGCCAGTCTCAAACGCTGTCACTCAATATATTTGTTTCAACCCGTCCTCGACTTGAGTCCATTACATCCAGCGGTCGACCCCACAGACGCATTCGTAAATTTTAACATGCTGTTCATTCAAAACGGGATTTTTTCAAATATAAATTAATATTATAATCTATTAGCATATTGTGCACATATAGGCATAGGTTAGGTTAGGTGTTTAGGTTCTGTTGGCGATTATTTGCATTTGTAATACGTGGGTGAAGCATTTATAGCGTTGTGGTTCGAACAAAATTCGTCAGTGAGCAACCCGTCCTCGACTCAAGTCCATTACATCCAGTGGTTGACCCCACAGACGCATTCATAAATTTTTACATGCTGTTCATTCAAAACGGGAATTTTCTCAAGTATAAATTAATATTATAATATATTAGCATATTGTGCATATATAGGCATAGGATAGGTTAGGTTAGGTGTTTAGGTTCTGTTGGCGATTATTTGTATTTGTAGTACGTGGGTGAAGCATTTATAGCGTTGTGATTCGAACAAAATTCGTCAGTGAAGCACTTGTTCCGGATATGTTCGTACGTCAGCAGTTGTGAGTCGTGTGTAAATCGCTTTTCATTCATAAACAGGGGGTTTGGCGGGTGCATGGAATCACTTTTGGATCTTTGTTTGGAGGACGGGCTGCAGTGAGGAACTTGTTCCGGAAGTGTTCGAACCAAATCAGTTGTGAGTCGTGTGTAAACCGTTTTTTATTCATAAACAGGGGGGGGGGGGTTGGTGGGCGCATGGAATCATTTTTGGGTCTTTGTTTGGAGAACGGGCTTATTTGTTTAAACTTTTCTGCTTAAACTTTTCTTGTTCAACTTTTTGATCAAGATCTTGTTCAAAGTTCTTATTACATGCAAGTGAAACTTCTTTTAATTTTGAACAATTCAAACCTCGTCATTTTGCTGCCATTAAAACATACAGTCCGTCATAAAAAATCGTCAAATCCACTTTTTTGATAATTTGCTGACAAACCCCCTGTTTATGAATGTAAAACTTTACATATTACTCACAACTCATTACGTTCAAACTTTCTCAAGCTGTGCTTCGCTCACTAACCATGTTCGAACCGCACTTCCATTAATGTTTCGACCACATAGTATAAATACAAATAATTGCTAACACAAATCTGAAAACCTATCCTAACCACGGTCTAACTATATACACAATTCTAAAATATATAATAAATTAATTTATTTTTAAGGAAATGCCGACGTTAATAACAAGGTGCGCTAAAACCGTCCCTGGGGTCGGCCACAGCTTCAGAAGAGCACAGCTGGAAGATAGGCTAAAAATGTACACATTCTGCATTCCCTAAAGATAAGGTGTTGCCTAAGTAATAAAAATAAAGTCTAGATTTTGGTGCTCTGACTGATACATAATACGTTAAGGTTTACCCGGGAGTATGGATGAAGAACATGCTATGTTTTCCCTTTGTAGGAAACGTGTGTCTTTCAGTGACGTCACAGTGAACTCCCGCATGGCGTACAGTCTAAAGCTAAATATAGTAATTTGATTTGTCATAGTGATGCTGGGTGTACCTGGAGCTTGAGGTCACAAGCAGTGTTGGCGGAGATGACGAGTGTTGCGGTGAGGGCCATCTGGGACTCCCGGCCGTGGGTGGCCAGGGCCCTGCTCGTCACCTGGCCCTGGTACTCGTACTGGTACTGCTGCCCGGCCTCGAACACTCCCTCTCCTGCTCATACCAAACAAGTTAATGATGCCTTCTAGGAGTCGAGGAGCCTCGCTGCCACTTGTGCGACAGTGAGGCTCATACAAGCGAGGCTTACATTTTATAAACACAAAATTACTTGATTTATTTGATTGAATTTGAATATTTTGTTTCATTCACATATTTTACAAATTTCAATGGTTATTCATCATTCACTGGAGTTTAATTATAGAATTGGTCTTTAGTCGAGCCACTGCCTGGTGTCCTAAGGTGACATATACTGTCAGAGGAGATGACTTCAACGGCGTATAGTTAGCATCTTCTGAAAGTTATACCAGAAATACATTACCTCCGGGACCCTCCTGGACCTGCACAAGCTTCACCATGCTTGTGGAACATTGTACTCACCAGCATGGGTGACATGAGTAGTGGAACTTGTGGAACATTGTACTCACCAGCATGGGTGACATGAGTAGTGGAACTTGTGGAACATTGTACTCACCAGCATGGGTGACATGAGTAGTGGAACTTGTGGAACATTGTACTCACCAGCATGGGTGACATGAGTAGTGGAACTTGTGGAACATTGTACTCACCAGCATGGGTGACATGAGTAGTGGAACTTGTGGAACATTGTACTCACCAGCATGGGTGACATGAGTAGTGGAACTTGTGGAACATTGTACTCACCAGCATGGGTGACATGAGTAGTGGAACTTGTGAAACATTGTACTCACCAGCATGGGTGACATGAGTAGTGGAACTTGTGGAACATTGTACTCACCAGCATGGGTGACATGAGTAGTGGAACTTGTGGAACATTGTACTCACCAGCATGGGTGACATGAGTAGTGGAACTTGTGGAACATTGTACTCACCAGCATGGGTGACATGAGTAGTGGAACTTGTGGAACATTGTACTCACCAGCATGGGTGACATGAGTAGTGGAACTTGTGGAACATTGTACTCACCAGCATGGGTGACATGAGTAGTGGAACTTGTGGAACATTGTACTCACCAGCATGGGTGACATGAGTAGTGGAACTTGTGGAACATTGTACTCACCAGCATGGGTGACATGAGTAGTGGAACTTGTGGAACATTGTACTCACCAGCATGGGTGACATGAGTAGTGGAACTTGTGGAACATTGTACTCACCAGCATGGGTGACATGAGTAGTGGAACTTGTGGAACATTGTACTCACCAGCATGGGTGACATGAGTAGTGGAACTTGTGGAACATTGTACTCACCAGCATGGGTGACATGAGTAGTGGAACTTGTGGAACATTGTACTCACCAGCATGGGTGACATGAGTAGTGGAACTTGTGGAACATTGTACTCACCAGCATGGGTGACATGAGTAGTGGAACTTGTGGAACATTGTACTCACCAGCATGGGTGACATGAGTAGTGGAACTTGTGGAACATTGTACTCACCAGCATGGGTGACATGAGTAGTGGAACTTGTGGAACATTGTACTCACCAGCATGGGTGACATGAGTAGTGGAACTTGTGGAACATTGTACTCACCAGCATGGGTGACATGAGTAGTGGAACTTGTGAAACATTGTACTCACCAGCATGGGTGACATGAGTAGTGGAACTTGTGGAACATTGTACTCACCAGCATGGCGGCACACCATAGCGCACACTGGGCCTTCAGCTGAAAAATAGAGTTATCCAATTGTTTATTACTAGCAGTATCCAGCCACGCGTTGTTGTGGCACAGTAACGCATGTGCGTTGCTGAGCCACAGCAACCTTCCCTGTCCCCCAGTCCTCCCAACCATTCCTCACTCCACCATCCCCTCTTCCTTCCCACCATGCCCCACTCGTCTGTCCCTTTGTCCTCCCACCATTCTCCATTCCCCCATCCCCTCGTCCCCACCATCACAAACTCCCCCGTCACCTCGTCCTTCCCCACCATTACCCCCTCCCTTGTCTCCTCGTCCTCCCCACCATTCCCCACTCCCTCGTCCGATGCCTTCCCAAATGGTCTGATGTTCCCTTCAGAAAATTGGGAACATCAAGTGACCTGATGTTCCCATCACTGAAATATAAGAAAAACAGTTAAAAATTAAATGAAAATAAAAAAAAATAAAAAAATAAACTATACTCACGAAGTGAACGGTATGGTAAACAAAAATTCCATATTTTCCTATTTTCGTCTGTGTTGTGTTGGTGAGGGAAAATGGCTCAAGTGCTTGGTGAGCCTTTCTGAACTTTCCTTTTGTGTTATGTCTGCTGAATATTAATCACTTTGAGCCAGAGAATAAGACGGTGCCCACCCTATCCTCCCTTGTTGTTGTGTGGGGGCCGGAATGTAGGGGACGTTATATCTTCTCAAATCAGTAACTGTCCCATCACAAATTCCCATTTCTTACTAGTGCTATATAGTCAAAATGGCCTAGAGCTTTCTCCTGATAATTACCGCTCCAAGCAACAGCCTGGTGGACCAAACTCTCACAAGTCAAGTCTGGCCTCAAGCCGGGCTTGGGGAGTAAAAGAACTCCCAGAACCCCATCAACCAGGTATCAACCAGGAAAACCTTGCTTTAACTGCCCCCTCCCCTATCGCACAGCCCATTTATGTTGAGCGTTGTTCAAGTAATCAGAGAAACCATCGTACTGGAAGGAGAATAATAATGACTACATCCACTGATCTATCACCCTATCGCAAACATTCTCCTCCACAGAACCCATCTCAGGGGCCCACCCCTCACTGTCTGCACCATGGAACCCCAAGGCTCCCGTCCACCTCACAATTCCCCTGCAGGATCCTTACACAGCACTTTCCTCATTGAATCACTCGGTAGGTGACCACTGTCACCTACCACCACCTCACCAATCTCCCACCTACTGTCACCTACCACCACCTCACCAATCTCCCACCTACTGTCACCTACCACCACCTCACCAATCTCCCACCTACTGTCACCTACCACCACCTCACCAATCTCGCACCCACTGTCACCTACCACCACCTCACCAATCTCCCACCTACCGTCACCTACCACCACCCCACCAATCTCCCACCTACCGTCACCTACCACCACCCCACCAATCTCCCACCTACCGTCACCTACCACCACCCCACCAATCTCCCACCTACCGTCACCTACCACCACCCCACCAATCTCCCACCTACCGTCACCTACCACCACCCCACCAATCTCCCACCTACCGTCACCTACCACCACCCCACCAATCTCCCACCTACCGTCACCTACCACCACCCCACCAATCTCCCACCTACCGTCACCTACCACCACCCCACCAATCTCCCACCTACCGTCACCTACCACCACCCCACCAATCTCCCACCTACCGTCACCTACCACCACCCCACCAATCTCCCACCTACCGTCACCTACCACCACCTCACCAATCTCCCACCTACTGTCACCTACCACCACCTCACCAATCTCCCACCTACTGTCACCTACCACCACCTCACCAATCTCCCACCTACCGTCACCTACCACCACTCCACCAATCTCCCACCTACCGTCAACTACCACCACCTCACCAATCTCCCACCTACTGTCACCTACCACCACCTCACCAATCTCCCACCTACTGTCACCTACCACCACCTCACCAATCTCCCACCTACCGTCACCTACCACCACCCCACCAATCTCCCACCTACCGTCACCTACCACCACCTCACCAATCTCCCACCTACTGTCACCTACCACCACCTCACCAATCTCCCACCTACTGTCACCTACCACCACCTCACCAATCTCCCACCTACCGTCACCTACCACCACTCCACCAATCTCCCACCTACTGTCAACTACCACCACCTCACCAATCTCCCACCTACTGTCACCTACCACCACCTCACCAATCTCCCACCTACTGTCACCTACCACCACCTCACCAATCTCCCACCTACTGTCACCTACCACCACCCCACCAATCTCCCACCTACTGTCACCTACCACCACCTCACCAATCTCCCACCTACTGTCACCTACCACCACCTCACCAATCTCCCACCTACTGTCACCTACCACCACCTCACCAATCTCCCACCTACTGTCACCTACCACCACCCCACCAATCTCCTTCACCGCACACACCACTATCAGCAGGCACTATGACAATGAGATGACCAAAGATGGTGATAGTAGTAGTAAGATACAGCAATCCGTTAAATGACAGAAGACCTTGTCAGGAGCATGATAGAAACTACAGATGAGTCCCCGTGTTGTAGCGGTAAGACACTCGCCTGGCGTTTCACAAAGCGCTTTGGCCTGGGTTCGTATCCTGGCCGGGGAGGATTTACTGATCGCCAATCCTTAACTGTAGCCTCTGTTTACCCAACAGTAAAATGGGTACCTGGTTGCTAAATGATTTGGCGGGTCATATTCCGGGAATGTTAGGATTAAGGACTTGCTCGAAATGCTATGCTTGCTAGTGGCTGTACAAGAATGTAAGATATACTCTATACTCAACAGCATGAATGTATATATACTCTTGTATATATAAATAAAAACAAAAACAAAAACATGGCAACATCACTATAATAGAGAGAGCAGTTTCTGTTGCCTGCAGGACGGTATCCAGACTGTTAATGATGGGTGACTTCCTCCGTGGAAAAGGTAGACTGGGTAAATAAGTCACCACATGGAGGTACAAACACATGGGGAACTAAAATATTAAACGTGGCAACAAGAAACGTTTTAAGCCAACATGTCTAGGGACCGAATAATGAGAGGAAATGACGTACCAGCCAGCCTTGATCTAATATTCTACTTTGAGCGAGTCAGACATAAGGGAAGTCAAATTAGAACCTTCCCATGGTAATAAGTAACCACAGAGTGGTTACTTATTACCTACTTCCACTTATCTAGTGGAAGTAGGAATAACCTACCTAAGAAATCGTTCTTAGAAAAAAAAGAACAGGTGATGAAACTGAGAAAGAGAGAGGATGGGTACACAGAGGATGTTAAGGTGTGTGAAGAACTCAACAAGAGATTTCAGGAGTTCTTCAGAACATAACAAGAAGTCCCCTAAACTAGAAGCGCCTTGCATGCCACTCACTATGGAGTATAGTAAGTCACTAGAAACAGGGGACCTACTAGAAAGTTAAAAGACAACTAATATAGTCCCAATATACAAAAAAGTTGACAATTAGGAGGCAATAAACTACATGCCGATGTCCTTAACTTGTATACCATATAATGGTATACAAGTTGATGGAGAAGATCGTGAGAAAAAAGCTTGTAGCGCATCTGGAGAGAAGGGACTTTGTGACACATCACCACCAGCATGGGTTCATGAATGGCAAATCATGCCTCACAGATTTAATAGAATTTTATGATCGGGCAAAACACAATAAGCAAGAAAGAGAAGGGTAGGCAGACTGCATTTTCCTGGACTGACAGAAATAGTCCCCCATAGACAGCTGCTGCGTAAGTTGTAGAAACAGGCAAGAGTAACAAGTCAGGTGCCCCGTTGTATAACGGACTACCAAGCAACAAAACAGAGATACTGTGGGGGGAGAAATCTCATAACACAGACATGTCACAAGCGAAGTACGACAGATCTATCTTGTTTCAGATATATGTGAATGATCTTCCAGAGGGTATAGACTCATTCCTTTTTTATGTTTGCTGACGATGCTATAGTCATGAGAAGAATTAAGACAGAGGAGAACAGCAGGATGCTACAAGATGACCTGGACTGATTGAATGAATGAATGAATGGTCCTATAAATGGCTACTAGAGTTTAACACGAGTATGAGAAAAGAAATGAAATAGGTATAGGGAGCACGAGGCCAAACAAGGTATAAATTGGGAGATGAAATTCTTCAGGAATCAGGAAGGAAGAAAGATCTGGGGGTTGATATTACACCGGGCTTGGTCTCTGAAGCCCACATCGAACTGATATCATCAGCGGTGTATGCCAGGCTGGCAAACATAAGAACTGCCTATAGAAACTTGGGTAACTAATCATTCAGAACCTTGTATGCCTCATATGTCAAACCAATCTTGGTGCATGCGGCTCCAGCGTTGAGTCCATATTTAGTCGAACACAAGCCGAAGTTAGAAAAAGTTTAGAGGTATGCCCCGCATGCACGGAGCCTGACGACTGAGTGAACAGTGCTCGGGCTTTGTAGTCCTAAGGTTCCGGGTTCGATCCTCGGCGGAGGCAGAAACAAATGGGCCGAGTTTCTTTCACCCTGATGCGTCTGTTCACCTAGCAGGAAATAGGTACCTGGGAGTTAGACAGCTGGTAAAGGCTGCTTCCTGGGGATGTGGAACAAAAAAGGAGGCCTGGTCGAGAATCGGGCCGTTTGGACGCTAAGCCTCAAAATCATCTCAAGATAACCTCAAGATGCCAATAGAATAGTCCCCGAACTGAGAGGCATGAACTGCGAGAAAAGACTACTGGAATTAAACCTCATAGCACTGAAAGACAGAAGAGTTGAAGGAGACATGATTATTATCTACCATATTATCAGAGAAATTTATAGGGCAGATAATGACAAGTTATTTAACATGGGTGGTACACAAACAAAGGAATGCAGGTTGAAACTTAGTATCCAAATGAGTCACAGAGGCGTTGAAAGAATTTGTTTCAGTGTCCAGAGTAATTAACAAATTAAATAAATGCATTAGGAAGTGATGTAGTGGAGGCAGATTTCCTGCACAGTTTTAAATGTAGACATGAAAAATTCCAACAGGATCAGGGACCTGTACAATAGTTGATTGATAATAGAGAGGCGGGCCAACGAGCCGAAGCTTAACCCATACAAACACAATTCAGCGAATACAGATAGCATCAACTGCACATCACGGCCTCCAGGAGCAACCACGTTGGGCGCATGTGTCTACACTGTGTCCCTATGTCAATATTCATCCTCCGACGCTTCGGTGTGCTTTTGGGATCGCCCTAGAGGCCTTTCATATCCTGAAACTGACGATCACCATACGTGCCCGACTCTAGTTTCACCACGAAGCTTTGGAGAGGGCTGCCATCCACCGGAGGTGGGATTCTACCACAGTCAGTTGTACAATCAGTAATCAGCACACTGTCTTCAGGGCTCGCCTCTTTACATGCAGCATTCCGTGCGCCGGTTACCACGCCCGCCACATCCACCGACGGTCCAGGAACGACTACTCCAGCCACCCCACCAAGATGCAATGGAAACGCTAACCCAGTCCTACATCAAACGGGATGACACCCACTGAATCCGGTCCAGGATCACTGCCGTCATTACTGTCGTCAGTAACATCATTGGAGGCACCTTCCATACAAAGATCACTAGTGTCCTGTGGAGGAAAGTCCCTCTCCTTGTAGACCTTGTCATCCGGCGCCACACGGCAAGATGCTGAAATAGGTCCTGGAACCCAGCACATAAGCAGGTTCGGGGCTGCCCGGTATAAAGAAAATACAAGGTACAGCCCATGATAAACACAAAAGAAAGAACACAAACACGCACTGTTTGATTCCCATTCATGAGATATTTAGCCGAGCTAGACAAACTGGCTCACATATACACAAGTCACCATACCATACTGTGACACTGCTAGTGACCACTGCGTCATCCATTTCAATTGGTGTATCAGGGGCCAATACGTATGTGTATACCTTGCTCACGTCCGATTCCCGCACGTCCCTCTCGCTTTTTCACTAATCTACATATATATATATTTTTTATTCACTGCTCAACAACATTTTCCGTTCGAGAGTAGCGTGAATTATATAAACCTGTGTGCAGTGTTTTGACCAATGAGACTCGTCGTTACAAAGCGCCTATTCATTCATAACATAACCCAATACCACAACAACAACAAACGTCAGTTGTCCTCAAGCTAGAGGAGGAGCAGGCAGGATGTATCCATCCTCCTATTTGACATAGGCCTAGGCCTAAGGTCTAGTCTTCAGTGCGCCAAGTAGATCAGCTACAGAGGCACTAAGTGTGCACCGCCCCTCCTACCAACTGTGGTAGGCCCTAGACGTGTGGATTGGCCAGAAATTAAGGCAGCAATTGTTAATGTGGCAATATCGAGGCCTGCTGAGGGGAAGTTGTGAGGTAGGAGTTCTGACGTAGGTTGGGTCGCCTCGCGGTACCTGAAGCCTGGGGCCCCACGCGCGTGAAAAATAGCCTTTGTGCCCTCCCTACCCAAGGTCGTGGTCTGTGTGCGCGACTAGTGTGTTTACACAAGAGACTGCCAGGGCACACCATAGAGTACCCCTACGCTACGTGTGAGTGTAAACCTTGTGCCTTGTAGGTGTATATATGTACATGTGTGCGTACGTAGGGCAGAGTGCAGTGTTGAAGACATACCACCCAACAACACATGAAGTGAGCCGCAGCAAATAGATGGTTGCTGACACGAGAAGTAAGACTTCTAAGAGACAACAACAACAAGTGACCATGGCTGGTGTACCCGGGAACCATAACGACCCCCATCCCCGCCAGGGGCCCCTGGGTGATGGTCCACACCCGGGGCCCTCCGGTCGGGATCCCAGCCCTGGGCCCTCCAACAGTACTGATACAGGAGACTCTACAATAGACGATGAAGGTTTCCAAGTAGTCCAAGGTAGAAGAGGCAGGAAACGGGATAAGTCACGGCGACAGGATGAGCAGCAACAGCAACCTCAGCAACAACAACAACAACAACAACAACAACAACAACAACAACGACGACACGACGAAGACAGTGAGTGGCACACCCTAATCTTTCCTGCAGGGGTAATGACAGCATCAGAGAAGTTTAGATGGATTATTGAGGCCGCCCGCGCCCACAGAGGAAATTATTGTATAGAGAGCAGGTGTGTAGGTGGCAATGTTAGTGCACGGGTGCAGGGTTACAGTGCCCTGAAGTACTTCACAGAGACCAGTCTCGAGTATCTTGGTAAGAATGTCAAATTATTAGAAGCAAACCCACAGACAAGACAAACTAAAATTATAATTAAGAACTATAGCATTCATGTTGACGTGGAATATCTCAAGGACTATACCGAGATTGTTTGGGTCGAGCGCAACACCGGACCAGGGGGACTGCCCAAAAATCAAGCAATTGCTATGTGGAAGGGAGAGCTGCCCCAAGTCATTAAAATACCAGGCATGAGGGCGTGCAAAGTGGAGAGGTATATTGGCAGTCCGTCCTTGTGTGGCAACTGTCAACGGTGGGATCACAGAACGTGGCAATGTGATCGCCCAATTAGGTGTGGGTGTTGCAGTGGCTCTCACGACACCAAGCAGTGTCTGGACAAGCTTAAACAGGGTGGGGGTAGCGGGGTAATACCTAAATGTGTCAACTGCAAGCAGCCCCATCATGCCTGGAACAGATATTGCAGCAGGAGGCCTGACTGGCAGGGCTTGAGAAGGACGCCGACGCAGACGCAGACAGCAGGTGGACCAGTAAACAGGGGCGGGAATGGCTCCGTGAACAGTACCACAGCAAGCCAGGGTCCAGCCTCCAGTAGGCAGACACCAGCCTGGGGTAGTGGTGGAGTGACCCACCACCACCCCGCACAGGCCCAACCAGACCCCATTTCTCTCACAAACCCACTTACCTCAACCCCGCTCACTAACCCCAACCTCATCTCCCTCACTAACCCCAACCCTACCCCACCCGACAACCCCATTCCTGCCTCATCACCCATACCCCCTAACGCCTCCCAGTCAACCAGCCCTTCCGCCTCTCAGGCGACCCTCCCTTTCCCCCACCCTACCACTCCCCCGCCTCACTCACCAGTCAACACCTCACTGGGTCCAGATAAAACAATGCCGCCCGGTATGGAAGCAATGATTACCCACATGATAAAAAATCACCCACTCATGCAAGAACTAATAAGCAAGCAAAATAAACTTGAGAATACCCTATGTACAATCCAGAAGACCCAGGAGGACATACTTCACATTCTGCAGGGCCTGAAGTTGCCTCAGGCGAGTTCAGCAGGTTGCAACTTGGTGCATGGGGATGCAACACGAGCCACGGCACATAACAGCAGACTCAGTGCTACCCAAGTGAACTCAGTGCGACCCAGTGAACACACCACCACCAGTGAACACAACAGCACCACCAGTGAACACAACACCACCAACAGCACCACCAGTGAACACAACACCACCAGTGAACACAACACCACCAACAGCACCACCAGTGAACGCAACACCACCAGTGAAGACAACAGCACCACCAGTGAACACAACGACACTAGTGTACACAACACCACTGACCACTGGCACTGGCATACAAACAGTACCACCAGCACATGACGGTGGTGCAACACCACATACAACACCACCAGTGAACACACTCTCACCAGCAACAACACCACACACAGTACATCTGATGACCAACACCTCCACAATGGATAACCACGCTGAAGAAAGTCTCACTATCCTACAATGGAACTGCAATGGCGTTCGCAATAGAATTAATGACATCATACAATACGCTCGTGAACACCAAACTGACGTCATAGTGCTACAGGAGACAATGGTAGGTGATGACTTCAACCCAAGGTTCAGCGGTTATCGCAAGTTCTCCCTGCCACATGGGGAAAGAAAACGGGGTCTCATCACTTATGTAAATAACAACATTCCCGCACAGATTATTGATGACCTGCAAATGGGGGATGAGTTTGAATCACTGGGAGTAACCCTTTACTTAAACAATAATGCCCTACATATAATCAACCTATATGTGCCACAGAGTAAACTTGACCTTGACGCACTGCCTGAGTTTGTTAATGAAGAACCTACCCTGCTGGTTGGTGACCTGAATGCCAGACACCCACACTTTGGTGCCAACTGTCATCAGCCCAATGTCAATGGACGGAAACTGTCACTCTTTGTCAGGGGAAGTGAAAACCTTAGGGTCCTGGGTGATGAACAGCCAACTCACCTCAGAGGAGGAAGATTAGATTATGCTCTCCTGCTGAATGCACAGGACACGGATGCCAGTACACACATTGTGCACAGTTTATGTAGTGACCATTGGGCACTGATTACCACCGTCGACATGAGCAAGAGAAGGAAAGAGACAAATAAAAGAAAAAGGTTATCACTCGGACCAGATATGAGGCCGCACTTCATAAACAGGATGAGTGACTGGTTCACGGAATACCAAATCCCAGAAGACATTAACACATTTGTTGATGACCTTAACCACCAAATTGAGAGCTGTCTAAGAGTTCCGCGCCGTACGCCTGGGCGAAGTAACCCTCAGAGGAAGAAAATAAAATGGTATGAGAATGATTACATAAAGATGCTTAACGCAAATGTGCGAGACATGAGTAGAGAGTACCGGAGACATCCCACTGAAAGTAACCAAGAGTTGTTTAAGACAGTGTGTCAAGTAGCCAGGGAAGAGAAGATTAAAGAGCGGGAAAGACAATGGCTTGAGTTCACTAGCTCTATTGGACGGGAAACGTCTGCAAGACAAGTGTGGGCAAAAATTCAGATAGCTAAGGGGGGCAGAGCCCGGCCTGCGGCTCACAAAGACCCCCAGGGTAAGGCTGAGGAACTAATTCACAAGTGGAGTGATGCAGCATCCTCCTCCTCCCTCCCTGCAGAAATCAGCAGGGAACAGCTCCTGCGACATGATGACAGAAGAATTAGGATAACAAGAGCACTGTCTAGTGATGACGAGTATGGGGAACCAATCACAGCCCAAGAAGTAAGGGGCGCTATGAAAAAGGGTAAAAGTACGGCACCTGGTGAAGATGGCGTCACCTACGACATACTCAATGCACTGTGTGCAGTGTCTGGGAATCCACTACTCCACCTGTTTAACAAGTCATTCCTAAGTGGAGTGTTGCCCACACAATGGAAACACGCAATAATTATTCCCATACCGAAGCCTAATGACCCTGGTAATTACAGACCTATCAGCCTCGTGTCATGCACTTGCAAGATGCTTGAAAGGATCATCCTAAACCGACTGTTGCACAAAATAGGCAGGTTAGGGGAGGGGGTCAATGGATTTGTTAAAGGACGGAGCACAGCAAATTGTATAGTTAATTACTTGGTTAATGACACGGCTAGGTACTCTGTATTTGTTGACATCAAAGGAGCCTTCGACAAAGCACAGGGGATTGCGATCCTGGACGAGCTTGCATGCATGGGTGTCAAGGGGAGACTCATGAAATGGGTTGAAGACTACCTCACAGGAAGGGAAGCCAAGGTTTGCTTCAATGGAGCAGTCTCCAGAACAATGAGTATGGAACTCGGGACCCCCCAAGGCGGTGTCTTAAGCCCTACACTATTCAATGTACTTATGAACGCCATTGCAAATATTGATTTTCCGGAAGGAACACAACAAGTGGGATATGCAGATGATGTCCTAATACAAGCTCCCACCTTGGGAAAAATTGAACAGTCCATTGAACTCCTCGGAAGGAAATGTATTGAGCTCGGTTTCACTCTCTCCACAAACAAGACGAAGGCATACTCCCATCACAAGCGGAGAGCAAATGAAGAACTGCAAATTAATGGTGTAACACTTGAATGGGTTGACCACTACCGGTACCTTGGCGTCACTGTCGGCTCTAACAAGGGAAAGAAAGAGGAGCTCAATCAACTCATAGGAACATGCAAAAGTCGACTCAAGGCACTGAAAGCTATGACCTGGAATGGACATGGAGCCTCAATTGCCGTGCTCAAAATGATGTACACAGCCTATGTGCGCTCCGTCATAGACTATGCCGCACCAGTACTGTGCACCTACTCCCAAACCGATATGAAAAGGCTTGAAAGCATTCAAAATGAAGCCATGACAATCATTCTTGGAGTCCCAAGAACTGCCAAAACGTCTAATCTACGAGAGGAGTTGTCCCTTCCCAGTATTAAAAACAGAATTCAGGAGCTGAATGCTAAGCTTGCAATTAGGATAGCCAGAGATCCCCATTACAATGATATTGCCAAGAAAAAACTGAGCTCTGTGCTACTTTCAGGGGGAAACAGGAGAAGCAAAAAATGGCATCACAGAGCAGTCTGCTACCTTGAAGAGCTTCACCTGCTTGAGCAAGCCCGTGAGCTCCTGCCTGTAGAGAGGTTACCTCCCTGGGAGGATGACTCATGCAAGATCATCATCAATGAAATGGCAATGAAAAAATCCAACATGATACCACAAGAAATGAGGCACAAGTATCTCGAGGACATTTATAAAGAAGCCGGAGATGAACTAGATCAAATCTACACTGACGGGTCATCTAATCCTATCAATGGCAGGGCTGGTGCAGCATACACGGTAATCAAGGATAATACCTTCCAACGCAGAAATGAAGAAAAAGCACGTATTGAGAACTATGCCTCTTCAACGCAAGCAGAGCTAACTGCCATTGTTATGGCGTTAAGGTTTCTTGAACGGAACACTAATGGTGCAGTGATTTGCACCGATTCAAAAGCAGCACTGCAAAGCCTAAGTAAAAATCAGGCAGAAAATCTTGCAATAGTCGCTGAAATCAAGAGAGCTGTGAGAGTACTTACCAATCAGGGAAGAGTCATCAAGTTTCTGTGGATCCCCTCCCATGTTGGAATATGTGGGAATGAACGAGCAGATGTGCTGGCTGCTGAAGGCGCTGAAGGAGACCATATTGAATACTTCATACCCAAGACTCAACTACAAATTAGAGGTATTATCAGGCAACATCACCGTGACAAGGTAACTGAGGAAAGGAGGATAGAAGCACAAACCAGTGAATCTGTACGATGGTACAACATGGTTGCAGCTGGCAATCCCAATCAGTATGGCCGAAGAGGAGGACGACGAGTGAGAGAATCTGTAATAGCGAGAATCCGTCTTGGATACAAATATCCATGGAGATTTGGAATGGAAACAACAGTTGATCAGCGAAGTTGCAGAATCTGTGGTGAGAGTGATGGACACCGCCTTGACCACTATCTACGTGAATGTGAACACCTGAGAGACATTAGGAATAACTGTAGAATAATAAACCCCACATTGTTTGAGTTAGGAAAACACTATTTGTCAAATATTGATACTGTTCTTAAAAGATTTCCCCATTTTGCACCCGCAAGATAACGTAAGCTTTTAAGGGTTGATAAATGTTAATCTTCTTGTTTGAGGAGCTGTTCACTTGAGACAGTTAAGCAAGTCCCAGCTGTGTCTGGGTACAAGTGACAGGATGAACAACCCAGCGGGTTTTCTTCCTATTGGGGAGTGTTGTACATTCTGCTATGGCGGTATGTTCACTCACAAGATGAGTGGCGCTGCCCAATAAACTCGCCCCTCGGGGCAAAATTTAAAATTTAAACAACAAACGTGGTTGTCATCCTGTACTTTCCAAGTACTCGAGAGTAAAGGAATACTTTTCCTCAACGACACCCGGAGTGTAACTAGTGAACAACATGTCTCTTATTGCTATTTACACTAATAGAGATGTTTTTATGTTAATACATAATAGTGACAGGTTAAACACATAAACTAACACTTGTCCTGTTTCATCCATATTAACCCATAATATAACCATTACTGAGTCACATTACCTTAATCATCATCCCCCCTTATTCTCCTCCGTTCCCATACCAACCCTCTTTTGGTCAATACTAAATAATGGAAACGAATATAGTTATGACGCAGAAGCAGCGTCATCACAGGCCAGTATCACGTCCTGCAAGACATCCCGTCTTTCACTCCTGGCTCTGTATGTGTGGATCCTCTCCCTCCAGTACACTACCCGAGCACTGGTGTTTATAACAATGTCTCAATCCTTAGACCACGGCCTATGCTTACTGACGTATAAGGGGTCTTCTTAGTTTACGTCAATTGGAGTTCTGTTGAAAACAAAGGTGTCCCTAAATGCTATCATGATATGCTTGTTAGCCTTTGTAAGACATTAAACAATTAGATTTAGAGATGTAAGAAGATATTAGTGACTCAAAGCAGTATTAGCCAATTACAGAATGTGGTGGTGATCATGTTCACTACTTACTGAATACTGAGTCGGGGTCCTCTTGTGTTGTTTCTTCATAGTCTTCTTGCAGTGACTCCTCGTTATCAGGACTCTCCTTTTTGTGGCTATCTAAGCGAAGAATATCAACATCTGGAATGTCATTTCTATGGTTGTAGTTGGGACTCCCATATTCATTGTTGACATCGTCGAGTCTGTCGTACCTGCGGTTGTCATAGGCGGGACTGTCATAGCCCGGGCTCACATGATCATGGTTACTATAACCAGGACTTCCCTGTGGTGGTATTTCATATCTGCGATTGTTGTGGTTAGGAATGTCGTGATCTTCACTGCTGTAATTATGGCTGTTATAGTCACGGTTACTGTAGCTGTAAGGACGCCTGCCATGATCACGGGCACTAGGGTCGTAACCACTACCATTGTCGTAGGAAGCCGAATCGTTCCTGTTGGTCGGCAAGCTTCCTGCAACACAGGTGATCATAGTTAGTACTATGGCTCTACAGTTGTTCTGTGATTGGTTATTATAGTGTGCTTCACATAATGTACAGATTACATAAGAACATACAAATAAGGAAGGCACCAACACACCTGCTGGTCAATATAAGGCAGCTCCTATTATTATCCACCAAAACCCATTTTATCATCAATATCTACCCATATTCATTAATATATATATACATCTAACCTACGCTTGAAACAATCCAGTGAGGCCAAGTCTATTATGTTATAAAGTACTTATAAAGTACTTTGCTTAATAAATCAAAATTCTATTTCAAAAAAAATAAATAAATAAATAAATAATGGGGTGAGAATAGCTTGAGCTACCTCATCCCTTTGTGTGTATTTTACCTCAATAAACTTATTTCAATTCAATTTCAATTTCCAAAATGGGAAGTTACTGACAACGTTCCTAAATCTAACATTATTCAGTTAATATTAATATTCATTGTTTTGTGATATATTTTGTACAGATAAATTTAAAACTTTATGTAATACCCATTTGGTTATACCCTTCAACCCTCTATATACTTGCATCATGTCACTCTCTACTCTTCTGTATTTCTAGAAAATGTAAATTATGTTTTCTTAATTTCTCCTCAAAGGGAAGGTTTCTAATTCCTGGGATTATGTTTGTCATTCTCTGCACCTCTGCAGACGTTCAAGTCTCCAGTCATAACATGGCGACCACAACTGAACTGCATCGTACAGACACAGCCTAACATGTGCAAGATAAAGCTGTTGTGCAATATTACATGATTTATTGCTAATACTTTTGGAAATAAATCCAAGTATTCAATTTTTTGTTAACATTTATGCATTGATTTTGACTTTAGATCACTTCTAATCATAGCTCTTAGATTTTTTGGCAAAGAAAACGCAGCTGGAGTATGAAGCAGAGTTATGAGTGAAAACCACATCGTCGACCTCCCCTCAGGACGAGTACCAACTGATGACTTGACCAACCTGCAGACCAACTCCGCCACACACTGGGACAATCATTGTAACAAAACCTACAATATTGGTTGCGGGTCCCACTGACGCTCCCCGACCCAGCAAAGGCTTCTACAAGCTCGCAGGAATCAACTTCCTATTACCACTCTTAAATCTGAGAAAACACAACAGTATTATGTTCAGAGCAGGTGAGATGGTCTGGAAGGTAGAGTTGGAGATCCTGCTTGACGACAAAGTTCACCTTGAGACAAGGAGACTTTTTTTTTACGGGGATATTCTTGCACAGGCTCTAAGCCTCTGGCTGGCCCACTAAGTGTTACTTGTTTCTGTTTTAGTTAGGCGGAGTATGAGTATTTATGACTCATAAATTCAAGTTGGTTGAATTCTTGTACCAACCCGCTGATCATGATGTTGCAACTGCCATGTTGTGGTCACTGAACTTCTTCTGCATTGCTCTTTCTAATTACTTTCTTAATATGTGATAGACTGTAGTATGTAAATTTCTATATTTCTTCTCTTAACTGCAAGTTTTGCAGCTTCGTCTGCAAATGTCATTCCCTATTATTCCCACATGACTTGGCACCCAGTTGATAAGTACCCAACGGCCTTGACGTTCGAGTGTTAGCATTAATGATATGGCATTTGTGATCAGATGGATGTTGTCATGTATGTGTTCTTGTTGCAAGGTTTCAATGACAGTTCTCGAATATGTATGTATGATAACATGTTGTCGGTGTTCAGCAAGAACATGTTCCAAAGCTTTTTGAATAGCTAGCATCACTGTCTGTAAAGTTTAACATTAGTTTGAAAGTCTCCAAGTAACTACAGAATTTCCTGTCTTAACTGCAGTTCCGGGACCAGATTCACGAAAGCACTTACGCAAGCACTTACGAACCTGTATATCTTTTCTCAATCTTTGGCGGCTTAATGAGCTCCGAAGCACCAGGAGGCTGTTTATAACAATAAAAACAATTGAAGGGGAAGTTTTCATGCCTGTAAACTGTTTAATAAATGTTACCAAAGCCGTCAGAGATTGAGGAAAGATGTACACGTTCGTAAGTGCTTTCGTGAATCTGGCCCCCGGTTTCTTGTTCCTGCTGGTCTACTGATCCATCTGTGAAGTATGTGAGCTGTCAGATGCCAAGTCTGCTTCTATATACATCTGTGCATATATTACAATGTTAAATAGTTTCAGATGTTACTTTATCTAACGTCACTTGTGCTCTATTTAAAAGTGAAGGACCTGTGACGGTTAATGCTATATCATCAGCATAGCTTAACAATGTAATTTCTTTCTGCAAATGTCATGGTAACGAGGTTTTCCATAATGATGTTAAAGAGACTAGGACTGAGGACTCCTCCTTGTGGAGTCCCATTCTCAAGCAAGTGGTAGTCCGACACTTGTCCTTGCAACTTTACTCTGGCATACCTGTGACTTAGGTAATATTGCATCCATGTTAGCATATTTCCCTTTACACTTTTTTTTAACTAAGGTGTATACAATTACTTGCGGGCTTGCAAGTTCGAAAACTTTTTCTAGATCAAGGAAGATCAGTATAGCTGGACCCGAGTTAACTGTTCCTAGTAATGTTGCTATGCAGTTGGCAGTACCTACTCCTCTAGTGAAGCCAAATATGTGTTTATGAAGGTCTCCAGTCTTCCACAGTAGCCTATTTAAGACCATCCGTTCTGCAGTTTTACTAATGCATGATGTTAATGAAATGGGTCTGTAATTGCCAGGTTCTTTTGGCTTTGGAATCGGAATGATGTTTGCTTTCTTCCAAGAGGTCGGTAGTTGGCCTTGCTGCCAAGATACATTGATAACGTCAAATATCCCCTGTTCTCCAGCAGGACCTGTGTGTGCGACCAATGAGTATGTAATGTTATCAGCACCTGGTGCAGTGTCCTTACCACCTTTTTTTGGCTCTGATTAGTTCATGTTTGGTGAAGGAACAGTCACATTCGTCATTTGTAGCTATGCTCTCATGAATGGCTGTCATCCTCTTGTTTTTATTGTTCTTGCTGCCTTCTGGCCATTGACCATAAAGCTGGTCTTTCAGCAAATTATAGAGCAAGTTTCTCAGCCTCTTGCAAGTGCCAGCGAGTCACGATAAGTGATTTACAGACACTTATCGTGACTCCCTGGCACTTATCGTGGCTCCCTAGTACTTGTAGTGACTCCCTGGCACTTATAGTGACTCCTTGGCACTTATAGTGATTCCCTGGCACTTGTAGTGACTCCTTGGCACTTGTAGTAACTCCCTGGCATTTATAGTGACTCCCAGGCACTTATCGTGATGCCCTGGCACTTATCGTGACTCCCTGGCACTTATCGTGACTCCCTGGCACTTATCGTGACTCTCAGGCACTGATCGTAACTCCCTGGCACTTATCGTGACTCTCAGGCACTGATCGTAACTCCCTGGCACTTATCGTGACTCTCAGGCACTGATCGTAACTCCCTGGCACTTATCGTGACTCTCAGGCACTGATCGTAACTCCCTGGCACTTATCGTGACTCTCAGGCACTGATCCTAACTCCCTGGCACTTATCGTGACTCTCAGGCACTGATCGTAACTCCCTGGCACTTATCGTGACTCTCAGGCACTTATTGTGACTTCCAAGCACTTATCGTGACTCTCAGGCACTTATTGTGACTTCCATTCACTTATCGGGACTTCCAGGCACTTATCGTGACTTCCAGGCACTTATCGGGACTTTCAGGCACTTATCGGGACTTTCAGGCACTTATCGGGACTTCCAGGCACTTATCGAGACTCACTGGGTAGGCAGACCAGTAAAGTGGTACATAAAGGCAAACCAACAAAATCATTAGAGAGAGGGGGAGTGAAAAATAAGAAGAGGGGGAACAAGTTCCTCAAGATTGCATACACCAACATAGATTTTTTTTTTTTTTTTTTTTTTTTTGAGATATATACAAGAGTTGTTACATTCTTGTACAGCCACTAGTACGCGTAGCGTTTCGGGCAAGTCCTTAATCCTATGGTCCCTGGAATACGATCCCCTGCCGCGAAGAATCGTTTTTTCATCTAAGTACACATTTTACTGTTGCGTTAAACAGAGGCTACAGTTAAGGAATTGCGCCCAGTAAATCCTCCCGGCCAGGATACGAACCCATGACATAGCGCTCGCGGAACGCAAGGCGAGTGTCTTACCACTACACCACGGAGACTAAGATGGAGTAAGATGGAAGATACCGGAGTTCAGTGATGTAATACAGCTGCAGACACCAGACATTGTTGCACTCACGGAGACAAAACTTGAAGATGTTATTTTAAATGAGGTCATATTCCCAAGGGGCTACTCAATTTGGAGACGGGACAGAAAAATTAGGAAAGGCAGTGGTGTTGCTGTGCTGGTGAAAGAACACCTAAAGGTGAAGGAAATAATAACTGCCAATCCACAAGAAGTTGACATAATAGCACTAGAATCTGCCATGAGGATGATAAACTAATGATCATAAATGCATATAGTCCACCGCCAAGCAGCACATGGTCAAAGGAGGAGCTAGATAGTAAACGAGAAGGTCTTATAACAATAATGAGAGAGATCATAGCGAGAGCGGATAACGATAGTTCACGACTGTTGATAGTCGGCGACTTCAACTTGAAATCCATAGACTGGGAAGCATATGAAGCTAAAACAGAAGATTTTTGGACCTGTAAATTTGTAGACCTCATCCTGGAAACATTCTTGTATCAACATGTTAAACAAGCTACGAGGATGAGGGAAGGGGACGTTCCCTCCATGCTAGATTTGATATTTACCAGGAAGGAGGAAGAAATATTTGACATTCAGTACCTTCCTCCCTTGGGTAAAAGTGACCATGTCTTTTTGGGAATAAAGTATGCAATGCGTTATAATCTGGAAGAAAATATGAAGGTTGATGCAATTGAAAAACCTGACTTTAGGAGAGGACATTATGGCAACCTTAGAAAATTTTTTAGTGAGTATAATTGGACAGACTTGTTGCTAGGCAAGGAAGTGAATGAGATGTATGTCAGGTTTTGTGAAATAAATGATAAAGGCACAAAAAAATTTATACCAAAACAGAGATGCAGAACTAGAAAACAGGATTGTTCAACAGAAATTGCGAGAGGGCCAGAGACCAAAAGACAAAAAATGGACTCAATACAGGAAGAGGCCGAACCCCCAAACATACCAGCGATACAAAGATGCGAGAAACCACTACACGGCAGTGAGGAGAGAGGCAGAAAGAAATTTTGAAAAAAGGATTGCAGACAAATGTAAAACAGAACCAGGTCTATTCTATAAATTCATAAACAACAAATTGCAGGTAAAGGATAATATTCAGAGGTTGAAAATGGGAAATAGATTCACGGAAAATGAAAAGGAAATGTGTGAAACATTAAACGAAAAGTTCCAAAGTGTGTTTGTACAAAATGAAATCTTCAGGGAACCAGATACAATAAGAATTCCAGGGAACAACATAGAGCACATAGAGGTGTCTAGCGACGAAGTTGAAAAAATACTCAAGGAGCTAAATAGGAACAAAGCAGTTGGTCCAGATGGAGTTTCACCATGGGTTCTGAGAGAATGTGCACCGGAGCTCAGCAATCCACTTCAACTGATTTTTCAGGCATCCCTGTTTACAGGAATTGTAGCCGATGTGTGGGAAAAGGCTAACATAGTTCCAATCTACAAAAGTGGAAGCAGGGAAGACCCCTTAATTATAGACCGGTATCATTGACAAGTGTAATAGTCAAAATATTGGAAAAATAATTAAAACTAAATGGGTAGAACACCTGGAGAGAAATGATATAATATCAGACAGACAGTATAGTTTTCGATCTGGAAGATCCTGTGTATCGAATTTACTCAGTTTCTATGATCGAGCAACAGAGATATTACAGGAAAGAGATGGTTGGCTTGACTGCATCTATCTGGACCTAAAAAAGGCTTTCGACAGAGTTCCACATAAGAGGTTGTTCTGGAAACTGGAAAATATTGGAGGGGTGACAGGTAAGCTTCTAACATGGACGAAAAATTTTCTGACTGATAGAAAAATGAGGGCAGTGATCAGAGGCAATGTATCGGACTGGAGAAATGTCACAAGTGGAGTACCACAGGGTTCAGTTCTTGCTCCAGTGATGTTTATTGTCTACATAAATGATCTACCAGTTGGTATACAGAATTATATGAACATGTTTGCTGATGATGCTAAGATAATAGGAAGGATAAGAAACTTAGATGATTGTCATGCCCTTCAAGAAGACCTGGACAAAATAAGTATATGGAGCACCATTTAGCAAATGGAATTTAATGTTAATAAATGCCATGTTATGGAATGTGGAATAGGAGAACATAGACCTCACACAACCTATATATTATGTGAGAAATCTTTAAAGAATTCTGATAAAGAAAGAGATCTAGGGGTGGTTCTAGATAGAAAACTGTCACCTGAGGACCACATAAAGAATATTGTGCGAGGAGCCTATGCCACGCTTTCTAACTTCAGAAGTGCTTTTAAATACATGGATGGCGATATACTAAAGAAATTGTTCACGACTTTTGTTAGGCCAGATCTAGAATATGCAGCGGTTGTGTGGTGCCCATATCTTAAGAAACACATCAACAAACTGGAAAAGGTGCAAAGACATGCTACTAAGTGGCTCCCAGAACTGAAGGGCAAGAGCTATGAGGAAAGGTTAAAGGCATTAAATATGCCAAAACTAGAAGACAGAAGAAATAGAGGTGATATGATCACTACATACAAAATAGTAACATGAATTGATAAAATCGATAGGGAAGATTTCCTGAGACCTGGAACTTTAAGAACAAGAGGTCACAGATATAAACTAGCTAACCACAGATGCCGAAGAAATATAAGAAAATTCACTTTCGCAAACAGAGTGGTAGACGGTTGGAACAAGTTAGGTGAGAAGGTGGTGGAGGCCAAGACCGTCAGTAGTTTCAAAGCGTTATATGACAAAGAGTGCTGGGAAGACGGGACACCACGAGCGTAGCTCTCATCCTGTAACTACACTTAGGTAATTACACTTAGGTAATTACTGGCACTTATCGTGACTCACTGGCACTTATCGTGACTCACTGGCACTTATCGTGACTCACTGGCACTTATTGTGACTCACTGGCACTTATCGTGACTCACTGGCACTTATCGTGACTCACTGGCACTTATCGTGACTCACTGGCACTTATCGTGACATCCAGGCACTTACTGTGACTTCCAGGCACTAATCGTGACTTTTAGGCACTTATCGTCACTCACTGGCACTTATCGTGACTTCCAGGCACTTGTCGTGACTCACTGGCACTTATCGTGACTCTCAGGCACTTACAGTGACTCCCTGACACCTATGGAGACATCCTAGCACCTAGGAGACACCCCGGCACCTATGTAGACTCCCTGGCACCTATGGAGACAAACTGACACCTATGGAGACACCACTGACACCTATGGAGACACCCCGGCACCTATGGAGACACCCTGGCACCTATGGAGACACCCCGGCACCTATGGAGACACCCAGGCACCTATGGAGACACCCCGGCACCTATGGAGACACCACTGACACCTATGGAGACACCCTGGCCCCTATGGAGACACCCCGGCACCTTTGGAGACACCACTGACACCTATGGAGACACCCTGGCACCTATGGAGACACCCTGGCTCCTATGGAGACACCCCGGCTCCTATGGAGACACCCCGGCATCTATGGAGACACTCAGACACTTATGGAGACACCCCGGCGCCTATGGAGGCACCCCGGCACCTATGGAGACACCCTGGCACCTATGGAGGCACCCCGGCACCTATGGAGACACCCTGGCACCTATGGAGGCACCCCGGCACCTATGGAGACACATTGGCACCTATGGAGGCACCCCGGCACCTATGGAGGCACCCCGGCACCTATGGAGACACCCCGGCACCTATGCAGGCACCCCGGCACCTATGGAGGCACCCCGGCACCTATGGAGGCACCCCGGCACCTATGGAGACACCCCGGCACCTATGGAGGCACCCCGGCACCAATGGAGACACCCGGCACCTATGGAGGCACCCCGGCACCTATGGAGACACCACTGACACCTATGGAGACACCCTGGCCCCTATGGAGACACCCTGGCTCCTATGGAGACACCCCGGCTCCTATGGAGACACCCCGGCATTTATGGAGACACTCAGACACTTATGGAGACACCCCGGCGCCTATGGAGGCACCCCGGCACCTGTGGAGACACCCTGGCACCTATGGAGGCACCCCGGCACCTATGGAGACACCCTGGCACCTATGGAGGCACCCCGGCACCTATGGAGACACCCTGGCACCTATGGAGGCACCCCGGCACCTATGGAGGCACCCCGGCACCTATGGAGACACCCCGGCACCTATGGAGGCACCCCGGCACCTATGGAGGCACCCCGGCACCTATGGAGGCACCCCGGCACCTATGGAGACACCCCGGCACCTATGGAGGCACCCCGGCACCTATGGAGACACCCCGGCACCTATGGAGGCACCCCGGCACCTATGGAGACACCCTGGCACCTATGGAGGCACCCCGGCACCTATGGAGGCACCCCGGCACCTATGGAGGCACCCAGGCACCTATGGAGGCACCCCGGCACCTATGGAGGCACCCTGACACCTATGGAGGCACCCCGGCACCTATGGAGGCACCCCGGCACCTATGGAGGCACCCAGGCACCTATGGAGGCACCCCGGCACCTATAGAGGCACCCTGGCACCTATGGAGGCACCCCGGCACCTATGGAGGCACCCAGGCACCTATGGAGGCACCCCGGCACCTATGGAGGCACCCTGGCACCTTTGAAGACACCCAGGCACCTATGGAGACACCCCGGCACCTATGGAGGCACCCCGGCACATATGGAGGCACCCCGGCACCTATGGAGGCACCCCGGCACCTATGGAGGCACCCTGGCACCTTTGAAGACACCCAGGCACCTTTGAAGACACCCCGGCACCTATGGAGGCACCCCGGCACCTATGGAGGCTCTCCGGCACCTTTGGAGGCACCCCGGCACCTATGGAGGCACCCCGGCACCTATGGAGGCACCCCGGCACCTATGGAGGCACCCTGGCACCTTTGAAGACACCCAGGCACCTTTGAAGACACCCCGGCACCAATGAAGGCACCCCGGCACCTATGGAGACACCCTGGCACCTATGGAGGCACCCCGGCACCTATGGAGACACCCCGGCACCTATGGAGGCACCCCGGCACCTATGGAGGCACCCTGGCACGTATCATGGCTCCACTCTGATAGCCGTAATGGGATTTTTCTATTAATAATGTTTTTCTACAATTAGCGATAATAATTATCTTGTCGAGGAGCCAATAGTGATAAAGTGAGCGAGTGTGAGGAGGGAGGCCGCCGTCCTCACGCCTCACTGGTCACCTCCACACTACCTGGCCATATATGCCTCTCACACTGTACAAGTCTCACCCTTCTCTCTCCTGTGGTGGTGGTGGTGGTGACAGGTGGTAGTGGTGGTGGTGGTGACAGGTGGTAGTGGTGGTGGTGGTGACAGGTGGTAGTGGTGGTGGTGGTGACAGGTGGTAGTGGTGGTGGTGACAGGTGGTAGTGGTGGTGGTGGTGACAGGCGGTAGTGGTGGTGGTGGTGACAGGTGGTAGTGGTGGTGGTGACAGGTGGTAGTGGTGGTGACAGGTGGTAGTGGTGGTGGTGGTGACAGGTGGTAGTGGTGGTGGTGGTGACAGGTGGTAGTGGTGGTGGTGGTGACAGGTGGTAGTGGTGGTGGTGGTGACAGGTGGTAGTGGTGGTGGTGACAGGTGGTAGTGGTGGTGACAGGTGGTAGTGGTGGTGGTGGTGACAGGTGGTAGTGGTGGTGGTGGTGACAGGAGGTAGTGGTGGTGGTGACAGGTGGTAGTGGTGGTGACAGGTGGTAGTGGTGGTGGTGACAGGTGGTAGTGGTGGTGGTGGTGACAGGTGGTAGTGGTGGTGACAGGTGGTAGTGGTGGTGGTGGTGACAGGTGGTAGTGGTGGTGGTGACAGGTGGTGGTGGTGGTGACAGGTGGTAGTGGTGGTGGTGACAGGTGGTAGTGGTGGTGGTGGTGACAGGTGGTAGTGGTGCTGGTGGTAACAGGTGGTAGTGGTGGTGGTGGTGACAGGTGGTAGTGGTGACAGGTGGTAGTGGTGGTGGTGACAGGTGGTAACAGGTGGTAGTGGTGGTGGTGGTGACAGGTGGTAGTGGTGGTGACAGGTGGTAGTGGTGGTGGTGGTGACAGGTGGTAGTGGTGGTGGTGACAGGTGGTAGTGGTGGTGACAGGTGGTAGTGGTGGTGGTGGTGACAGGTGGTAGTGGTGGTGGTGGGGACAGGTGGTAGTGGTGGTGGTGGTGACAGGTGGTAGTGGTGGTGGTGGTGACAGGTGGTAGTGGTGGTGGTGGTGACAGGTGGTAGTGGTGGTGGTGACAGGTGGTAGTGGTGGTGGTGACAGGCGGTAGTGGTGGTGGTGGTGACAGGTGGTAGTGGTGGTGGTGACAGGTGGTAGTGGTGGTGACAGGTGGTAGTGGTGGTGACAGGTGGTAGTGGTGGTGACAGGTGGTAGTGGTGGTGGTGACAGGTGGTAGTGGTGGTGACAGGTGGTAGTGGTGGTGACAGGTGGTAGTGGTGGTGGTGGTGACAGGTGGTGGTGGTGACAGGTGGTAGTGGTAGTGGTGGTGACAGGTGGTAGTGGTGGTGACAGGTGGTAGTGGTGGTGGTGACAGGTGGTAGTGGTGGTGGTGGTGACAGGTGGTAGTGGTGGTGGTGGTGACAGGTGGTAGTGGTGGTGGTGGTGAGGTGGTGTGGTGGTGAGTGGTGACAGGTGGTAGTGGTGGTTGGTGGTGACACTGGTGGTAGTTGTGCTGAGTGGTGGGACAGGTGGTAGCTGGTGGTGGGTGGGGACAGGTGGTAGTGGTGACAGATGGTAGGGTGGTGACAGGTCGGTAGTGTGTGGGTGACAGGGTAGTGGGGTGGTGGGGACAGGTGGTAGCTGGGGCTGGTCGGTGACAGGTGTATGGTGAAGATGGTAGTGTGTGGTGACAAGGTGGTGTAGTGTGCTGTGTGTGGTGACAGGTGGTAGTGGGACAGATGGTAGTGGTGTGACAGGTTGGTAGCTGGTGGCTGGGTGGTGACAAGGTGGTAGTGGGTTGGTGGTGACAGGTGGGTAGTGGTGGTGTGGTGACAGGTGGTAGTGGTGGTGGTGGACAAGTTGGTAAGTGGTGGTAGGTGGTGACAGGTGGTAGTGGTGGTGGTGGTGACAGGTGGTAGTGGTGGTGGTGGTGACAGGTGGTAGTGGTGGTGGTGGTGACAGGTGGGTAGTGGTGGTGGTGACAGGTGGTAGTGGTGGTGACAGGTGGTAGTGGTGGTGGTGGTGGACAGGTGGTAGTGGTGGTGGTGGGACAGGTGGTAGTGGTGGTGGTGGTGACAGTGGTAGTGGTGGTGGTGGTGACAGTGGTAGTGGTGGTGGTGGTGACAGGTGGTAGTGGTGGTGGTGACAGGTGGTAGTGGTGGTGACAGGTGGTAGTGGTGGTGACAGGTGGTAGTGGTGGTGACAGGTGGTAGTGGTGGTGGTGACAGGTGGTAGTGGTGGTGACAGGTGGTAGTGGTGGTGACAGGTGGTAGTGGTGGTGGTGGTGACAGGTGGTGGTGGTGACAGGTGGTAGTGGTAGTGGTGGTGACAGGTGGTAGTGGTGGTGACAGGTGGTAGTGGTGGTGGTGACAGGTGGTAGTGGTGGTGGTGGTGACAGGTGGTAGTGGTGGTGGTGGTGACAGGTGGTAGTGGTGGTGGTGGGTGACAGGTGGTAGTGGTGGTGGTGGGTGTGGTGAACAGGTGGTAGTGGTGGTGGTGGTGACAGGTGGTAGTGGTGCTGGTGGTGACAGGTGGTAGTGGTGGTGGTGGGGACAGGTGGTAGTGGTGGTGGTGGTGTACAGGTGGTAGTGGTGACAGATTGTAGTGGTGGTGGTGACAGGTGGTAGTGGTGAGCTGGTGTGGTGACAGGTGGTAGTGGTGGTGGTGGGGACAGGTGGTAGTGGTGGTGGTGGTGACAGGTGTAGTGGTGACGATTGGTAGTGGTCTTGGTGGTACAGGGTTGGGGAGCTGGTGGTACAGTGGTAGTGTTGTGGTGGGACAGGTGGTAGTGGTGGTGGTGGTGACAGGTGGTAGTGGTGGTGGTGGTGACAGGTGGTAGTGGTGGTGACAGGTGGTAGTGGTGGTGGTGGTGACAGGTGGTAGTGGTGGTGGTGGTGACAGGTGGTAGTGGTGGTGGTGGTGACAGGTGGTAGTGGTGGTGGTGGTGACAGGTGGTAGTGGTGGTGGTGACAGGTGGTAGTGGTGGTGGTGACAGGTGGTAGTGGTGGTGGTGGTGACAGGTGGTAGGGTAGGTGGTGGGGACAGGTGGTTAGTGGTGGTGGTGGTGTGACAGGTGGTAGTGGTGGTGGTGGTGACAGGTGGTAGTGGTGGTGGTGGTGACAGGTGGTTAGTGGTGGTGGTGACAGGTGTGTAGTGGTGGTGCTGGTGACAGGCTGGTAGTGGTGGTGGTGGTGACAGGTGGTAGTGGTGGGTGGTGACAGGTGGTAGTGGTGGTGACAGGTGGTAGTGGTGGTGGTGGTGACAGGTGGTAGTGGTGGTGGTGGTGACAGGTGGTAGTGGTGGTGGTGTGTGACAGGGTGGTAGTGGTGGTGTGGTGACAGGTGGTAGTGGTGGTGACAGGTGGTAGTGGTGGTGGTGACAGGTGGTAGTGGTGGTGGTGGTGACAGGTGGTAGTGGTGGTGGTGACAGGTGGTAGTGGTGGTGACAGGTAGTAGTGTGGTGGTGGTGACAGGTGGTAGTGGTGGTGGTGGTGACAGGTGGTAGTGGTGGTGGTGGTGACAGGTGGTAGTGGTGGTGTGGTGACAGGTGGTAGTGGTGGTGGTGGTGGTGACAGGTGGTAGTGGTGGTGGTGGTGACAGGTGGTAGTGGTGCTGGTGGTGACAGGTGGTAGTGGTGGTGGTGGGGACAGGTGGTAGTGGTGGTGGTGGTGACAGGTGGTAGTGGTGACAGATGGTAGTGGTGGTGACAGGTGGTAGTGGTGCTGGTGGTGACAGGTGGTAGTGGTGGTGGTGGTGACAGGTGGTAGTGGTGGTGGTGGTGAAAGGTGGTAGTGGTGGTGACAGGTGGTAGTGGTGGTGGTGGTGACAGGTGGTAGTGGTGGTGGTGGTGACAGGTGGTAGTGGTGGTGGTGGTGACAGGTGGTAGTGGTGGTGGTGGTGACAGGTGGTAGTGGTGGTGACAGGTGGTAGTGGTGGTGGTGGTGACAGGTGGTAGTGGTGGTGGTGGGGACAGGTGGTAGTGGTGGTGGTGGTGACAGGTGGTAGTGGTGGTGGTGGTGACAGGTGGTAGTGGTGGTGGTGGTGACAGGTGGTAGTGGTGGTGGTGACAGGTGGTAGTGGTGGTGGTGACAGGCGGTAGTGGTGGTGGTGGTGACAGGTGGTAGTGGTGGTGGTGACAGGTGGTAGTGGTGGTGACAGGTGGTAGTGGTGGTGGTGGTGACAGGTGGTAGTGGTGGTGGTGGTGACAGGTGGTAGTGGTGGTGGTGGTGACAGGTGGTAGTGGTGGTGGTGACAGGTGGTAGTTGGTGACAGGTGGTAGTGGTGGTGGTGCTGTGACAGGTGGTAGTGGTGGTGGTGGTGACAGGTGGTAGTGGTGGTGGTGACAGGTGGTAGTGGTGGTGACAGGTAGTAGTGGTGTGGTGGTGACAGGTGGTAGTGGTGGTGGTGGTGACAGGTGGTAGTGGTGGTGGTGGTGACAGGTGGTAGGTGGTGGTGGTGGTGACAGGTGGTAGTGGTGGTGGGGGGACAGGTGGTAGTGGTGTGGTGACAGGTGGTAGTGGTGGTGGTGGTGACAGGTGGTAGTGGTGGTGGTGACAGGTGGTAGTGGTGGTGACAGGTGGTAGTGGTGGTTGGTGGTGACAGGTGGTAGTGGTGGTGGTGGTGACAGGTGGTAGTGTGGTGGTGACAGGTGGTAGTGGTGGTGTGACAGGTGGTAGTGGGTGGTGGTGACAGATGGTAGGGTGGTGGTGGGACAGGTGGTAGTGTGGTGTGGTGACAGGTGGTAGTGGTGGTGGTGGTGACAGGTGGTAGTGGTGGTGGTGGTGACAGGTGGTAGTGGTGGTGGTGACAGGTGTAGTGGTGGTGGTGACAGGCTGGTAGTGGTGGTGGTGGTGACAGGTGGTAGTGGTGGTGGTGTACAGGTGGTAGTGGTGGTGACAGGTGGTAGTGGTGGTACAGGTGGTAGTGACAGGTGGTAGGGGTGGTGGTGACAGGTGGTAGGTGGTGGTGACAGGTGGTAGTGGTGGTGGTTGACAGGTGGTAGTGATGGTGGTGGTGACAGGTGGTAGTTGTGGTGGTGACAGGTGGTAGTGGTGGTGACAGGTGGTAGTGTTGGTGGTGGTGACAGGTGGTAGTTGTGGTGTGGTGACAGGTGGTAGTGGTGTTGGTGGTGACAGGTGGTAGTGGTGGTGGTGACAGGTGTAGTGGTGTGGTGACAGGCGGTAGTGGTGGTGGTGGTGACAGGTGTAGTGGTGGTGGTGGACAGGTGGGTAGGTGGTGGTGGTGACAGGAGTGGTAGTTGGTTGTATGACAGGTGGTAGTGGTTGGTGGTGACAGGTGGTAGTGGTGGTGACAGGTGGTAGTGGTGGTGACAGGTGGTAGTGGTGGTGACAGGTGTAGTGGTGGTGGTGGTGACAGGTGGTAGTGGTGGTGTGGTGACAGGTGGTAGTGAATGTGGTGGTGATGACAGGTGGTAAGTGGTGGTGGTGTGACAGGTGGTAGTGGTGGTGGTGGTGACAGGTGGTAGTGGTGGTGGTGGTGACAGGTGGTAGTGGTGGTGGTGGTGGTGACAGGTGGTAGTGGTGGTGGTGGGTGACAGGTGGTAGTGGTGGTGACAGGTGGTAGTGGTGCTGGTGGTGACAGGTGGTAGTGGGTGGTGGTGGGGACAGGTGGTAGTGGTGGTGACAGTGGTAGTGGTGCTGGTGGTGACGTGGTAGTGGTGCTGGTGGTGGTGACAGGTGGTAGTGGTGTGGTGGTGACAGGTGGTGGTGGTGGTGACAGGTGGTAGGTGGTGGGGGCGACAGGGTGGTAGTGGTGGGGTGGTGACAGGTGGTAGTGGTGGTGACAGGTGGTAGTGGTGGTGGTGGTGACAGGTGGTAGTGTGGTGACAGGTGTAGTGGTGGTGTGGTGACAGGGTGGTAGTGGTGGTGTGGTGACAGGTGGTAGTGGTGGTGGTGGGGACAGGTGGTAGTGGGGTGGTGGTGACAGGTGGTAGTGGTGGTGACAGGTGGTAGTGGTGGTGGTGGTGACAGGTGTAGTGGTGGTGTGGTGACAGGTGGTAGGGTAGTGGTGGTGACAGGTGGTAGTGGTGGTGACAGTGGTAGTGGTGGTGTGGTGGTGACAGGTGGTAGTGGTGGTGGTGGTGAACAGGTGGTAGTGGTGGTGGTGGTGACAGGTGGTAGTGTGGTGACAGGTGGTAGTGGTGCTGGTGGTGACAGTGGTAGTGGTGGTGGTGGGGACAGGTGGTAGTGGTGGTGGTGGGGACAGGTGGTAGTGGTGGTGGTGGTGACAGGTGGTAGTGGTAGGTGGAGTGGTGGTGGTGACAGGTGGTAGTGGTGGTGACAGATGGTAGTGGTGGTGACAGGTGGTAGTGGTGGTGGTGGTGACTGTGGTAGTGGTGGTGGTGGTGACAGGTGGTAGTGGTGGTGGTGGTGACAGGTGTAGTGGTGGTGGTGGTGACAGGTGGTAGTGGTGGTGGTGGTGACAGGTGGTAGTGGTGCTGATGGTGGGGACAGGTGGTAGTGGTGGTGACAGGTGGTAGTGGTGGTGGTGGTGACAGGTGGTAGTGGTGGTGGTGGTGACAGGTGGTAGTGGTGGTGACAGGTGGTAGTGGTGGTGGTGGTGACAGGTGGTAGTGGTGCTGGTGGTGGGACAGGTGGTAGTGGTGCTGGTGGTGGTGACAGGTGGTAGTGTGTGACAGGTGGTAGTGGTGGTGGTGACAGGTGGTAGTGGTGGTGGTGACAGGTGGTAGTGGTGGTGGTGGTGACAGGTGGTAGTGGTGGTGACAGGTGGTAGTGGTGCTGGTGGTGACAGGTGGTAGTGGTGGTGGTGGGGACAGATGGTAGTGGTGGTGACAGGTGGTAGTGGTGGTGGTGGTGACAGGTCGTAGTGGTGGTGGTGGTGACAGATGGTAGTGGTGGTGACAGGTGGTAGTGGTGGTGGTGGTGACAGGTGGTAGTGGTGGTGGTGGTGACAGGTGGTAGTGGTGGTGGTGGTGACAGGTGGTAGTGGTGGTGGTGGTGACAGGTGGTAATGGTGGTGACAGGTGGTAGTGGTGGTGGTGGTGACAGGTGGTAGTGGTGGTGGTGACAGGTGGTAGTGGTGATGACAGGTGGTAGTGGTGGTGACAGGTGGTAGTGGTGGTGACAGGTGGTAGTGGTGGTGGTGGTGACAGGTGGTAGTGGCGGTGGTGACAGGTGGTAGTGGTGGTGACAGGTGGTAGTGGTGGTGGTACAGGTGGTAGTGGTGGTGGCAGGTGGTAGTGGTGGTGGTGGTGACAGGTGGTAGTGGTGGTGTTGGTGACAGGTGGTAGTGGTGGTGGTGGTGACAGGTGGTAGTGGTGGTGGTGACAGGTGGTAGTGGTGGTGACAGGTGGTAGTGGTGGTGGTGGTGACAGGTGGTAGTGGTGGTGGTGGTGACAGGTGGTAGTGGTGGTGGTGGTGACAGGTGGTAGTGGTGGTGGTGGTGACAGGTGGTAGTGGTGGTGGTGACAGGTGGTAGTGGTGGTGGTGACAGGTGGTAGTGGTGGTGACAGGTAGTAGTGGTGGTGGTGGTGACAGGTGGTAGTGGTGGTGGTGGTGACAGGTGGTAGTGGTGGTGGTGGTGACAGGTGGTAGTGGTGGTGGGTGACAGGTGGTAGTGGTGGTGGTGGTGACAGGTGGTAGTGGTGGTGGTGGTGACAGGTGGTAGTGGTGCTGGTGGTGACAGGTGGTAGTGGTGGTGGTGGGACAGGTGGTAGTGGTGGTGGTGGTGACAGGTGGTAGTGGTGACAGATGGTAGTGGTGGTGACAGGTGGTAGTGGTGCTGGTGGTGACAGGTGGTAGTGGTGGTGGTGGTGACAGGTGGTAGTGGTGGTGGTGGTGAAAGGTGGTAGTGGTGGTGACAGGTGGTAGTGGTGGTGGTGGTGACAGGTGGTAGTGGTGGTGGTGGTGACAGGTGGTAGTGGTGGTGGTGGTGACAGGTGGTAGTGGTGGTGGTGGTGACAGGTGGTAGTGGTGGTGACAGGTGGTAGTGGTGGTGTGGTGACAGGTGGTAGTGGTGGTGGTGGGGACAGGTGGTAGTGGTGGTGGTGGTGACAGGTGGTAGTGGTGGTGGTGACAGGTGGTAGTGGTGGTGGTGGTGACAGGTGGTAGTGGTGGTGGTGACAGGTGGTAGTGGTGGTGGTGACAGGCGGTAGTGGTGGTGGTGGTGACAGGTGGTAGTGGTGGTGGTGGTGACAGGTGGTGTGGTGGTGACAGGTGGTAGTGGTGGTGGTGGTGACAGGTGGTAGTGGTGGTGGTGGTGACAGGTGGTAGTGGTGGTGGTGGTGACAGGTGGTAGTGGTGGGTGACAGGTGGTAGTGGTGGTGACAGGTGGTAGTGGTGGTGGTGGTGACAGGTGGTAGTGGTGGTGGTGGTGACAGGTGGTAGTGGTGGTGGTGACAGGTGGTAGTGGTGGTGACAGGTAGTAGTGTGGTGGTGTGACAGGTGGTAGTGGTGGTGGTGGTGACAGGTGGTAGTGGTGGTGGTGGTGACAGGTGTAGTGGTGTGGTGGTGACAGGTGGTAGTGGTGGTGGTGACAGGTGGTAGTGTGGTGACAGGTGGTAGTGGTGGTGGTGGTGCCAGGTGGTAGTGGTGGTGGTGACAGGTGGTAGTGGTGGTGACAGGTGGTAGTGGTGGTGGTGGTGACAGGTGGTAGTGGTGGTGGTGACAGGTGGTAGTGGTGGTGACAGGTGGTAGTGGTGGTGGTGGTGACAGATGGTAGTGGTGGTGGTGGGGACAGGTGGTAGTGGTGGTGGTGGTGACAGGTGGTAGTGGTGGTGGTGGTGACAGGTGGTAGTGGTGGTGGTGGTGACAGGTGGTAGTGGTGGTGGCGACAGGTGGTAGTGGTGGTGGTGGACAGGCGGTAGTGTGGTGGTGGTGACAGTGGTAGTGGTGGTGGTAACAGGTGGTAGTGGTTGGTGACAGGTGTGTAGTGGTGGTGACAGGTGGTAGTGACAGGTGGTAGTGGTGGTGGTTGACAGGTGGTAGTGTGGTGACAAGTGGTAGTGGTGGTGGTGGTGACAGGTGGTAGTGATGGTGGTGGTGACAGGTGGTAGTGGTGTGGTGGTGGGGACAGGTGGTAGTGGGTTGGTGACAGGTGGTAGTGGTGGTGGTGGTGACAGGTGGTAGTTGTGGTGGTGGGGACAGGTGGTAGTGGTGGTGGTGGTGACAGGTGGTAGTGGTGGTGACAGGTGGTAGTGGTGGTGGACAGGTGGTAGTGGGTGGTGGTGACAGGCTGGTAGTGGTGGTGGTGGTGACAGGTGGTAGTGGTGGTGGTGACAGGTGGTAGTGGTGGTTGACAGGTGGTAGTGGTGGTGGTGACAGGTGGTAGTGGTGGTGGTGACAGGTGGTTAGGTGGTGGGGACAGGTGTAGTGGTGGTGGTGACAGGTGGTAGTGGTCGGTGACAGGTGGTAGTGGTGGTGGTGGTGACAGGTGGTAGTGGTGGTGGTGGTGACAGGTGGTAGTGGTGGTGGTGATGACAGGTGGTAGTGGTGGTGGGTGACAGGTGGTAGTGGGTGGTGGTGACAGGTGGTAGTGGTGGTGGTGGTGACAGGTGGTAGTGGTGGTGGTGGTGGTGACAGGTGGTAGTGGTGGTGGTGGTGACAGGTGGTAGTGGTGGTGACAGGTGGTAGTGGTGCTGGTGGTGACAGGTGGTAGTGGTGGTGGTGGGGACAGGTGGTAGTGGTGGTGACAGGTGGTAGTGGTCGCTGGGTGGTGACAGGGTGGTAGTGGTGCTTGGTGGTGGGTGACAGGTGGTAGTGGGGTGGTGGGGTGACAGGTGGGGGTGGTGGGACAGGTGGTAGTGGTGGTGGTGGCGACAGGTGGTAGTGGTGGTGGTGGTGACAGGTGGTAGTGGTGGTGACAGGTGGTAGTGGTGGTGGTGGTGACAGGTGGTAGTGGTGGTGACAGGTGGTAGTGGGTGGTGGTGGTGACAGGTGGTAGTGGTGGTGGGTGGTGACAGGTGGTAGTGGTGGTGGTGGGGACAGGTGGTAGTGGTGGTGGTGGTGACAGGTGGTAGTGGTGGTGACAGGTGGTAGTGGTGGTGGTGGTGACAGGTGGTAGTGGTGGTGGTGGTGACAGGTGGTAGTGGTAGTGGTGGTGACAGGTGGTAGTGGTGGTGACAGGTGGTAGTGGTGGTGGTGGTGGTGACAGGTGGTAGTGGTGGTGGTGGTGACAGGTGGTAGTGGTGGTGGTGGTGACAGGTGGTAGTGGTGGTGACAGGTGGTAGTGGTGCTGGTGGTGACAGGTGGTAGTGGTGGTGGTGGGACAGGTGGTAGTTGGTGGTGGGGACAGGTGGTAGTGGTGGTGGTGGTGACAGGTGGTAGTGGTGGTGGTGGTGGTGACAGGTGGTAGTGGTGGTGACAGATGGTAGTGGTGGTGACAGGTGGTAGTGGTGGTGGTGGTGACTGGTGGTAGTGGTGGTGGTGGTGACAGGTGGTAGTGGTGGTGGTGGTGACAGGTTGTAGTGGTGGTGGTGGTGACAGGTGGTAGTGGTGGTGACAGGTGGTAGTGGTGGTGGTGGTGACAGGTGGTAGTGGTGCTGATGGTGGGGACAGGTGGTAGTGGTGGTGACAGGTGGTAGTGGTGGTGGTGGTGACAGGTGGTAGTGGTGGTGGTGGTGACAGGTGGTAGTGGTGGTGACAGGTGGTAGTGGTGGTGGTGGTGACAGGTGGTAGTGGTGCTGGTGGTGGGGACAGGTGGTAGTGGTGCTGGTGGTGGTGACAGGTGGTAGTGGTGGTGACAGGTGGTAGTGGTGGTGGTGACAGGTGGTAGTGGTGGTGGTGGTGACAGGTGGTAGTGGTGGTGGTGGTGACAGGTGGTAGTGGTGGTGACAGGTGGTATAGTGGTGCTGGTGGTGACAGGTGGTAGTGGTGGTGGTGGGGACAGATGGTAGTGGTGGTGACAGGTGGTAGTGGTGGTGGTGGGTGACAGGTCGTAGTGGTGGTGGTGGTGACAGATGGTAGTGGTGGTGACAGGTGGTAGTGGTGGTGGTGGTGACAGGTGGTAGTGGTGGTGGTGGTGACAGGTGGTAGTGGTGGTGGTGGGACAGGTGGTAGTGGTGGTGGTGTGACAGGTGGTAATGGTGGTGACAGGTGGTAGTGGTGGTGGTGGTGACAGGTGGTAGTGGTGGTGGTGACAGGTGGTAGTGGTTGATGACAGGTGGTAGTGGTGGTGACAGGTGGTAGTGGTGGTGACAGGTGGTAGTGGTGGTGGTGGTGACAGGTGGTAGTGGCGGTGGTGACAGGTGGTAGTGGTGGTGACAGGTGGTAGTGGTGGTGGTAACAGGTGGTAGTGGTGGTGGCAGGTGGTAGTGGTGGTGGTGGTGACAGGTGGTAGTGGTGGTGTTGGTGACAGGTGGTAGTGGTGGTGGTGGTGACAGGTGGTAGTGGTGGTGGTGACAGGTGGTAGTGGTGGTGACAGGTGGTAGTGGTGGTGGTGGTGACAGGTGGTAGTGGTGGTGGTGGTGACAGGTGGTAGTGGTGGTGGTGGTGACAGGTGGTAGTGGTGTGGTGGTGACAGGTGGTAGTGGTGGTGGTGGTGACAGGTGGTAGTGGTGGTGGTGGACAGGTGGTAGTGGTGGTGGTGACAGGTGGTAGTGGTGGTGACAGGTGGTAGTGGTGGTGACAGGTGGTAGTGGTGGTGGTGGTGACAGGTGGTAGTGGTGGTGGTGGTGACAGATGGTAGTGGTGGTGACAGGTGGTAGTGGTGGTGGTGGAGACAGGTGGTAGTGGAGACAGGTGGTAGTGGTGGTGGTGGTGACAGGTGGTAGTGGTGGTGGTGGTGACAGATGGTAGTGGTGGTGACAGGTGGTAGTGGTGGTGGTGGTGACAGGTGGTAGTGGTGGTGACAGGTGGTAGTGGTGGTGGTGACAGGTGGTAGTGGTGGTGACAGGTGGTAGTGGTGGTGGTGGTGACAGGTGGTAGTGGTGGTGGTGGTGACAGGTGGTAGTGGTGGTGGTGGTGACAGGTGGTAGTGGTGGTGACAGGTGGTAGTGGTGGTGACAGGTGGTAGTGGTGGTGACAGGTGGTAGTGGTGGTGATAGGTGGTAGTGATGGTGGTGGTGACAGGTGGTAGTGGTGGTGGTTGTGACAGGTGGTAGTGGTGGTGGTGGTGACAGGTGGTAGTGGTGGTGGTGGTGACAGGTGGTAGTGGTGGTGGTGGTGACAGGTGGTAGTGGTGGTGGTGGTGACAGGTGGTAGTGGTGGTGGTGGTGACAGTTGGTAGTGGTGGTGGTGACAGGTGGTAGTGGTGGTGACAGGTGGTAGTGGTGGTGGTGGTGGTGACAGGTGGTAGTGGTGGTGGTGGTGACAGGTGGTAGTGGTGGTGGTGGTGACAGGTGGTAGTGGTGGTGGTGGTGACAGGTGGTAGTGGTGGTGGTGGTGACATTTGGTAGTGGTGGTGGTGACAGGTGGTAGTGGTGGTGACAGGTGGTAGTGGTGGTGGTGGTGACAGGTGGTAGTGGTGGTGGTGACAGGTGGTAGTGGTGGTGGTGACAGGTGGTAGTGGTGGTGGTGGTGACTGGTGGTAGTGGTGGTGGTGGTGACAGGTGGTAGTGGTTGTGGTGGTGACAGGTGGTAGTGGTGGTGACAGGTGGTAGTGGTGGTGGTGGTGGTGACAGGTGGTAGTGGTGGTGGTGGTGACAGGTGGTAGTGGTGGTGGTGGTGACAGGTGGTAGTGGTGGTGACAGGTGGTAGTGGTGGTGACAGGTGGTAGTGGTGCTGGTGGTGACAGGTGGTAGTGGTGGTGGTGGGGACAGGTGGTAGTGGTGGTGGTGGTGACAGGTGGTAGTGGTGGTGGTGGTGGTGGTGACAGGTGGTAGTGGTGGTGACAGATGGTAGTGGTGGTGACAGGTGGTAGTGGTGGTGGTGGTGACAGGTGGTAGTGGTGGTGGTGGTGACAGGTGGTAGTGGTGGTGGTGGTGACAGGTTGTAGTGGTGGTGGTGGTGACAGGTGGTAGTGGTGGTGACAGGTGGTAGTGGTGGTGGTGGTGACAGGTGGTAGTGGTGCTGATGGTGGGGACAGGTGGTAGTGGTGGTGACAGGTGGTAGTGGTGGTGGTGGTGACAGGTGGTAGTGGTGGTGGTGGTGACAGGTGGTAGTGGTGGTGACAGGTGGTAGTGGTGGTGGTGGTGACAGGTGGTAGTGGTGCTGGTGGTGGGGACAGGTGGTAGTGGTGCTGGTGGTGGTGACAGGTGGTAGTGGTGGTGACAGGTGGTAGTGGTGGTGGTGACAGGTGGTAGTGGTGGTGGTGGTGACAGGTGGTAGTGGTGGTGGTGGTGACAGGTGGTAGTGGTGGTGACAGGTGGTAGTGGTGCTGGTGGTGACAGGTGGTAGTGGTGGTGGTGGGGACAGATGGTAGTGGTGGTGACAGGTGGTAGTGGTGGTGGTGGTGACAGGTGGTAGTGGTGGTGGTGGTGACAGATGGTAGTGGTGGTGACAGGTGGTAGTGGTGGTGGTGGTGACAGGTGGTAGTGGTGGTGGTGGTGACAGGTGGTAGTGGTGGTGGTGGTGACAGGTGGTAGTGGTGGTGGTGGTGACAGGTGGTAGTGGTGGTGGTGGTGACAGGTGGTAGTGGTGGTGGTGGTGACAGGTGGTAATGGTGGTGACAGGTGGTAGTGGTGGTGGTGGTGACAGGTGGTAGTGGTGGTGGTGACAGGTGGTAGTGGTGATGACAGGTGGTAGTGGTGGTGACAGGTGGTAGTGGTGGTGACAGGTGGTAGTGGTGGTGGTGGTGACAGGTGGTAGTGGTGGTGGTGACAGGTGGTAGTGGTGGTGACAGGTGGTAGTAGTGGTGGTAACAGGTGGTAGTGGTGGTGGCAGGTGGTAGTGGTGGTGGTGGTGACAGGTGGTAGTGGTGGTGTTGGTGACAGGTGGTAGTGGTGGTGGTGGTGACAGGTGGTAGTGGTGGTGGTGACAGGTGGTAGTGGTGGTGACAGGTGGTAGTGGTGGTGGTGGTGACAGGTGGTAGTGGTGGTGGTGGTGACAGGTGGTAGTGGTGGTGGTGGTGACAGGTGGTAGTGGTGGTGGTGGTGACAGGTGGTAGTGGTGGTGGTGACAGGTGGTAGTGGTGGTGGTGACAGGTGGTAGTGGTGGTGACAGGTTTTAGTGGTGGTGGTGGTGACAGGTGGTAGTGGTGGTGGTGGTGACAGATGGTAGTGGTGGTGACAGGTGGTAGTGGTGGTGGTGGAGACAGGTGGTAGTGGTGGTGGTGGTGACAGGTGGTAGTAGTGGTGGTGGTGACAGATGGTAGTGGTGGTGACAGGTGGTAGTGGTGGTGGTGGTGACAGGTGGTAGTGGTGGTGGTGACAGGTGGTAGTGGTGGTGGTGACAGGTGGTAGTGGTGGTGACAGGTGGTAGTGGTGGTGGTGGTGACAGGTGGTAGTGGTGGTGGTGGTGACAGGTGGTAGTGGTGGTGGTGGTGACAGGTGGTAGTGGTGGTGACAGGTGGTAGTGGTGGTGACAGGTGGTAGTGGTAGTGGTGGTGACAGGTGGTGGTGGTGGTGACAGGTGGTAGTGGTGGTGGTGGTGACAGGTGGTAGTGGTGGTGGTGGTGACAGGTGGTAGTGGTGGTGGTGGTGACAGGTGGTAGTGGTGGTGGTGGTGACAGGTGGTAGTGGTGGTGGTGGTGACAGGTGGTAGTGGTGGTGGTGGTGACAGGTGGTAGTGGTGGTGGTGGTGACAGGTGGTAGTGGTGGTGGTGGTGACAGGTGGTAGTGGTGGTGGTGGTGACAGTTGGTAGTGGTGGTGGTGACAGGTGGTAGTGGTGGTGACAGGTGGTAGTGGTGGTGGTGGTGACAGATGGTAGTGGTGGTGGTGGTGACAGGTGGTAGTGGTGGTGGTGACAGGTGGTAGTGGTGGTGGTGACAGGTGGTAGGGGTGGTGACAGGTGGTAGTGGTGGTGGTGGTGACAGGTGGTAGTGGTGGTGGTGGTGGGTGTAAGATGCGTAAGTTCTATTCAGTTGTGTATTTGTAAACTAAAGTCTTTGAAAATGTAATAAGTTTTACGAAACGCGCTCGTGTCGCGTCAGACTAGAAATAAAAATGAATTTTGGAGAATTGATTTTTGATTTACCTCCAACAGTGAAAAGAAATGTACGAAAGATTGAGAAAATTCGTGTTAGAATTACTAATCTTACTTTTTCGGTCATATTTAATAATATATATATATATATATATATATATATATATATATATATATATATATATATATATATATATATATATATTGTGACGGTAACGCGTTGGTGTTCGGCTGTTTAAGGCTAGGGGTATGGCCTCGTCACATAGTTATAAAAAAAAAATAGAAAAAACTGGAACTTCGTCTGTGGTAAGGTAAGGAGAAGACACACAAAACACAAGTAAACTTTAACAATGAAATTTTAATTACGTTAAATAAATCAAAACATGAATAAAATGCACAAACAAATTCTTATAATAAAATCAATCAATCAAAATAATAAGAATAATTAGATGACACAATGAAAAGTTACGTTAAGGCAAAATAACAAGAAGTGCAATACAAAAGTAAATGGGAGGTGCTGGAATATTGGCTTTAAGCCACCACTTCTCTCAGTACACGCTAGCGTCTAGCCGGGAGGAGTGGTGACAACGAGAGCACTGAACATTCTGAGGTCTGAGGTTGGGGCGACCCCAGACATCAAGTAGTATGGGGGGGCGAGTGCAGGTGCAGCCAGACCGGCGACCAATCAGCGGAGCCGGCAGCGATCAACATGTAGTTTGGTGGTTTGAGTCCGAACAGGTGGCTGGCTGCATACGTTTTGCTCACCCTGGCAAGCCTTGCTGGTGTTGTTGTCATTGTTGGACATGTCTTCCATAGTCGTTTTATATAATTTCGACGACGTAATTATGGAGGGAAGAGCAGGCTCAATCTCTTGAAGGAGATTATCGTTATTATATATATATATATATATATATATATATATATATATATATATATATATATATATATATATATATATAATATAATATAATATAATATATAATATATATAAGTTGTCAGTCCTTGTAAGTTAGATACAGGAAAGTTAGGTTTATATCCAAACTCAACACTTTCCTAAATATAAATTGTATCAAAGCTTAGGTCTCAGGTGGTTAAGTTGTGGTAATATGATGAAAATACCTAGTAACAACACACTTCTAAGAATATATTAGCACAAATCAGCTGTAATCCAGAGTAGAATGGAAGTTGGCAGTAGACATTTGCAGCTCTAACAGCTAACTTCAGCTCAGGATGTGATGTGCTAAGGAATATTTAGCAGAATTTGGCTTTGGTTTTATATAATTAGGGTAAATTTAGTGGAATTTACTAAAATTGGGATAAATTTGGTTAAATTTAGCTTTGGTTGTGTTAGGTTGGATTGGGTTAGGTTGGATTAGATTGTGTTGGGTTAGGTTAGGTTAGGTTGGGTTGGTTTAGGTTGGGTCGGATTGGGATAGGTAATGTTGGATTTTGTTGGGTTAGTTTGGGACGGGGTAGGTTGGGCTAGGTTTGGGTTAGGTTTGGTTAGGTTTGGTTGGGGTTGGTAGGTTGTGTTAAATTGGGTTGGGCTAGGTTATGTTTGGTTAGATTGATGCCAAAAAACACATCTGGATACTGGAAATAGCTATAAAGTCACAACACAAGTAGAGTGAAATGGTATTGAGAATGGGGTAAGCTATGCAAAGTCTGAATGTAGGTTACATATGTTAACAGGCCTAATGGTTAAATTTAGCTATTGATGTGTTATGATTAGTTACATTTAGTCAAATTCAGCTTTGTTTTGTTATAATTTGGGTAAATTTAGAGGAATTGACTCAAATTGAGATATATTTAGTTAAATTTCGCTTTGGCTGTGTTAGATTCTCTCTCTGTGCTCTCCGCTTACTTCACGTATAATCACCGATAGCACTACATACCATTACCCCACATTTCTCTTAACTAACATTAACAAACCACCTCCAGAGACAAGGGAGTTAAGCTTTAGGCTGCACAATGAAACTGCTATAGGCAATTTTATAACTGCTGGTGTTAATGTCCACTGGGAGTCCGAGTTAGGCAACATAGGGGACATCAACATAGCAGTGCAATCTTTTCTTCAAAAAACTCTCAGCCTTTATAACACCCACTGTCCTATGCTAACGAAACAAGTCACAACCAAAAGGCTTAACAATCCTTGGCTTACAAAGGGAATACTTAAATCCATTAATAAAAAACATGACCTTGAGAAGAAGTATAAGTTAGGAACCGTCTCCAAAGAATTCTCAAAGAATTACTCGTCATTGCTATCTAAAATAATTAGAAGAGCCAAAACTAAATACTACGAAGATAAATTTACCCAAATAAAGAGCAACATTGAAAAAAACTTGGAGCACAACTTCACAAATATTGGGATCAAAGAAGACTTTAAATAACAAACCAATACTCCTGTCCAATAACGATGGTCAGCTTTCAGCCTCTGATACTGCTATTGAGTTCAATAGGTTCTTCTCTTCCATTGGGTCATCCCTTGCAAATGATATTCCATCTTCCAGTACTGATGTTAGGGACTATCTTACAGGTAACTATCCACAGTCTCTGTACCTAAAGCCTACTAATTCCACTGATGTTAATGAGATAATCCTTTCCCTTAAAACCAAGTCTAGTGCCCTTGAGGAGATGCCAACTTTAATTTACCAAAAAGCCTCCAGATCTTTAGCCCCTGCTATTGCATTGCTCTTCAACAAGTCACTTGAATTCCAAACCTTTCCAGATATTCTAAAAAAAAGCGAGAGTAACCCCTGTCCACAAATGTGGTGATCTCACAGATGTTAACAACTACAGACCTATATCAATCCTGCCTAACTTGTCAAAAATATTTGAAAAGCTAATCTACAAGCAGCTTTACTCTTATCTAGCCAAACACAATATACTTAGCTCTTGTCAATATAGCTTCAGACCCCAAATAAACACTAACAATGCACTTATTAGTATGATTAACTTGATTCGTGCAGCTCTTGATAAAAATGAGTTCCCTGTTGGGTTATTTGTGGACCTGCGTAAGGCTTTTGACACTGTCAACCACCAAAACCTTCTTCTTAAATTACATCAGTATGGAGTCAGAGGATACTCCCTGCAATACCTCAAATCTTACTTTACTGACAGGCTCCAGTATGTTTCTGTGAATAATTCAATTTCTCCCACACTACCCATCAACATCGGTGTTCCCCTGGGCAGCATACTTGGCCCTCTCCTCTTTCTCATCTACATTAATGACCTTCCAAATGCTTCCCAACACCTCAAACCAATTCTATTGGCTGACGACACAACCTACATTTACTCCAGTCCTGACCCTCTTGCTCTAAATGTCACAGTGAATACTGAGCTAAATAAAGTCCATCTTTGGCTAACTGCCAACAAACTCACCCTTAACATTGACAAAACTTTCAATATTCTGTTTGGCAATAAATCTTCTAATCAAATAAATCTCAGGATAAACAATACCCAAATTTGTAACAAAATAGATGGCAAATTCCTTGGCGTTCTCATTGACCACAAGCTGAATTTCCAGGGACACATTCTAAATATATCAAAAAAGTTGCAAAAACTGTTGGCATTGTTTCTAAGATCATATATTATGTACCTCGCCCTGCCCTGGTGACGCTCTATTACTCCCTCATCTATCCATATCTCAACTATGGTATTTGTGCTTGGGGTTCTACTACCCAAAATCATTTACGTCCTCTAATTACTCAACACAAAGCTGCTATTAGGACAATATCCAACTCAGGCCCCAGACATCACTGGGGCCCGAGTGATGATGATGATGTCTACTCAAATCTCTGAATATGTTAGATATTAAGTCACTGCACATCCTCTCATGTGTATTATACATATTTAAAACGGTGAACTGTAATGCCAATCCTGACCTCAAAAGCTTCATTGAATTTTGTAACAGAACCCATGAGCACCACACCAGAAACAAATACCGTTTTGATATTCCAAGAATACGACTTAATCAAACTAGAAATGCTCTACAAATCAAGGGACCCAGAATGTGGAATGACCTTCCCAATCATGTTAAAGACTGTACCTCTCCTAACCAGTTTAAGATAAAAACTAAGCACTACCTAATAAATTCCCTGTAACCTACCTTACCCCTCTATTGTCAACCCATGTCTGTTTTTTTAAACAACGCTGTTTGTCGACTTAATTGTATTTGTGCTGCTTTTTCTGCCATGTTCCCCCTTTTTTATTTTTATTTGTTCTCAACACATTTTATACTTTAATCTCAATTAGTATTAAGTTTTAGTCTTTAATGTTTTTCCTGCCCCGAAACGCTCTGTGTAATAGTGGCTTTAGGCATTGTATGCACTAGCTCTATCTATAAATCTATCAATTTTTGTATAACCTCTTGTATGTATGTACTTTACCTGAATAAACATTTATTTATTTTATTTATTTAGATAAGGTTAGGTTAGGTAAGGCTGGCTGTGTAGGTTAGGATATATAATATCTTAGGGGTAACGAACTAGCTTGTTAGGAAAGTAGAGCAAATTAGCCTATTTGAGTTTAAGTTATAGCTAGTTCTTGTAATGGATGGAGAGAGGCTACATAGGGGTGTAAGGATATGGGTGCTGATACTTAATTACTTTAGTTTTTTGTTAGGTTGAATTTGTTAAATTTTGGTAGTACAAGTGGAAGTTTTGCTAGATTTAGTTTAATTTAGGTTCTGTTAAGATGCATTTTGGTAGAATATAGTGAATTTGCTTAAATTAACGTAAGATTTACTGACTTTACGTAACCCCACCTGTACTAACCTAACCCAACCTGCCCTTTGTATTGTTACTTGTGAGAACTGTGTATTTGCGCCAATTGTGTGAATGTATTTATGCAGTTTGTGCATTAATTGTTTTAGTGCTATTTGTGTAAATAGTATATTTTGCGAGTTATGTTTTAATTATGTAGTGGAACTTAAGCAATTCTATTTAGTATAAATTGTGTATATGTGTAAGTTCTGTATGTGTTGTAATTAAAAAAAATGGTCTTCCTGTGGAAGTGTATTTGTTTTTTGTGATATTGTGTAAGCATTTTGTGAAAGTGATGTTTATATAGTTGTGTAGTTTTTGTAAGAGTGCTTTTTAGTTGTACAAGTGTATTTGCAATTTTTTATGTTTGTGCAAATATCATACTTTGTGTAAATGTCATACTTTGAGTGTATATGCAATATTTTGTGTTTAAAATGTGTTAATATATGTATAAATGTTTGCATTTTAATTTGCATGTTTTGATTTTGTGTATTTTTGTTGTATGTACAAGTGTGTTATTTTTTAGGTATGGCACTCAATTATTATTATATCTTAACGTATGTATGTATGTATGTATGTATGTATGTATGTATGTATGTATGTATGTATGTATGTATGTATGTATGTATGTATACGCATTTGCAACTGTTGGTTTGGAAACAGGGTTGCTAATTTGTCAAGAAATATTAGGATTATGCGTATTTTTTGATGTCCAGGATATGCAGGTATGTGCGACAGTTGGTTTGAAAACATGGTAGTTTGTGGAGAAATATTAGGATTTTGTGTATTTTTCGAGGTCCAGGAATGTTTACCTTGTGAATAAAGTGACTAGTTCCCCAGTTGAGTTGCCAAATGCAGGAATTTCGGTATGACAATTGGGGAGGCTTTTTGGTAGAACTTAGCAATGCATAATAAATGATTTACAACAGTATTGGTGTGTTTTTTTGTGTGTAATTTTCGAGGTTAAATGACAGTATCTGTGTTCATAGTCAAATCTCACAGAGTTGCCAGATGTACGATAACAACGTGTGGAATATAGTACATCATTCTGCATCCGGGTTGCATAATAATTGTTGTTGTTGTGTAGGAATCAATCAAACTCAAAAATGGTTGAGGAACTGCTAAAGGTGTGATATCCCTACATAATTTACCTTGCAATTGCTGAGATTTCCTTGCAATTATAATGTTCCTCCTTATGTATTTCGGGTAAACACTAAAATGCATATTCTTATACAACTGTATAAAATGTATATTCTTAAACCCTTGGTGAGGTTAGGTCTGGGTTGGATAGTCTTACCATTTGAAGAATAATATTATTAATAAATATAATAGCTCTGGAGATTTCAAAGTCCCCTTTACGTGTGTATGTGTGTGTACTCACCTAGTTGTACTCACCTATTAGTGCTTGCGGGGGTGGAGCTCTGGCTCTTTGGTCCCGCATCTCAACTGTCAATCAACAGGTGTACAGGTTCCTGAGCCTATTGGGCTCTATCATATCTACACTTGAAACTGTGTATGGAGTCAGCCTCCACCCCATCACTGTCTAATGCATTCCATTTGTCAACCACTCTGACACTAAAAAAAAAAATGCTTTCTAATATCTCGGTGGCTCATTTGAGAACTCAATTTCCACCTGTATTCCCTAGTATGTGTCCCCTTGTGTTAAATAGCCTGTCTTTATCTACCCTGTCAACTCCTCTGAGAATCTTGTACGTGGTGATCATGTCCCCCTAACACTTCTGTCTACCAGCGATGATATTTAATTCCCGTAGTCTCTTTTCGTAGCTCATACCTCTCAGCCCGGGTACTAGTCTGGTGGCAAGCCTTTGAACCTTTTCCAATTTAGTCTTATACTTGACTAAATATGGACTCCATGATGGGGCTGCATACGGCAGGATTGGTCTGATATAGGTGGTATACAAAGTTCTGAATGATTCCTTACACAAGTTTCTAAATGCCGTCCTTGTGTTGGTAACCTGGCATATGCTGTTGATGTTATCCTTTTGATATGGGCTTCAGGGGACAGGTCTGGCGTGATATCAACCCCCTAAGTCTTTCTCTCTCTCTCTGACTCTTGAAGAATTTCATCTCTCAAATGATACTTTGTATCTGGCCTCCTGCTCCCTACACCTATCTTCATTACATTACATTTGCTTGGGTTAAACTCTAACAACCATTTGTTCAACCATTCCTTCAGTTTGTCTAGGTCTTCTTGAAGCCTCAAACAGTCCTCCTCTGTCTTAATCCTTCTCATAATTTTGGCGTCGTCAGTAAACATTGAGAGGAATGAGTCTAAACCCTCCGGGAAATCATTTACGTATATCAGAAACAGGATAGGACCGAGGACAGAGCCCACTGGGACTCCTCTGGTGACTACACGCCAATATGAGGTCTCACCCCTCACTGTAACTCTCTGTATGCAGGCGATGAGTCACAATAACGTGGCTGAAGTATGTTGACCAGACCACACACTAGAAGTTGAAGGGACGACGACGTTTCGGTCCGTCCTGGACCATTCTCAAGTCGATTGTCTCTGTAACTCTCTGCTTCCTATTGCTTAGGTTCTCTATTATCCACTGGAGCCCCTTACCAGTTACTCCTGCCTGACTCTCCAGCTAATGTTCCAGCCTCTTATGGGTACTGTGTCAAAGGCTTTCCGACAGTCCAAAAAAAAAAAAAAATGCAGTTCGCCCATCCTTCTCTTTCTTGCTTAATCTTTGTCACCTGATCGTAGAATTCTATTAAGCCTGTTAGGCAAGATTTACCCTCCCTGAACCCTTGTTGATGGGTTGTCATGAAGTCCCTTCTCTCCAGATGTGTTACAAGGTTTTTTCTCACGATCTTCTCCATCACCTTGCATGGTATACAAGTTAAGGACACTGGCCTGTAGTTCAGTACCTCATGTCTCTCCCTTTTTGTATATTGGGACTACATTAGCCGTCTTCCATATTTCTGCTAGGTCTCCCGTTTCCAGTGACCTATACACCATGGAGAGTGGCAAACAAAGTGCTCCTGCAGACTCTTTCAATACCCATGGTGTGATTTCGTCCGGCCCAACAACCTTTCTCACGTCCAGCTCCAATAGGTGCTTCTTGACCTCATCTCTTGTAATTTCGAACCCTTCCAAGGTCGCCAGGTTTTCTGCCACCTCTCCTAGCGCCGTGACCTCTCCTTGTTCTATTGTAAAGACCTCCTGGACCCTTTTGTTGAGTTCTTCACACACCTCTTTGTCTTTCTCTGTGTACCTGTCCTCACCCGTCCTAAGTTTAATCACCTGTTTCTTCTCTGTTGTCTTTCTCCTGATGTGACTGTGTTGTAGCTTTGGTTCGGTCCTGGCTTTATTAGCTATATCATTTTAATACCTTTTCTCAGCTGCTCTTCTCACACTAACATACTCGTTTCTGGTTCTCTGGTATCTCTCTCTACTTTCTGGTGTTCTGTTATTACGGAAGTTCCTCCATGCCCTTTTGTTCAGCTCCTTTGCTTTCATACATTCCCTATTAAACCACGGATTCTTCTTTTGCTTCTCGTTTTTTTTTCTCGTCGGGCTGGGACAAACCTGCTTACAGCCTCCTAACACTTTTGGGTGACATAGTCCATCATGTCTTGTACGGACTTGGTTCCGAGTTCTGTGTCCCATTGTAAATCCCTTAGGAATTTATTCATCTCCTCATAGTTTCCCTTTAGGTACGCCAGCCCTTTGTTTCCCAGTTCTTCTTTGGGCAGATAATTCCTAGCTCAACCAGGTACTCAAAGCTCAATACACTATGATATCTCATTCCCAAGGGGGCTTCCAACTTAACTTCCCCTATATCCGACTCATTTAGGGTAAATATCAGATCAAGCAAGGTTGGTTCATCCTCTCCTATCATTCTTGTCGGTCCCTTGACGTGTTGAATTAGAAAGTTTCTTGTTGCCACGTCCAGCAGCTTAGCTCTACATGTGTCTGTCCTCCATGTAGGTCTCTGTTCTCCCAATCTATCTTTCCATGGTTGAAGTCTCCCAAGATTAGTAGTCTGGATCCGTTCCTGCTAGCCGTAGAAGCTGCTCTCTCTATTATATTGATTATGGCCAAGTTGTTTCTATCATATTCCTGTCTGGGTCTTCTGTCGTTCGGTGGGGGGTTATATATGACTACTACTATAACTTTCTGTCCTCCAGTTGCTATGATGCCTGATATGTAGTCACTGAAACCTTCACAGTTCTGATTTACCATCTCTTCAAAACTCCAACCTTTTCTTATCAGCAAAGCTACACCACCTCCTCCTCTCCCTTCTCTCTCTTTCCTCACAACACAGTAGTCCTGTGGAAACACTGCATTTGTTATGGTTTTCGTTAGCTTTGTTTCTGTGAGTGCTATTATGTCTGGATTTTCTTCTAGTGCCCATTCTCCAAGTTCACTTGTTTTATTTGTAATCCCATCTATGTCAGTGTACATTGCCTTGAAGCTCACTTTCTTCTGTTCATTTTATTGTCCCCTTCTTGGCGAGTGTTCTGCTGGTGGGGAAGCTGTTCCGTGGGTGAGAAGATCTGTGAGGTGGTTTGCATCGTCTCAGAGGATTTTGGGGTGGAGGGTGGGGGTTCAAGGGAAGGGAGGACAGGTAAGATATGGGGTAAGGAGATAGGGGGGGATATGGAGGATACGGCATAAGGGGGGAGGAGGGATAAGGAGGGCATGGGATGAAGGGGGAGGAGGACAGGGGGGGGGGGAGAAGGAGGGAGGGGGACATGGTGGGAATGTGGGAGGGGTGACAGGGTCAGAATGGGGAGGGGTGAAGGGAGGGGTGGGTGAGCATTTGAGTGGGGGCAGGTAGGGTGAGGGGAAGGCAGGGTTTCTATGCAGAGGGGGGTGGTGGTTTTGCCCTCCCCTCTGGTGTTGCTGGGATGCTGGTTGTGGGTTCCCCTCTTGACTCTGGGGCTGTTGTGTTGGGGGCTGTGATTTCCTGGTTTACTCCTCTCTCCCTGCTCTTCCTCTTTTCTTCTGATGCCCTGGCTCTCTCCCCCTTCATCCTGTCCTTCTGCAGGAATACTTTTTTGTATCCCTCCACATACTGCAGATGACTCTTCCTTTCTAGAATAACCTTCTTCGTGGTCTCGTTTGTAAACACCACCTGTACCAGTTGGTTTCTGTCCTTGTTGTACCAGCCCAACCTGAAAATCTTCTCAATGTTTTGTTCAGCCCTTTCCATTTGTAACCCCTTCAGTATTCCTTGTACTGCCTCTCTGTCCTTGCTATTCCGTTCCTGCCTACTGGATCCTTCTTGTTCTTTGATGCCTAAAACTACCACTGATCTTTTTCTTTCCAGCAGCTGACTGGTGCACCTTGCTGCTTCCTGTGAGGTAGCTGCTTGCATGGCTACCTCCCTCACTGTGTCCATTGTTTCTGAGCTCTTTCTCAGTATTTCCACAAATGTTTCAGGTACAGAGGCCTTTCCTTCCAATGCAACACATCCACCTTCTCTTTGGATGACAATCTGATGCTCAGCCTGTTTATTTTTCTCTGTGAGGGATTTGATCTCCTCCCTTGCTGATGTCAGCTCACTTTGCAGGTTGTTAATTGTAATCCTCATTTCATGTATCTCCCTCCTGAATTCCTCCAAAACTTGGGCTAACATTTCTTTTGTTTGTTAACTTTGACTATTCCCTGTGTCCCTGTTGCGTCCTCCTGCTATTTTGTCCCGAGAGAGAGAGAGAGAGAGAGAGAGAGAGAGAGAGAGAGAGAGAGAGAGAGAGAGAGAGAGAGAGAGAGAGAGAGAGAGAGAGAGAGAGAGAGAAAGAGAGAGAGAGAGAGGGAGGGTAGGATGGGGGGAGGAGGGAGAGTGTATGTCACTCTATCTAAGGTGTCCAGTTGTCATGTAGGTGTGTGTGTATGTGTGTGTGTGTGTGTGTGTGTGTGTGTGTGTGTGTGTGTGTGTGTGTGTGTGTGTGTGTGTGTGTGTGTGTGTGTGTGTGTGTGTGTGTGTGTGTGTGTGTGTGTGTGTGTGTGTGTGTGTGTGTGTGTGTGTGTGTGTGTGTGTGTGTGTGTGTGTATGTGTGTGTGTGTGTGTGTGTACGTGCGTGCGTGTCGTTACTAGTGAGCCCACAGTTGCTGTCCTTGTTACCTGACTACCACTTACGATTGTATTATTGAATGGAATGCATTAGTGTCTATGATATGATATTATATAAACCTTGCACACTGTTGGAGACTTATGAGAGTAAGTGGGCTGTGAGGTAATAGGCGTGGCTTGTGTGGGGGGCATAGGGTAAGGGGCATTGCTTGTGGTGTGGGAATGGGTAAGAGGTGTGGCTTGTGGTGTAGGCATGGTGGTAAGAGATGTGGCTTGTGATAAGGGTATTGGGTTAGAGGCGTTGCGTGTGATGTGGGCATAATAGTCAGAAACACGACAAAAAATAAATTTTCAGAAACGATTGGGCAGTGTTGTGCCGACTAGACGTCCGGGAGCAGAATAGTGAATTTTTTTGAATGGGGTTAATTTGTGCTCACCTAATTGTGCCTTTTTTCTTTATTGTGTTTTATGGGTTTTATGTAACAAGTTAGAACATGTTTGGCATGAAGAAATGTGTATTTTAATAGGTGTGTATATTGAATATGTGTTTTGGTTATAATACTTTAGTATTTGAAGTAAAAATGTGAAAAGAGTACAGGATTTGAGAAGCATAATTGATTAGTATAGCTAGCCCTTTACACATACCTTGAGGTTACCTTGAGGTGCTTCCGGGGCTTAGCGTCCCCGCGGCCCGGTCGTCGACCAGGCCTCCTGGTTGCCGGACTGATCAACCAGGCTGTTAGACGCGGCTGCTCGCAGCCTGACGTATGAGTCACAGCCTGGTTGATCAGGTATCCTTTGGAGGTGCTTATCATAGACCCATTTTCTGTAATGTTCAGTGATAACCTGAGACCAAATCCATTGTCATTGACCAATTGGGCAGCCAGATGAAAAATTAACTCTGCGTCCCGGGGTATCACGTGACTATGACGTCATCAATATGGGGTCCGTAACCACGAATGACCCAGAGGGGTCAACCAATCTGGGGGGGGGGGAGATTAAGGGGCCTTACAAAGAACAAGTTGGATTTTTAAGTGTTGTAAGCCTTGTCTTGAATTTGATTGATACTGTGAGGTTCTTTGACATGCTGGGGAAAGCAAGGAACAGGGCCTGCATGTGAGGGGAATCATATTGGGGTTTCAAGGAGATCTAAATACCTTTAGGGATTCCGTGTGTTTTAATTGTGGATGAATGTTCAATCAATAATTCTTGAGTATATAATCTGAATGAGGGGATCCTAGTTTACGTTCTTGTACTAAAATGAGTTCCTTAGTATATTTCTTATGGAAAATGAGCTTTCAGTACTCTATATAATTTAAAATGAGGTAAAGAAACACATGTTTACATGTATGGGAGAGTCAGGATGAAACTGTTTACCCAAGTCACCCCTCAGCTTTTGCACTGTTTTCTGTAGCCAAAGTAAAGGCTCTATTTTCTGTGGAATTCAGTCAGTGCCGGTGAAAAAAAATATCCTGCATTTCTATGGTTTCAAGCTTTTAATAGATATATTTGCGGAGGCATGAATTAGTTTTTAATATGGAAAATAGCACCAAACAAATGTCTATCTTCTATAATCTATATAAATAGAAATGAAAATGTTTGCTCAAAATCGGTAATCTCCGAAAGTTCTTCACCGATTGCTTTGAAATTTTCACACAATGTTTCATTCGCATCCGAGCGGGTTTTTGTATACATACTATATAGATGTCATATATGTGACGGGAAAAAACATGCTTCTTTTGAAAAGCTGTGTTTTTCGTGTTTTTTTCAAGTGAGGGGAAATCTTTGAAACGTCTTTACCGATTGCTTTGAAATCGTGACTCAACATTGCATTCGAATAGGCGAGTGTTTTTATATACCTACTATATACATGCCTCACCTGTGACAGGATTTTTTTTTTTTAAAGCAGCGCCATCTGTAGGACGTATGAACCACACACGCTGTAATCTCCGAAAGTTCTTTACCAATTGCTTTGAAATTTTGACACAACGTTCCTTTCGAATACATGCATGTTTTGATATACCTACTACTTAAATGCCACACCTGTGACAGGTAAAAACATGCATTTTTTGAAAAACAGTGCTATCTGTTGCACGTAACAGCAACATACAATATACAAGATATATTACGATTCAATTTCAATGTTTCCGATTGCATTGGTATATTGAATTTTCATAGATTTTGATTTATTTTCATTTTAATTTAATTACTTTGTGTGACATTGCGTTAGAATTGAGCTGTGTTGTTTACCATACCATTCATTTCATGGGTATATTTGTTTCATTTTTTCATTGTTTTTCATTCTGTTTTCTTAATTGTTCTACTTATTTTTTGTGCAATTGGTGGTGAAATTGAGCTGTGTCGATTGATCGGCATTTGAATTTAAATATTTTGTTAGTATTTTTTGTTTTTGTTTGAAAAACAAGAAAATGGACAACATGTTTATTTCACAGCTGCAAATGTGCAACAAATAACTATGAATCCACCGGCTACAACGTTAACTGCTTTCTTCACGTTATGTCAGAATGACGTGTTTGTGAAAACATTGCTGTATTCAGAAGTGCCTACGTATTACACATGGAATGCCAGTAGAAAATCATTTGAAGGACGTAAACGAGGAGAGCGAGTCGACGGACAACCTGGTATATTCAAACAAACTACGATAGGCAGACTGTACACCATGCATTCCAATCAAGATGAATGCTTCTTTCTTCGCAAGCTGTTGGTAAATTTGCCCAGTCCAACGTCTTTCCAGCAATTGAGATTTGTCAGCGGCGTAACAGATGCCACTTTCCGTAGTGCATGTCGAGCTCTGAATTTATTGGAGAACGACCGACACTGGGATGTATGCATTAATGACACGTCCAACACATCACATTCAAATCAAATTCGTGCATTGTTTGCAATCATATTGACCACCGGCTCTCCTTCATCTCCAACAGAGTATGAGAGAAACACAAATCGCACATGGCTGAAGATATTGTCCGTCGAATATGCAAGGAAAATTCTAATATGAACATGTATTTCAGAGCAAAAATCTACAACGAAGCGTTGATAATGATTGAAGATTTGTGCTTAGAAATCGCAAGCAAAGTTCTCATTAAATTGGGAATGCCATCACCGAATCGATCTGCTGCTGCTTCGTTCAATGTAGAATTGTGTCATGAACAAAATTACAACACGGGATGATCTGTTATCGTATGTGCAATCAAATATTCTTAAGCTAACGCTTGAGCAAAAAGACATTTACGATCAAATAATTCAAACTGTCAATAACGGGTTTGAAGAAATCTTCTAAGATGCGTCAGGAGGAACTGTAAAACCTTTCTAATTAGATTTATTTTGGCAGCATTTCGATTCCAAAATGGCATAACGTTAGCTCTTGCATCGTCCAGAATAGCTGAGACATTGCTACCAGGTGGAAGAACTGCCACTTCGGCTTTGAAATTGCCATTGAACATGCAATTCATTGAAACTCCCACGTGCAACATTTCCAAAGCATCCAGTATGGGGAAAGTATTACAGAAATGTAAACATATTGTTTGGGATGAATGCACAATGGCAAACAAAAAATCGCTCGAGGCTCTTGATCGATCATTGCAAGATTTGCGTGGAAACATCAGACTATTTGGGAACGCGTTAATACGAACGAAATAAATGCTTGCCTGAAATACTGTACTTTGTGGCGCCACGTAAAGATGTTAAAATTAACTACAAATATGCATGTCCAACTGCAAAACGACTCATCAGCTGAGATATTCTCACATCAATTTCTGGAAATTGGGAACGGAAACGTGCCGGTTGATCTGACCTCAGGACGAATTTCATTGCCTCATAACTTCTACAATTTAGTGACGTCAGAAGAAGAATTGATTGCAAAAGTATTTCCGAATATTCAAATAAATTATAAGACTCACGATTGGCTGAGTGAACGAGCTGTTCTTGTGAAGAACAAAGACCTCTAAGAACTTAACAATATTATTCAGTCTAACATACAAAGCAAGGCAGCCACATACAAGTCCGTCGACACTGTGGTGGAAGCAGATGAAGTGGTTAATTATCCAACATAATTTTTTAATTCACTCGATCTGCCAGGGACACCATCACCGCACGAACTGCAAATAAAAATCGGCGTGCCAATTATCATGTTACGAAATATCAACCAGCGAAAGCTTAGCAACGGCACGCGGCTTGCAGTAGAAAATTATTCAGCAACGTCGAAGAAGCAACAATCTTGACAGGACCTTTCAAAGGTGAAGATGTTCTCATTCTCACATTCCTATGAATTTCCAAATATAACTGAATTTAAAACAATTTCTACTTAATTTGTCCCAATTTATCCTAATTTAATCCAATTTCCACTAAATTTACCTGACTTTACTGTATCATAGCACGGCCAAAGCCCATTTTGATGAAGTTTCACCTACCCCATATATATTTAATGTGCCTTTTCAATACCCAATATCCAGTTGCCCCATATCAAGCCCTATTCCTAAGACAATTTCATAGTAATAGCACTGTGTTCATCCAGTTATTTCAATGACGGCGGGAAACGCTGGCGGTGGTACCGGCTCCGCCACAGCTGCTGAAATTTCGTGTTTAATTTCGTCTCCACTCAACGTTGCATGGCCTAACTGCTGCCTAGCACGAGTTAAGTGCATGGAGACTTAATATGACATAACTCACAGTGAACCTCAACAGTAATCAACCAAAATTAACCAATTTTCGCCTGCCTTTCTACAACCCTTCTGCCAAGTGTTCCCACTACGCTAGTCATCCCTACTATAATTCACCAAGTATCTACCATTAGAAACGCTACCAAGAATCTATTCGTCGAAAACATGCCCAAACATAACAACAAGCAAGGTAGGGGTGCCTCTCGCTCTGGTTCCATTACTCCTAGAGCTCTGAATGAAACACTGGCAACGCCGCAACCCTCGCCGATGTTTGTAAACACAGCATCTGCTCCCCTGCATCTGTGAGTTGAAGGGGGAGCATCTGCTCCCCCTTCTACTCACCTCGGATCTCTAGCTTTAGAATTCACTCAATCTATGGCTCCCTGTTTAAACTTCAAACCTCTCCGAAGTAATCCATGGCTTCAGAAACTGCACAACCTTGTGAAAATGCAATCAGAAGCTATTTCGGCCCTCCAAGCCACAGTCACCCGACAACAACATACCATAGACTGCCTCCTTGAATCGTCGACGAACAACAACCAAGAAATTCTCAACATACAAACTGTTGCAAATGATGCAATGGATCAAATACGTAAGATTCAGGCCGAAGAAACCCTCTCAGCTCAAAGTGACCTCCTTCAAAAGCTGGAAAAACAGATCAATCTCCTTCAGACTCACCAGGCGGCTTCCAAAGATGACCAAGAGCAACAACAACTTCATGACTCCCTGATAATTAGCTCTACTGATCTACCTGATGAACAACAAGGTGAGGATTGCTGTAACATAGCCAACACCCTAATTAATTCGAAGATCAGTGTCAATGTTCAAATCGAATCGGCTATTAGGATAGATAAAAACAATCCCCGTAACTGTAGGAGAATGCTCATCAAACTTGCAAATCCCTCTGCGAAGTTTGACCTCATACAATCAGCTGCTAAGCAAAAAACCAACCTCTATATAAATGAGTGTCTTACTAAGCAGCGTGGATCCCTCCTCTTCAGGCTGCGCCAAGTTCGCAAACAAAACCCTGGTCTTATCAAGCAGTGCTACACTAGGAATGGTACGATTATTGCGAAGAAAGAAGCTACTGGAAAAAGATATGAAATAAAATGTGACCAACAACTCCTGGCCTTCTTAAGTGATTGTGGTATATCTGAAAACCTGAACCCGACCAATGCCAGTACTTAAAATAACTCTTTCAGTGCCTGAGCCTAACCTAACTTAATCTAACTTTGTCTAAGGTGCTGTCTCTGCCTTACCATTTACCTGATGTTCTCCTATTCATATAATTTCCTAAATAATCCATCAAGTCTCCATGCACTTATGCAAGCATCTACCTCAGTTTCATTGTAAAATTTTACTCTTAAATCTAATCTTACCCTATTCCATTTATATTTTAAATTTATTTGTATTGATCTATGTCATTTATTGAAATCAATTATTGATCTCATTTTTGTTCTTTTAATTAAGTTCATACTAATTATAAGTTAAAACTAAGCTTAATAAAATTTATTATCTTTAAGATTATTTTACTTTACAATTATCATTTGTCAAATTTTTTTATATATTCATCTTGTCAGTCTCTACTGATTTTTTGTTCTCTCCACCAAACTTGTGTATCCTCCATGACTATCTAGTGACCTTAATTCTACCTCTAAGTGTTTCAATTCCTTGTTTACTTGCATTTATTGTTGTGTCTTGCCATAATTATTCTCTAATTTAGCAGACTCAATACTTTGTAAGCTCTTATTGTATTGTTATATTATTATATTGTTGTGTTTTGCTATAATTACTTTCTATTTTACAGCAGATTTGTTTTTCATCTGTTCATGTAACTGCTTATCTTGTTGTATCGTGACATTCTTTTCTATATTGATATATATTATCTGTCTATTGTTACTTACAATGTACCTGAGAGTACCTGTAAGCAATCTACCTCTTTTTTCATTTTTGCTCAATTTTTTTTGGTATTGCTTAGTCTTGTTTATATTTTTGTTTTGTATATCTATATCTTGTGTTTTGTATAGTCCATGTTTATATTTTTTTTCTTTAATCTCATTTATTACCTAGGTTGCCTAGCCTAGCCATACTCCCTTACTCCATTGTACCCCTGTAAGCCCCTTTTGTGTTTGTTTGGTACAGTATTGTGTACATTTATTTCTTTTTGTTTTACTTGTTTTTCCGGCAATCAGCTTTTTTTATGCAGTCAAGTATAGACCCAGAACTTAACCTCTTATCCACTATCTATGACAATAATCACTTTAATGATCTAAATTGCAGATATTTTGCAGCACATGATGTAAACAATGTATTAACTCATAGTCACAATATCTCTGTAATCAATTTGAACGTTAGATCCCTAGGCAAACACTTCGATGATGTTAGTGCCTTGATTGAAGCTATTGACAACAATTTCTCTTTTATTATACTTACTGAAACATGGTTGAAAGATGATACTACTCAACTCTTTAACATGCCTAACTACTCAGCAATCCACAACTGTCGTCAACTTCAGAGAGGTGGTGGCACTGCTCTTTACTACCACCAAGAACTAACATGCTTAAAAGAAATTAGAACTAGAGACTGCTATGGGGAGTATATCTTCTCCAGCTTCAGAGTCAAGGGTGCCGAGTCTATCCTGTCTGTGGGTGCAGTTTATAGAATTCCTAACACTGATGTGTCCGAATTCAACTCAAACCTTAGAAATCTAATACTTGATAACAGACTGAACAAAAACCACCTAATTATCGCAGGGGACTTTAATATTGACCTCTGCGAGCCAGAACACCCTACTGCTGTTAGCTTCCTCAACTGTATGAATTCCTGCTTCCTCATACCCTTAATCACTAGACCTACTAGAATCACTGATAGCACTGCCACGACTCTTGATCACATCTGGACAAATATAACCTCTCCGCTTACTTCAGGTATAATCACCGATAGCACTACAGACCATTACCCCACATTTCTCTTAACTAACATTAGCAAACCACCTCTTGAGTCAAGAGAGATACGTTTTAGACTACACAATGAAACTGCTATAGACAATTTTATAACTGCTACTGATAATGTCAACTGGGAGTCCGAGTTAGGTAACATAGAGGACATCAACCTAGCAGTTCAATCTTTTCTTCAAATAACTCTTAGCCTTTATAATACCCACTGTCCTATGCTTACAAAACAAGTCACAACCAAAAGGCTTAACAATCCCTGGCTTACAAAGGGAATACTTAAATCTATTAATAAAAAACATGATCTTGAGAAAAAGTATAGGTTAGGGATTGTCTCCAAAGAATTCTCAAAGAATTACTCATTATTGCTATCTAAGATAATTAGACGAGCCAAAACTAAATACTACGAAGATAAATTTACCCAAATAAAGAGCAACATTAAACAAACATGGAGAACAATTTCACAAATATTGGGATCAAAAAAGTCTTTAAATAACAAACCGACTCTCCTGTCTAATAACGATGGTCAGCTTTCAGCCTCTGATTCTGCTATTGAGTTCAATAGGTTCTTCTCTTCCATTGGTTCATCCCTTGCTAATGATATTCCATCTTCCAGTACTGACATTAAGGACTATCTTACAGGGAACTATCCCCAGTCTCTGTACCTAAAGCCTATTAATTCCATTGACGTCAATGAGATAATCCTTTCCCTTAAAACCAAGTCTGGTGCCCTTGAGGAGATACCAACTTTAATCTACAAAAAAGCCTCCAGATCTTTAGCCCCTGCTATTGCTTTGCTCTTCAACAAGTCACTTGAACTCCAAACCTTTCCAGATATTCTAAAAAAAGCGAGAGTAACGCCTGTCCACAAATGTGGTGATCTCACAGATGTTAACAACTACAGACCTATATCAATCCTGCCAAACTTGTCAAAAATTTTTGAAAAACTAATCTATAAGCAGCTTTACTCATATCTAGCCAAACTCAATATACTTAGCCCTTGCCAATATGGCTTCAGGCCCAAAAAAAGCACTAACGATGCACTTATTAGTATGCTTAACTCGATTCATACAGCTCTTGATAAAAATGAGTTCCCTGTTGGGTTATTTGTGGACCTGCGTAAAGCTTTCGATACTGTCAACCACCAAAACCTTCTTCTTAAATTACATCATTATGGTGTCAGAGGACACTCCCTACAATACCTCAAATCCTACCTTACTGACAGGCTCCAATGTGTTTCTGTGAATAATACAATTTCGCCCACCCTACCCATCAACATTGGTGTTCCCCAGGGCAGCATACTTGGCCCTCTCCTCTTTCTCATCTACATTAATGACCTTCCAAATGCCTCCCAACACCTCAAACCAATCCTATTTGCTGACGACACAACCTTCATTTACTCCAGTCTTGATCCCCTTGCTCTAAATGCCACAGTAAATACTGAGCTAAATAAAGTCCATCTGTGGCTAACTGCCAACAAACTCACCCTTAACATTGACAAAACTTTCTATATTCTGTTTGGCAATAAATCCTCTAATCAAATAAATCTCAAAATAAACAATACCCAAATTTGTAACAAATTAGATGGCAAATTCCTTGGCATTCTCATTGACCACAAGCTGAATTTCCAGGGACACATTCTAAACATATCAAAAAAAGTTTCAAAAACTGTGGGCATTCTTTCTAAGATCAGATATTATGTACCACGCCCTGCCCTGGTGACTCTCTATTACTCCCTTATCTATCCATATCTCAACTATGGTATTTGTGCTTGGGGCTCTACTACCCAAAATCACTTACGTCCTCTAATTACTCAACACAAAGCTGCTATTAGGACAATATCCAATTCTGGCCCCAGACATCACTTGGTACCCCTATTCAAATCCCTGAATATGTTAGACATTAAGTCACTGCACATTCTCTCATGTGTACTATACATATACAAAACGCTAAATTGTAATGCCAATCCTGATCTCAAAAGCTTCATAGAAGGTTGTAACAGAACCCATGAGCACCACACCAGAAATACATACAGTTTTGATATTCCTAGAGTACGACTTAATCAAACCAGAAATGCTCTACAAATCAAGGGGCCCAGGATGTGGAATGACCTTCCCAACCATGTTAAAGACAGTACCTCTCTCAACCAGTTTAAGTTAAAAACGAAGCTATACCTAATAAATTCCCTGTAACCTACCTTACCTCTCTATTGTCAACCCATGTATGTTTTTTGTTTTGTTTTTTTTTTGTTTTACAATTCAACGCTGTATTAATGTAATTTTCTGTAATAATTTGTAATTGTATTTGTGCTGTTTTTTCAACAATGTTCCCCCCTCTTTTACCTCTATTTTTATTTGTACTCAACGCATTTTTTTCTTTTTACCCATTAGTTTTAAGCTTTAGTCAGTAGTGTTTTTTCCTGTCCGAAACGCTTTGCGTAATAGTGGCTTTAGGCATTGTATGTACTAGCTCTTATCTATAAAGCCAACAAACTTTGTAAAATCTCTTTATGCATGTACCTTTGCCTAAATAAAAATTATTATTATTATTATTATTATAAATATCCAGATGTGTTTATATATCATCAATCCATTGAAACCAGACCTATCCTAACACAGCTAAAGCCAAATATAACCAAATTTATCCAATTTACGACAATTTCCACCTAATTTATGAGAATTTTTCGAAATTTATCCCACTGTAATCCAATTTCCACCTAATTTGCCCCAATTTATCCTAATTTAATCCAATTTCCATTAAATTTACCCGAGTTTACAATTTCATAGCACAGCCAAAGCCCAGTTTGACCAAGTTTCACTTATCCCATATAAATTTAATGTGCATTTTCAATATCCAATATGCAGTCGCCCTATGTCATGCCCTATTCCCAAGACCATTTCATTGTAATAGCGCACTGTCCATCCAGCTATTTCCATATATCGAAATGTGTTTATATATCATCAATTCTAGGAAACCAGTCCTATCCTAACGCAACTAAGGCCAAATTTAACCAATTTTTTACCAATTTATGACAATTTATCAAAATTTATGACAATTTATCAAAATTTATCCCAATTTATGACAATTTATCAAAATTTATCTCAATTTATGACAATTTATCAAAATTTATCCCAGTGTAATCCAATTTCCTTCTAATGTGCCCCAATTTATCCTAATTTAATCCAATCTCCATTAAATTTCCCGAATTTCCCATTTCTTAGCAAAGCCAAAGCCCAATTTGACCAAGTTTCACCTATCCCATATAAATTTACTGTGCATTTTTAATATCCAATATCCAGTCACCCCCTCTAGTTATAGGCTAGGTTAAGGAAAATTTGATTATTTAATGATATAGATAAGGTGAATCTTATCATTTTTCCTAAGAATATGTGTACAAATGGAGTTCAAATCCATATATATGGGGTTATGTTGTGATTGAACTGATGTAGAGAAAAAATGTCATTAAACCCATAGTTAATAGAGGTTAGGTTGGGATGGGTTGGTTGTGTCCTAAGAATAAGATACCATATATGGAACCAAGATCTTGGTATCAGAGGTTTGGGCAAGGGCAGTTGGGCTGATGCAAAAACATCGCTTTCACCCCAAAAAAAGGTGCAACAATTGATGTCAGGTCAAGACAGGTTAGCTTCAGGGATGTTGAGTTCATAACCAACATTGTCATGAATATTCGGCAAAGATCCGTGCAGGTTAGGCACAGGGTAGTTGGCTTAATATCCAAAACAAACACTTTTCTAAGAATATAAATACAATATTTAACAAAGATCCAAAACTAAAAAACAAAAACATTGCCAGGAATATTGGAGTGCATATTAGAAATGCACATTAAATTTGCAGTATACGGAATAAGTGAAACTTGGAGGCAAATTGGGCATTGGCCGTCCTATGATACGCAAAATCGGGTAAATTTGGTAGAAAATGTCTTAATTTGGGGTAAATTTGGATTAATTGGGGCAAATTTTGTAGAAATTGTCTTAAATTTGGCCTTATCCATGTTAGGGTTAGGTCTGTTTTTTTGGGTAGGATTGATGTATATAAATGCATCTGTATATTGGAAATAGCTGGTTCGACACTGAACTATCACTACGAAATGGTCTTGGGAACAGAGTATAACACGGGGCGACTGGATATTAGATACAGGAAATACACATGAAATTTATATGGAATGGGTGAAACTTGGGCAAATTGAGCTTTGGCTGTGCTAGGATACGGTAAACTCGGATAATTTTGGTGGACATTGGATTAAATTGGGGGCAAATTAGGTGGAAATTTTCTTAAACTGGGAAAAATTTGGTTAAATTTGGCCTTAGCCGTGTTGGGTTAGGTCTGGTTTGGTAGGATTGATGATATATAAACACATCTGGATATTGGAAATAGCTGGATGAATGCTGCGCTATTACCTTGAAATGGTCGTGGGAATAGGGCATGATATAGCGTGACTGAATATTGAAAAAGCACTTTAATTTTATATGGGATAGGTGAAACTTGGTCAAAATGAGCTTTAGCTGTGCTATGAAACGGTAAACTCAGGTAAATTTAATAGAAATTGGATTATATTAGGATAAATTAGGTGGAAATTGGATTAAATTGGGATAAATTTAGATAAATTGGGATAAATTTGGCCTTAGCTGTGTTAGGATAGGTCTGGTTTCGAAGGATTGATGATATATAAACACATCTGGATATGTATTCACCTAGTTGTGCTTGCGGGGGTTGAGCTCTGCTCTTTCGGCCCGCTTTTCAACTGTCAGTTAACTCTTTCTGCTACAACTATTTTTTTTCCACACCACACACACACCAGGAAGCAGCCCGTGACAGCTGGCTAACTCCCAGGTATGAGAGTTTTTGCAAGTGAGTTTGTTTAAGTATGCGCAAGTGAGATTGTATACTTGTTAATACGAGTCTGAGTGACTTGTGCATATATATTATTAATTTGCCTGACGGCCAGCTCATGCTAGTGGCCTTGGTGAGGACAGGAAGCAGGTAACTTGTTAGAGGTCTCCCCCATTTGCCCTGATGATCCTTTCGGTCTTTCTCTCTAAAGCCTGGCACAGTTTATAGGCTGATTTTAAGGATTTGGCAGGAAGGCGGTTCCATAGATTATTATAGCCTGCCATGGGTCATTTTTTTGTATGCTGTCCCTTATTCCAACGGCTTAAGAAATACTATTGCTGAGATAAAAATGCTATAATTGAACTTAAGGATTAATGGGGATAGAATTTCAATATCAGTAGCTTCGGTAATTTTACTAATGACAGGAATGCCAAGTTGTTGTTGTTAAAGATTTGCTACCTGGAACAAAAAGTCCCAAGCAGCACGGGCTGGGCTATGGTGAGCCCGTATTAATGCCAAGTATATTATTATTTTTTTTTTTACTTTAATAATAACGTGGGTATCAAACCCAACACAAAATGACTGAGATCCACCGTAAACAATAAATTTTGTATTCTATAAAATAGCGCAACTAAGACCAATGTCTTTACTGTTTATTAAAAAAGATAGGTATTTGTTTGGCGCTATTTTCCACATTAAAAACAAATTCAGTCCTCCGCAAATGTATCTATTAAAAGCTTGTAACCACAGAAAAGCAAGATTTTTTTCACTGGCTTTAACTGAATTCCACAGAAAATGGAATCTTTACTTTGGCTACAGAAAACAGTGTAAAAGCAGAGGGGTGACTTGAGTAAACAGTTTCAACCTGACTTCACACATATAAACATGTGTTTCTTGACTTCATTTTATATATTATATGGATTACTGAAAGCTCATTTTTCATAGGAAATATACTAAAGAACTCATTTTAGTTTCTAAAACGCAAACTAGGACCCTTCATTCAGATTATATACATATAGCGAGTGCAAACATATACTCCCTCCAACTTCTCATTACCTTAATGGCATAACTAATTAGCACTAATTGCAGAAGCTATAATCTCTTCCTTAATTACAGGTAACAGTTCTTCCATCCTCCTATCCTAGTGGAGGAAGTTGAGGTGTAATCACCGAATATAAGCAAGCGATATGTGAATAGCCAACAGTACAATTTCTACAGTCAAGAATGTAGCACTCGGCGTATGCAGTTCTAATCGACCCCAAGACACTACAGCTTCGACACAGAACAGACAGCAGACTAGGACCTCATCGAGCTACAATTCTCTCCCACATAGAGCTCCGCGACTCCGGCCTCACTCAGCTCCCTGCTCTGCTCCAAGTTCCGTCTCAGCGTCTACGACACTGTCAACAACCGACTACTGTAATTAAGACTACGAAATAAATATGAAAACCCACTAAACACTGTGTATCTAATCTACTCAATAACGTAACATAATCGTACGTTACATACACAAGAATTATTGATTAAACATTCATCTACCATCAAAACACTCGGAATTTCTGAAGCTATTTTAGACCTCTTTAAAACCCCAATGTGACCCCCCCCCCCCTCATGTGCAGACACTGTTCTATGCTTTCCCCTTCATATCAAAGAACCTAACAATATCATGCAAATTCAAGACAAGGCTTACAACACCTAAATATCCAAACTGTTCTTTGTAAGGCCCCTTAACCTCCCCCCCCCCAAGAATGGTTGACCCCCCTGGGTCATTCGTGGTTATGGACCCCATATTGATGACGTCATAGTCACGTGATTCCCCGGGACGCAGTGTTCATTTTTCATCTAGCTACCCAATTGGTCAATGGCAATGGATTTGGCCTCAGGCTATCACTGAACATTACAGAAAATGGGGCAATGTGTAAAGGGCTCACTATATTATTCACTTATGCTTCTCAAATCCTGAACTCTATTCACATTTTTACTTCAAATACGAAAGTATTATAACCAAAACACATATTCAATATAAACACGCATTAAAATACACATTTCTCCATGCCAAACATGTTCTAACTTCTTACACAATGCCTATATAACACAATCAACAAAAAAAAGGAACAATTAGGTGAGCACAAATTAACCCCACTAAAAAAAAATCACAATTCCGCCCCCAGAGGTCTAGTCGGCACAACACTGCCTAATCGCTTCTGAATATGAATTCCTTTTTTGTCCCGTTTCTGACTACTGACCATGGTGCAAGGGGCGTGGCTTGTGGTGTGGGCATGGGGTAAGGGGCGTGGCTTGTGATGGGGGCATGGGGTAAGGGGCGTGGCTTGTGGTGTGGTCATGGGGTAAGGGGCGTGGCTTGTGGTGTGGGCATGGGGCATGGGGCGTGGCTTGTGGTGGGGACATGGGGCGTGAGAACTGACCTGCATGGGTGATGGCGACCAGCATGAGGACCACCAACACCACCTTCATCCTGGCGTCGTGTCCTCCCCTCCTCTATAATGGACTGGTCCTGTTCTCAACACATGCGTCGTGTCCTCCCCTCCTCTATAATGGACTGGTCCAGCACTCAACACAGGCGTCGTGTCCTCCCCTCCTCTATAATGGACTGGTCCTGCACTCAACACAGGCGTCGTGTCCTCCCCTCCTCTACAATGGACTGGTCCTGCTCTCAACACACACTTAAGTGTGTGTTGAGTCACTCACAGTAGCGAAGTATATCCAAGTGGATGTGATGGGCTCACTACCTAACACTGCCAACTGTCACTTGCAGAGTGTAACACCTGTCACTGTACTGTCCACGAGGACGGGGGCCTGTCCACCAGCGGCACTGGGGCAGGAGTGGGCACTCCCGGGGCGTGGGGGGCCTTATATAGCCTCTCACGGCACTGACCAAGGTCCCTACAGCAATGTCCACGATAGTAAAGATACCAGGCCTGGGTGGGTAGACTTTATCACCTTCAACTTATTCAAGAGATACCTATCTCTTTTATCTATTATACATAATTGATATTAATAGTCCACCACACACTTCCTAAGTCAGTTTCTGAAGGTGTGAAAGAATTAAAAGGAAGTAGAAGGATTTAATTCCAACTATGGAGTAGGCTGGAGGTTGGGAACATATATACACTTCCCATTGTCTTGACAACTGTTGGTAAGAGATCAAGGTCTCTGGGTCAATGTTAAGCGTCGGGATACAAACAGGGACTAGTTGGTCCAGATGATAGCTATAATGGTGGTTAATGCCTCAACGTAACTAATATATTATAAACTGGGCCTCGTCTTGGTGTGATCTGTCATGTGTGCATCTATTACTTTATGGAGTCACCTCAACTGTCACCCTCACAACTCTCACTCACCATCACCAGGCTCAGGTGGTAGCCCCACTCACCATCACCTGGCACAGGTGGTAGCCCCACTCACCATCACCTGGGTCAGGTGGTATAGTGTGGGGTGGTCATGCTCACTTGAGCTTCCATATGTCACTTAAGTGTTGGTGTTGCAGCAGTTGCCATGGCAAATATCCGTCCCAATATCTCTCTCTTGTATCTGGTAGTCGTGACCTTGTCTCCTCTGACTCTTGTCTCCTGTGTGTGTGTGTGTGTGTGTGTGTGTGTGTGTGTGTGTGTGTGTGTGTACTCACCTAGTTGTACTCACCTAGTTGTGTTTGCGAGGGTTGAGCTCTGGCTCTTTGGTCCCGCCTCTCAACCGTCAATCAACTGGTGTACAGATTCCTGAGCCTATCGGGCTCTGTCATATCTACACTTGAAACTGTGTATGGAGTCAGCCTCCACCACATCACCCCCTAATGCATTCCATTTGTCAACCACTCTGACACTAAAAAAGTTCTTTCTAATATCTCTGTGGCTCATTTGGGCACTCAGTTTCCACCTGTGTCCCCTTGTGCGTGTTCCCCTTGTGTTAAATAGACTGTCTTTATCTACCCTATCAATTCCCTTCAAAATCTTGAATGTGGTGATCATGTCCCCCCTAACTCTTCTGTCTTCCAGTAAAGTGAGGTTTAATTCCCGTAGTCTCTCCTCGTAGCTCATACCTCTCAGCTCGGGTACTAGTCTGGTGGCAAACCTTTGAACCTTTTCCAGTTTAGTCTTATCCTTGACTAGATATGGACTCCATGCTGGGGCTGCATACTCCAGGATTGGCCTGACATATGTGGTATACAAAGTTCTGAATGATTCTTTACACAAATTTCTGAATGCCGTTCGTATGTTGGCCAGCCTGGCATATGCCGCTGATGTTATCCGCTTGATATGTGCTGCAGGAGACAGGTCTGGCGTGATATCAACCCCCAAGTCTTTTTCCTTCTCTGACTCCTGAAGAATTTCCTCTCCCAGATGATACCTTGTATCTGGCCTCCTGCTCCCTACACCTATCTTCATTACATTACATTTGGTTGGGTTAAACTCTAACAACCATTTGTTCGACCATTCCTTCAGCTTGTCTAGGTCTTCTTGAAGCCTCAAACAGTCCTCTTCTGTTTTAATCCTTCTCATAATTTTAGCATCGTCCGCAAACATTGAGAGAAATGAATCGATACCCTCCGGGAGATCATTTACATATATCAGAAACAAGATAGGACCGAGTACAGAGCCCTTTGGGACTCCACTGGTGACTTCACGCCAATCGGAGGTCTCACCCCTTACTGTAACTCTCTGCTTCCTATTGCTTAGATACTCCCTTATCCACTGGAGCACCTTACCAGCTACACCTGCCTGTCTCTCCAGCTTATGTACCAGCCTCTTATGCGGTACTGTGTCAAAGGCTTTCCGACAATCCAAGAAAATGCAGTCCGCCCAGCCCTCTCTTTCTTGCTTAATCTGTGTCACCTGATCGTAGAATTCTATCAAGCCTGTAAGGCAAGATTTACCCTCCCTGAACCCATGTTGGCGATTTGTCACGAAGTCCCTTCTCTCCAGATGTGTTACCAGGTTTTTTCTCACGATCTTCTCCATCACCTTGCATGGTATACAAGTCAAGGACACTGGCCTGTAGTTCAGTGCCTCTTGTCTGTCGCCCTTTTTGTATATTGGGACCACATTCGCCGTCTTCCATATTTCTGGTAGGTCTCCCGTCTCTAGTGACTTACTATACACTATGGATAGTGGCAAGCAAAGTGCCTCTGCACACTCTTTCAGTACCCATGGTGAGATCCCATCTGGACCAACAGCCTTTCTAACATCCAGATCCAGCAGGTGTCTCTTGACCTCCTCTCTCGTAATTTCGAACTCCTCCAAGGCCGCCTGGTTTATCTCCCTTTCTCCTAGCACAGTGACCTCACCCTGTTCTATTGTGAAGACCTCCTGGAACCTCTTGTTGAGTTCCTCACACACCTCTCTGTCATTCTCTGTATACCTGTCCTCGCCTGTTCTAAGTTTCAATACCTGTTCTTTCACTGTTGTTTTCCTTCTGATGTGACTGTGGAGTAGCTTTGGTTCGGTCTTGGCTTTGTTTGCTATATCATTTTCAAAATTTTTCTCTGCTTCTCTTCTCACCCTGACGTACTCATTCCTGGTTCTCTGGTATCACTCTCTGCTTTCTGGTGTTCTGTTATTCCGGAAGTTCCTCCACGCCTTTTTGTTCAGTTTCTTCGCTTTCATACATGCCCTATTATACCATGGATTCTTCTGTTGCTTCTCGGATTTTTCCCTTTGGGCCGGGATGAACCTGTTTACTGCCTCCTGACACTTTTGGGTAACATTGTCCATCATACCCTGTACAGACTTGTCTCTGAGGTCTGTGTCCCAAGGTATTTCACTTAGGAAACTTCTCATCTGTTCATAATTCCCCTTTCGGTATGCCAGCCTTTTGATTCCTAGTTCTTTTAGGGGGGAGATAAGTCCTAGCTCTACCAGGTACTCAAAGTTCAATACACTGTGGTCACTCATTCCCAAGGGCGCTTCCATCTTAACTTCCCTTATATCCCATTCATTTAGGGTAAATATCAAATCAAGCATTGCTGGTTCATCTTCTCTCATTCTTGTTGGTTCTTTGGTGTGCTGGCGTAGAAAGTTTCTTGTTGCCACGTCCAGCAGCTTAGCTCTCC
>NC_091191.1:21812220-21902220 GCF_040958095.1 Procambarus clarkii | reverse complement strand
CAGTCTGAGATCTCACCCCTCATTGTAACTTTTTGCTTCCTATTGCTTAGGTACTCCCTTATCCACTGGAGCGCCCTACCAGTTACTCCTGCCTGTTTCTCCAACTTATGCACCAGCCTTTTATGGGGTACTGTGACAAAGGCTTTCCGACAGTCCAAAAAAATGCAGTAGGCCCATCCTTCTCCTTCTTGCTTAATCTCTGTCACCTGATCGTAGAATTCAATTAAGCGTGTAAGGCAAGATTTACCCTCCCTGAACCCATGTTGGTGGTTTGTCACTTCTGTCCAGATGTGCTACTAGATCTTCTCTCACGATCTTCTCCATCACCTTGCATGGTATACAAGTTAAGGACACTGGGCTGTAGTTCAGTGTCTCTTTTCTGTCACCCATTTTATATTGGAATTAGATTAGCAGTCTTTCATATTTCTGGTAGGTCTCCCGCCTCCAGTGACCTACTATACACTATGGAGAGTGGCAAGGAAAGTGCTTCTGCACACTCTTTCAATACCCATGGCGAGATTTCGTTCGGACCAACAGCCTTTCCCACGTCCAGATCTAACAGATGCCTCTTGACCTCACTTCTTGTAATTTCGAACCCTTCCAAGGCCGCCTGGTTTACTGCCACCTTTCCTAGCACCATGACTTCACCTCGTTATATTGTGAAGGCCTGGAATCGCTTGTTGAGTTCTTCACACACCTCTTTGTCATTCTCTATGTACCTGTTCACACCCGTTCTGAGTTTCATGACCTGTTCTTTCACAGTTATTTTCTTCCTGATGTGACTGTGAAGTAGCTTTGGTTCGTTCTTGGCTTTATTTGCTTTATCGTTTTCATACTCTTTCTCCGCCTCTCTTCTCACACTAACGTAACTCGTTCCTGGTTCTCTGGTATCTCTCTCTTCTGGTTCTCTGGTTCTGGCATTCTGTTATTTCGGAAATTCCTCCACGCCCTTTTGTTCAGTTCCTTTGCTTCCATACATGCCCTGTTAAACCACGTATTCTTCTTTTGCTTCTCAGTTTTTTCCTATTGGGCCGGGACAAACCTGTTTACAGCCTCTTTACACTTTTGGGTGACATAGTCCTTCATGTCTTGTACAAACTTAGTTTGGAGTTCTGTGTCCCATGGTATATTCCTTAGGAATTTTCTCATCTCATAATTTCCCTTTCGGTACGCCAATCCTTTGTTTCTTAGTGTTTTTTTGGGGAACATAAATCCTAGCTCTACCAGGTACTCAAAGATCAATTCACTGTGATCACTCATTCCCAAGGGAATTTCCAACTTATCTTCCCTTATATCCGACTCATATAGAGTAAATATCAGATCACGTATGTCTGGTTCATCTTCTCCTCTCATTCATTCATTCCTTGACATGTTGGCTAAGAAAGTTTCTTGTTGTCACGTTCAGGAGCTTAGCTCTCCATGTGTCTGGTCCTCCATGTGGGTCTCTGTTCTCCCAATCTATCTTCCCGTGGTTGAAGTTTCACATGATTAGTAGTTCGGACCCGTTCCTGCTAGCAACAGAAACTGCTCTCTATTATAATAATGGTAGCCTGATGTTTCTATCACATTCTTTTCTGGATCTTCTGTCATTTGGTTGGGTGTCAATATATGATGGCGAGTAGGGGTTCGTGAGGAAAAGGCTCGTAGAACATCTGGAGGGAAAGAGTTTTGAACACATCACCAGCATGTGTTCATGGATGATAAATCGTGTCTGACAGCCTGTCAGACACGACCAAGACCTATGACCAAGCAACAAAAATTTGGCAAAAAAGAGAAGGGTGGGCAGATTCCATTTTTTTGGACTGTCTGAAAGCCTTTGACACAATAAAAGACCGTTACAAAAGTTGGAGAAACAGGTAGGAGTAAAAGGTAAGGTACTGCAGTGGATAAGGGAGTATCTAAACAACAGGAAACAGCGAGTAACTGTGAGGGGAGAGACATCAGAGTGGCGAGATGTCACCAGCGGAGTCCCATAGGACTCTGCACTTAGACCCATCCTATTTCTGATATATGTAAACGATCTTCCAGAGTGTATAGACTCATTCCTCTCAATGTTTGCTGATGATACAAAAATTTTGAGATGAATAAAGACAGACGAAGATAGGAACTACAGAACGACCTGTACACACTGGAGGAATGGTCTAGAAAATGACTATTGAATAAGTTTAACTCAGGAAAGTGTAAAGTAAGGGAGTTAGGTGAAGGAAGCAGAAGACTGAACACAAGGTACCATCTGGGAGGTGAAATCCTACAAGAGTCAGAGAAAGAGAAAGATCTGGGGGTTAATATCAAACCGAACCTGACCTCAGAAGTCCACATCAAAAGGATATCATTAGCGGCATATGATAGATTAGCCAACATAAGAACAGCCTTTAGAAACTTTTGTAAAAAATCGTTCAGGACCTTGTATACCACTTATGTCAGACCATTCCAGGCATATGCAGCTCCAGCCTGGAGTCCATACCTAGTTAAACACAAGACAAAGTTATAGAAGATTCAGCGGTACGTCACCAGACTAGTCCCAGAACTGAGAGGTATGAGCTACGAGGAAAGGCTACGGGAGCTAAACCTCATGTCCCTGGAAGACAGAAGAGTAAGGGAAGACATGATAACTACCTACAAAATTCTCAGAGTAACTGACAGGGTGTACAAAGACAAACTATTTAGCACGAGTGGAACATGGACAAAGGGACTCATGTGGAAACTTAGTACCCAAATGAGCCACAGAGACATTAGAAAGAATTTTGTCTGTCAGAGAAGTTAACAAATTGAATGCATTAAGCAGTGATGTGGTGGAGGCAGACTCCATACTCAGTTTCAAATGCAGATTTCATAGAGCCCAATAGACTCCAGAATCTGTACACCAGTTGATTGACAGTTGAGAGGCGGGATCAAAGATCTGAAGCTCAACCCCCGCAAGTACAACTAGGAGTGTACAATATCAGGGGTTGGGGATTTTATATACATGACACTCAACTTAACTTGACTTTACCTACTAGCAAACAGAGACCCCAACCACATAAATAAATAAATAAAATATATAAGATATTGTAAATACAAATAAATAAAATATTTATAAATAAAATAAGATCAACCACTGCAACAACACTGCTACTCTCGTCAATCAATCAGTAATGGACAATGTGGTGCATATCGGAAGATCACCCAGAAATCGTCTCATACTCGGAGAGGGGTTCAACGTCTCCTTTACTTAGGGGAACGGCTCCAATGTGGCCTATTGGTCATGAATACACACCTGTAAATATATGTCGTGCCATTGTGACTCCCCCACACTCTCCTTGTTTTGGGCTTGTTCTCCTTGTTTTCTTTGGTTTCAGCCCAAAACCTCCCATTCCCCAAACATGACCTCCCATTCCCCATCCCCCCGCCGGCGGGGGGATGGGGAATTAGCCTCGGCTACCATCCTCTTTTGTCAGGTCGTGTTGGTCCAGTGGTTAAGGGATCCTGTACATCATATGCATTGCTTCTGGCAGTATGGGTTCGAGTCACTTCTGAGGTGTGAGTTTTCAGTTATATATATATATATATATATATATATATATATATATATATATATATATATATATATATATATATATATATATATATATATATATATATTATATACATATATGTATATATATATATATATATATATATATATATATATATATATATATATATATATATATATATATATATATATATATATATATATATTTATGCGAACAAGCCTGAATGGTCCCCAGGACAATATGCAACTGAAAACTCACACCCCAGAAGTGACTCGAACCCATACTCCCAGGAGCCACACAACTGGTATGTACAAGACGCCTTAATCCACTTGACCATCACGACCGGACAAAATGAGGTGATAGCCGAGGCTATTTGAACCACCCCACCGCCGGCACTCGGATAGTAATCTTGGGCATAGCATTTTACCAAATCACCTCATTCTTTGGGGCACACGTGAGGAACACAAATGCGAACAAGCCTGAATGGTCCCCAGGACAATATGCAACTGAAAACTCACACCCCAGAAGTGACTCGAACCCATACTCCCAGGAGCCACGCAACTGGTATGTACAAGACGCCTTAATCCACTTGACCATCACGACCGGACAAAATGAGGTGATAGCCGAGGCTATTTGAACCACCCCACCGCCGGCACTCGGATAGTAATCTTGGGCATAGCATTTTACCAAATCACCTCATTCTTTGGGGCACACGTGAGGAACACGTGTGCCTCACGTGTGCATTACTATCCGAGTGCCGGCGGTGGGGTGGTTCAAATAGCCTCGGCTATCACCTCATTTTGTCCGGTCGTGATGGTCAAGTGGACTAAGGCGTCTTGTACATACCAGTTGCGTGGCTCCTGGGAGTATGGGTTCAAGTCACTTCTGGGGTGTGAGTTTTCAGTTGCATATTGTCCTGGGGACCATTCAGGCTTGTTCGCATTTGTGTTCCTCACGTGTGCCCCAAAGAATGAGGTGATTTGGTAAAATGCTATGCCCAAGATTACTATCCGAGTGCCGGCGGTGGGGTGGTTCAAATAGCCTCGGCTATCACCTCATTTTGTCCGGTCGTGATGGTCAAGTGGATTAAGGCGTCTTGTACATACCAGTTGCGTGGCTCCTGGGAGTATGGGTTCGAGTCACTTCTGGGGTGAGTTTTCAGTTGCATATTGTCCTGGGGACCATTCAGGCTTGTTCGCATTTGTGTTCCTCACGTGTGCCCCAAAGAATGAGGTGATTTGGTAAAATGCTATGCCCAAGATTACTATCCGAGTGCCGGCGGTGGGGTGGTTCAAATAGCCTCGGCTATCACCTCATTTTGTCCGGTCGTGATGGTCAAGTGGATTAAGGCGTCTTGTACATACCAGTTGCGTGGCTCCTGGGAGTATGGGTTCGAGTCATTTCTGGGGTGTGAGTTTTCAGTTATATATATTTATATATATATATATATATATATATATATATATATATATATATATATATATATATATATATATATATATATATATATATATATATCAAAACTGCTCTTTGGGGAACATGAAATCAGATCATGTGAAGGTGTTCAGCAAGGTGATCCTCTTGCTCCCCTTCATTTCAGCTTAGTCTTAAAAGAAATCACCGAAAGATTGTGCAGTGAGTTCAACATCTGGTTTTTGGATGATAGCACTATAGCTGGCACCGTAGACCATCTCTTGGCAGATATCAGGAAAATAAGGGAGCAAGAAGTAAGCCTGGGTCTCGTCCTGAACCCTTCCAAGTGTGAAGTAGTCTCCTCCAACCCAGACATCGTAGATAGAATAAGGTCTGCCTTGCCTGGAGCCCATATCATTAGGGTCGAGAACAGAACCCTCCTTGGAGCATCCCTCGGGTCTAACGCCATTGAAGAGATCCTTGACAAGAAAATCGCAGACCCTAAGAGGATGGAAGACAGAATAATTGACATCGATGCCCACGATGCTTTATATCTCCTCACCAAATGCCTATCCCTTCCGAGGCTAACCTACTTTCTGAGGTGCGCCCCATCTTACGACAACCGAAAGCTTGAAGAGTATGACCTCTTACTGAAGACCATGCTGGAAAAAGTTGTTAACCTCTCCCTCAACGAATGCCAGTGGAAACAAGCCACTCTTCCTGTCAGGCTCGGTGGCTTGGGTGTCCGCACCGAAACCCAAATTGCTGTCCCAGCCTTCCTGTCTTCCTCCTCAGCATCGGATGATCTGGATAAGGAAATTCTACCTGACACCCTGAGTGATGTAGCGGGGATACAGGACCCCCACTACACGGAATGCGACACGAAATGGGGTATCATGGAAGACCCAGCACTCAGACCAGCCATGCCGAAAGCCAAGAAACAATCCAGTTGGGACAGCCCCATTGTAGACAAAGAAGCCACAGCTTTGCTGGAGGCAGCAACAACCCCCAGTGATCGTGCACGCCTCACAGCTGTGCAGGCTCCCCATGCAGGGGACTTCCTTCTGGCAGTCCCTATGTCTGCGACAGGCACACGTCTTGATCCACAGGAGCTCCGTATTGCAGTCGCTCTCCGTCTTGCTGCCCCTATCCACATTGTTCATAGATGTATTTGCAGCGAGGCAGATGCTGACGAATATGGATTGCATGGCCTGCACTATGGAAAATCTGGTGGTTGGCACACTAGACACGACGAAGTCAATGACATCATTAAAAGAAGCCTTGCCTCTGCTCAGTGTTCAGCGGAGAGAGATCCCCGCAACCTACTGAACCGTGACTCTGTTAGCTTTGCCGGCCGACCAGACGGAATCACACTGCGACCGTGGAAGGGTGGCAGACAGTTGGCATGGGACTATACTTGTGTATCCACCCTGCCAACCACATACATCAACCTCTCTGCCGGCACAGCAGGAGCCGCGGCGACATGCAGAGAAAGATACAAGTCAGCCTAGTACAGGCAATTAAATCATCCGTACAACTTCCTTCCAATAGTTTTTTTTATTATTATTATTTTCTACCACAAACGTGGCCACACATTTACAACGCTAACCAGCATATATACATTTTCTTCGGTTCTCCATAGACAGGGTTAGAGATGTGTTAAACATATAGTTCAGGGATTTATTGAACAATCAACCACAGAAGGTGATTCGGTACTTATAAAATGCTAAGCTAACCTACATACGTAAATACATAGATACACAGATTTACGTATGCCCTACATAAATTGTTAGAAGTGTCATTAATGTGCATTTACAAAGGTGAAATGCAATTCTGATCAGCTTCCATATGTACTTTATACACATACATATACATACATACACATATATACGTACATATACATATATACATGCATATATACACACACATGCATTCACATACATTTGTCTCTTTTACTCTGACAGGGTGAGATAGCTGACAGAGAAACTAGTGTGCAATTAAGCACTTAATCACTGAAGGTGATTAAGGTGCTTTTACAAGCTCAGGTTATATAGTTACATCACATACATACATTGTATAATTGATACATTACATGGTCAATCTTGGATACAAGTCCAATATATCATCAAGTGTTCCAGTACTCATATAGTAATTACACAGTTCAGCATACCTCAGCCCAGGAGGGCGAAAGTCAGTCAGTATGGGACATTCTACAATATAATGTTCAAGAGAGTGCATGTTTGCTCTTTCACAAAGTTGACACATTGTGTACTCGACATTTGGGTTTTGAGAAAGCTGCCAGATACGTCTATATCCCAGGCGTATTCTGGTCACTATAACATCACATTGCCGGGTTCTTGTTCTATTAGTCCCATATGTGAATGTCTCCTCACGATATCTATCATAATATTTAATGCTACAACTTTCAGGTCTTTGTGAATTTGTTATATGTAAAAGGGTCTGAGACCCTAGGCTTATGGGGAGAGAGTGCAAGAAGGTTTCTGAAGGATCTTGGTTCCAAACTCATTGACACTACAAGAGACCTTAGAGCGGCAAGTTTTCTCTTTCAGCGCGTCAGTGTCGCGATCCAGAGGGGGAATGCCCGTTGCATCCTCGGTTCCTGCCCGGCGTCGGAGGAGTTCGAGGAAATCTACAGCCTCCAGGAAGCGAACTTTTTCTTGTGTCCTCTTAATGTTCATTTTTTGTATAAAATCAGATATGTAACTGTATAACCTTGCATAATAAAGTGTACACCATAAAAAAAGAGTGGTGGTAGGAGAAGCGAACACTCATACGTATTCAGAGTTAAATGGCAAGTTTTTCTCTGAACGCTCTGTGTTCCCTTCTCTGAGTCTGTGGGTCCCTATAATTGCACCAGTGTTGGTACCCCCATATATATATATATATATATATATATATATATATATATATATATATATATATATATATATATATATATATATATATATATATATATATATATATTTATATATATATATATATATAAATATATATATATATATATATATATATATATATATATATATATATATATATATATATATATATATATATAACGCATTAGAGGGAATGTTTAGATCCCCTCCAATACAGTTTCTGTGTGCTTTTCTCCTACCACCCCCTTCCTTGTGCATTTACAAAGGTGAAATGCAATTCTGATCAGCTTCCATATGTACTTTATACACATACATATACATACATACACATATATACGTACATATACATATATACATGCATATATACACACACATGCATTCACATACATTTGTCTCTTTTACTCTGACAGGGTGAGATAGCTGACAGAGAAACTAGTGTGCAATTAAGCACTTAATCACTGAAGGTGATTAAGGTGCTTTTACAAGCACTTTTACTTTTATAAATATATATAGATATATATTGTGACGATAATCTCCTTCAAGAGATTGAGCCTGCTCTTCCCTCCAAAGTTCGTCGATACATACATCTATATAAAACTACTATGGAAGAAAAATCCAACAACGACAACACCAGCAAGGTTTGCCAGAGCGGAAAACGTATGCAGCCAGGAACACCTGCTCCACCTCAAACCGCCAAACTACCTGTCTTGTCGCCGGCTCCTCGCTGATTGGCTGCGGGTCCAGCTGCAACTGCACTCTACCCACCATACTACTTGATGTCTGGGGCCGCCACGACCTCAGTCTTCAGAATATCCCGTGCTTTCGACAGGTTAACACGTCTCGTTGGTAGACTAAGCCCCAGGCTTACGTGTACTAAGAGAAGTGATAGCTTGAAGCCAATATTCCTGCACCTATTTACTTTGTTTGCCACACACTTGTTATTGGCTCACTTGTCTTAACGTAACTTTTCATTTTGCCATTTGATTATTCTTATTACTTTGATTGATTGATTTTATTATACGAATTTGTATGTCCATTTTATTCATGTTTTGCTTTCTTTAACGTAATTAAAATTTCATTGTTAAAATTTACTTGTGTTTTGTGTGTCTTCTCCTTACCTTACCACAGACGAAGTTCCAGAATTTCTATTTTTTTTTCTATATGTGACGAGGCCATACCCCTAGCTTTTGAACAGCCGAACACCAAGGCGTTACCGTCACAATATATATATATATATATATATATATATATATATATATATATATATATATATATATGTCGTATCTAGTAGCCAGAACGCACTTCTCAGCTTACTATGCAAGGCCCATTTTGCCTAATAAGCCAAGTTTTCCTGAATTAATATATTTTCTCTAATTTTATTCTTATGAAATGATAAAGCTACTCATTTCATTATGTATGAGGTCATTTTTTTTATTGGAGTTAAAATTGACGTAGATATATGACCGAACCTAACCAACCCTACCTAACCTAACCTAACCTATCTTTATAGGTTAGGTTAGGTTAGGTAGCCGAAAAAAATAGGTTAGGTTAGGTTAGGTAGGTTAGGTGGTCGAAAAAACATTAATTCATGAAAACTTGGCTTATTAGGCAAATCGGGACTTGCATAGTAGACCGAGAAGTGCGTTCTGGCTACTAGGTACGACATATATATATATATATATATATATATATATATATATATATATATATATGTCGTACCTAATAGCCAGAACGCACTTCTCAGCCTACTATTCAAGGCCCGATTTGCCTAATAAGCCAAGTTTTCATGAATTAATGTTTTTTCGTCAACCTAACCTACCTAACCTAACCTAACCTAGCTTTTTTTGGCTACCTAACCTAACCTTACCTATAAATATAGGTTAGGTTAGGTTAGGTAGGGTTGGTTAGGTTCGGTCATATATCTACGTTAATTTTAACTCCAATAAAAAAAAATTGACCTCATACATAGAGAAAAGGGTTGCTTTATCATTTCATAAGAAAAAAATTATAGTAAATATATTAATTCAGGAAAACTTGGCTAATTAGGCAAATCGGGCCTTGAATAGTAGGCTGAGAAGTGAGTTCTGGCTACTAGGTACGACATATATATATATATATATATATATATATATATATATATATATATATATATATATATATATATATATATATATATATATATATATATATATGACCACAGAAATTTTATATATATTTACATATATATTATTTAATATGACCGAAAAAGAAAGATGAATAATTTTAACACGAATTTTCTCAATTTTGTTGTGTTTTTTTCCCTGTCGATGGTAATTGAAAAATCAATTCTCCAAAATTCATTTTTATTTCTAGTCTGACGCGACACTTGAACGTGTTTCGTAATAACTTTGCGTATATTTATATATATATATATATATATATATATATATATATATATATATATATATATATATATATATATATATATATATATATATATATATATATATATATATATATATATATATATTATTAAATATGACCGAAAAAGTAAGATTAATAATTCTAACACGAATTTTCTCAATCTTTCGTACATTACGCTTCACTGTTGGAGGTAAATCAAAAATCAATTCTCCAAAATTCATTTTTATTTCTAGTCTGACGCGACACGGGCGCGTTTCGTAAAACTTATTACATTTTCAAAGACTTTAGTTCACAAATACACAACTGAATAGAACTTACGTATCTCCGATTTTATATCTACATTTGAGTGAGGTGGAAGGGGTGATGTGGCATTAACACAAGACAGAACAAAATGTGGTATTAATAGGGTATTAATTTCATCAACACAAGACAGAACAAGAGTATTAATAGGGTATTAATTTCATCAACACAAGACAGAACACGAAGCAATGGATATTGAATAGAAGTGTTTGTAGAAAGCCTATTGGTCCATATTTCTTGATGCTTCTATATTGGAGCGGAGTCTTGAGGTGGGTAGAATATAGTTGTGCAATAATTGGCTGTTGATTGCTGGTGTTGACTTCTTGATGTGTAGTGCCTCGCAAACGTCAAGCCGCCTGCTATCGCTGTATCTATCGATGATTTCTGTGTTGTTTACTAGGATTTCTCTGGCGATGGTTTGGTTGTGGGAAGAGATTATATGTTCCTTAATGGAGCCCTGTTGCTTATGCATCGTTAAACGCCTAGAAAGAGATGTTGTTGTCTTGCCTATATACTGGGTTTTTTGGAGCTTACAGTCCCCAAGTGGGCATTTGAAGGCATAGACGACGTTAGTCTCTTTTAAAGCGTTCTGTTTTCTGTCTGGAGAGTTTCTCATGAGTAGGCTGGCCGTTTTTCTGGTTTTATAGTAAATCGTCAGTTGTATCCTCTGATTTTTGTCTGTAGGGATAACGTTTCTATTAACAATATCTTTCAGGACCCTTTCCTCCGTTTTATGAGCTGTGGAAAAGAAGTTCCTGTAAAATAGTCTAATAGGGTGTATAGGTGTTGTGTTAGTTGTCTCTTCAGAGGTTGCATGGCTTTTCACTTTCCTTCTTATGATGTCTTTGACGAAACCATTGGAGAAGCCGTTATTGACTAGGACCTGCCTTACCCTACAGAGTTCTTCGTCGACTTGCTTCCATTCTGAGCTGTGGCTGAGAGCACGGTCGACATATGCGTTAACAACACTCCTCTTGTACCTGTCTGGGCAGTCGCTGTTGGCATTTAGGCACATTCCTATGTTTGTTTCCTTAGTGTAGACTGCAGTGTGGAAACCTCCGCCCTTTTCCATGACTGTTACATCTAGAAAGGGCAGCTTCCCATCCTTTTCCATCTCGTAAGTGAAACGCAGCACGGAACTCTGCTCAAATGCCTCCTTCAGCTCCTGCAGATGTCTGACATCAGGTACCTGTGTAAAAATGTCGTCAACATACCTGCAGTATATGGCCGGTTTCAAGTTCATGTCGACTAAGACTTTTTGCTCGATGGTACCCATGTAGAAGTTTGCAAACAGGACACCTAGGGGAGAACCCATGGCGACCCCATCTACTTGCTTATACATGTACCCATCCGGGCTCAAGAAGGGTGCCTCTTTAGTACAAGCTTGGAGTAGTTTCCTCAGAATATTCTGAGGAAACTCAAATATATATATATATATATATATATATATATATATATATATATATATATATATATATATATATATATATATATATATATATATACTTGCGTATCCACCCTGGCAACGACATACATCACCCTCTCTGCCGGCACGGCAGGAGCCGCAGCGACACACAGAGAAAAACAAAAGTCAGTCAAGTACAGGCAATTAGATCAAAGGTACAATTTCGTTCCAATAGGGTCTGAGACCCTAGGCCCATGGGGTGAGAGTGCAAGAAGGTTTCTTAAGGATCTTGGTTCCTTGCTCATTGACACCACAAGAGACCCTAGAGCAGCAAGTTTTCTCTTTCAGCGCCTCAGTGTCGCGATCCAGAGGGGGGAATGTTCACTGCATCCTCGGTTCCTGCCCGGCGTCGGAGGAGTTCGAGGAAATCTACAGCCTCTAGGAAGCGAACTTTTTCTTGTGTCCTCTTAATGTTTATTTTTTGTATAAAATCAGATATGTAACTGTATAACCTTGCATAATAAAGTGTACATCATAATAAAAAAAAAAAGGGGGTGGTAGGAGAAGTGAACACTCTTTCGTATTCAGAGTTAAATGTCAAGTTTTTCCCTGAGTGCTCTGTGTTCCCTTCTCTGAGCCTGTGGGTCCCTATAATTGCACCAGTGGTGGTACCCCCCTATATATATATATATATATATATATATATATATATATATATATATATATATATATATATATATATATATATATATATATATATATATATATATATATTAGTATATTTTGGTAGCAGTCTTTCCTGTAGACATATATTATTAAATATGACCGAAAAAGTAAGATTAATAATTCTAACACGAATTTTCTCAATCTTTCGTACATTACGCTTCACTGTTGGAGGTAAATCAAAAATCAATTCTCCAAAATTCATTTTTATTTCTAGTCTGACGCGACACGGGCGCGTTTCGTAAAACTTATTACATTTTCAAAGACTTTAGTTCACAAATACACAACTGAATAGAACTTACGTATCTCCGATTTTATATCTACATTTGAGTGAGGTGGAAGGGGTGATGTGGCATTAACACAAGACAGAACAAATATATATATATATATATATATATATATATATATATATATATATATATATATATATATATATATATATACATATATATATATATATATATATATATATATACATATATATATATATATATATATATATATATATATATATATATATATATATATATATATATATATATATATATATATATATATATATATATATATATATATACATATGTAAATAAATATACGCTCCCACAGCACCGTCGAACACGCTGTCTGTGACGAACCCGTCCTGTCTATCACCCTTCTTGAATATCGGGACCACATTAGCCGTCTTCTAAGTTTTTGGCAGTTCACCTGTCACCAGTGATTTGTTATACACCATGGCGAGTGGCTGACATAGAGCTTCAGCTCCTTCCTTCAGTATCCAAGGTGAGATTCCATCCAGGCCAATAGCCTTTGTCACTTCCAACTCTAGCAGACGCTTCCTCACCTCCCCACTGGCAATTACAAACTCATCTAATGGTGTTTAGTTAGATCAAATAAAATCAAATAACATAAAATCTAATATTTATACAGGTAAAGTACATACATACAAGGTGAGATACAATTCGTTGATGGATTTATAGATAGAGCTAGTACATACAATGCCTAAAGCCACTATTACGCAAAGCGTTTCGGGCAGGAAAAACACTAAGACTAAAATTTAATACTAATTGAGATTAAAGTATAAATTTTGTTGAGAGAAAAAAAAAAGGGGGGGGGGGGGAACATGGCGCCAAGAATACAATTTGGTCAACAGACAGCATTATTTAAAATAGATAAACTGGTTGAGAGAGGTACAGTCTTTAACATGATTGGGAAGGTCATTCCACATTCTGGGTCCCTTGATTTGTAAAGCATTTCTAGTTTGATTAAGTCGTACTCTTGGAATATCAAATAGGTATTTGTTTCTGGTGTGGTGCTCATGGGATCTGTTACAACCTTCTAGGAAGCTTTTAAGGTCAAGATTGACATTACAGTTCAGCGTTTTATATATATAAAATACACATGAGAGGATGTGCAGTGACTTAATATCTAACATATTCAGAGATTTGAGTAGGGGTACCGAGTGATGTCTGGGGCCAGAGTTAGTTATTATCCTAATAGCAGCTTTATGCTGAGTAATTAGAGGACGTAAATGATTTTGGGTAGTAGAAACCAAAGCACACCATAGTTGAGATAAAGATAGATGAGAGAGTAATAGAGAGTCACCAGGGCAGGGCGAGGTACATAATATCTGATTTTAAAAAGAATACCAACAGTTTTTGAAACTTTTTTTTATATATTTAGAATGTGTCCCTGGAAATTCAGCTTGTGGTCAATGAGAACGCCAAGGAATTTACCATCTACTTTGTTACAAATTTGGGTATTGTTTATCCTGAGATTTATTTGATTTGAGGATTTATTGCCAAACAAAATATAGAAAGTTTTGTCAATATTGAGGGTGAGTTTGTTGGCAGTTAGCCAAAGATGGGCATAATTTAGCTCAGTATTCACTGTGACATTTAGAGCAAGGGGATCAGGACTGGAGTAAATGAAGGTCGTGTCGTCAGCAAATAGAATTGGTTTGAGATGTTGGGAGGCATTTGGAAGGTCATTAATGTAGATGAGAAAGAGGAGAGGGCCAAGTATGCTGCCCAGGGGAACACCAATGTTGATGGGTAGGGTGGGAGAAATTGAATTATTCACAGAAACATACTGGAGCCTGTCAGTAAGGTAAGACTTAAGGTATTGCAAGGAGTGACCTCTGACTCCATAATGTTGTAATTTAAGAAGAAGGTTTTGGTAGTTGACAGTGTCAAAAGCTTTACGCAGGTCCACAACGAACCCAACAGGGAACTCATTTTTATCAAGAGATGCATGTATCAAGTTTATCATACTAATAAGTGCATCATTAGTGCTTTTTTGGGGTCTGAAGCCATATTGACAAGAGCTAAGTATATTGTGTTTGGCTAGATAAGAGTAAAGCTGCTTGTAGATTAGTTTTTCAAATATTTTTGACAAGTTAGGCAGGATTGATATAGGTCTGTAGTTGTTAACATCTGTGAGATCACCACATTTGTGGACAGGGGTTACTCTCGCTTTTTTTTAGAATATCTGGAAAGGTTTGGAGTTCAAGTGACTTGTTGAAGAGCAATGCAATGGCTGGAGCTAAAGATCTGGAGGCTTTTTTGTAAATTAGAGTTGGTATCTCCTCAAGGGCACTAGACTTGGTTTTAAGGGAAAGGATTATGTCAGTAACATCATTGGAAGTATAGGCATTAGGTACAGAGACTGTGGATAGTTACCTGTAAGATAGTCCTGAATATTAGTACTGGAAGATGGAATATCATTTGCAAAGGATGACCCAATAGAAGAGAAGAACCTATTGAACTCAACAGCACTATCAGAGGCTGAAAGCAGACCATCATTATTTGACAGGAGTATTGGTTTGTTATTTAAAATCATCTTTGATCCCAATATTTGTGAAATTGTGCTCCATGTTTTCTTAATGTTGCCCTTTGTTTGGGTAAATTAATCTTCGTAGTATTTAATTTTGGCTCTTCTAATTATTTTAGATAGCAATGATGAGTAATTCTTTGAAAATTCTTTAGAGACGATTCCTAACCTATACTTCTTCTCAAGGTCATGTTTTTTATTAATGGATTTAAGTATACCCTTTGTGAGTCGAGGATTGTTTAGCCTTTTAGTTGTGACTTGTTTCGTTAGCATAGGACAGTGGGTGTTATTAAGGCTGAGAGCTTTTTGAAGAAAAGATTGCACTGCTAGGTTGATGTCCCCTGTTACCTAATTCGGACTCCCAGTTGATATTAGCAGCAGCAGCTATAAAATTGCCTATAGCAGTTTCATTGTGCAGCCTAAAGCTTATCTCCCTTGTCTCTAGAGGTGGTTTGTTGATGTTGGTCAGGAGAAATGTGGGGTTATGGTCTGTATTGCTATCGGTGATTATACCTGAAGTAAGCAGAGAGGTTATGTTGGTCCAGATGTGATCAAGAGCCGTGGCAGTACTATTAGTGATTCTAGGTAGGTCTAGTGATTACGGGTATGAGGAAGCAGGAATTCATACAGTTGAGGAAACTAGCAGCAGGAGGGTGTTCAGGCTCGTAGTGGTCAACGTTAAAGTCCCCAGAAATAATTAAGTGGTTTTTGTTTAGTCTGTTCTCTAGTATTAGATTTCTAAGGTTAGTGTTAAATTCAGTCACATGAGTGTTAGGAATCCTGTAGACTGCTCCCACAGTCAGGACAGCATCGCTACCCTTGACTCTGAAACAAGCAAATATATACTCTCCATAAGGGTCTCTAAATTTAATTACTTTTAAGCAAGTCAGTTCTTGGTGGTAGAAAAGAGAAGTACCTCTTTGTATAGGACGACAGTTGTGAATAGCTGAGTAGTTAAGGACGTTGTAGAGTTGAGTAGTGTCCTCTTTTAACCACGTTTCAGTAAACACAACAAAAGAGAATGTGTTGTCAACTGTTTAGATCAGGGCACTAACATCATCAAAGTGTTTGCTTAGAGATCTTGCTTTCAGGTTAATTATAGAAACATTGTGATTATGTGATCTTCACTCTCTGGGACTTCCCCTTGCTCTACTGTGAAGACCTCCTGAAATTTCTTATTTCCTCGCACACCTCTGTCATTTGTAGTGAATTCGTCTGCCTCTATCCTCAGGTTTATTACCTGTTCCTTCACTGATGTTTTTCTCTTGATGTGGCTGTGTAGCTATTTAGGTTGAGGTTTTGCCGTGCTTGCTATGTCATTTTCATATTGTCTTTCTGCCTGTTATGGTATCATCACCACCGTTGGAGTGTGGAGTGGCAATTCCAGCGCCATCCATGAGTCTGCACTCAAACTCCCCTGATATTGCATGTTACAAGGACAACGCCATCTATTGATCTATTGGTGGTGGCGTGATAATGGCAAATGGCTCATGTTTCCTGCCTTGGTCAGAGACGTCGTTGTGGAGGACCTCTGGCGGATGGTGTGTTACGATCAGCGCCATCTGTTGTGCTACAGGACATAATGTCAACTCCCCAGTGAGTAAGTGTTACCTCCTGGTTTCTCCAGTGTACCGCCCTTTTAATTGACGACGTTTCATGTCCACACAGGTGATGTGTGGAGGCAATTGTAAGGAAGAGGGCAGTTTACCTTTGGCAGTCCACGTACTCTCCGCCTGGTGTTGGAAGAAGACTGAGTAAGCTACTGTCGGTCTATGCAGTGTGTTAGCTGCTATATAACATAATGTTGGTAACGATCGGCGTACCCAGGAATTCGCTTAGGAGATTAATGGACGACAGTGAGGTGCCTGTTGTGAAGTGCTGCTAGCCGGTTGCTAGAGGCTTCGCCAGGGGTTAGCTACCCCTGTATATGGTTGTTAGTGACCCCGATCAGCGTGTGGCTGAAGTTCTCTGCCAGTGAGTGGCTGGAGAGTGATAGTGGGGTACAAGCATCTCATGACACTCTGTCGGTGGGCTGGCCCACGTAAAAGGTGAACTCGCCAGTGTTTCCCAATACGAGTGGACAAGGTACTGAGTGGTGGAAACACTGGGGTTGACGAATACTGCGTGTGGGTGCTTTGAGTGTCCTGTGTGAAAGCGACACTACTGTAAATAAGTATAGTAATAATCTATTTATTATATTTTAAAGGCATAAGTGTAAATATATTTGTGAAGGGAACAGTGTTTTGTTCATTCCCCCCTTTCTCTTTATTGCACAATATAACCATTTCTTGAAAGCCTATTACAGACTTGGGGTCAGATACTATATAAAAGTTCATAACATCAAGAACCCGGTTACTGGCCCATAAGTGGCCGTAACACTGCCTATCTTTTCACCCTTACATATTCATTCCTGGTGCTCTGGTATCCTTCTCTGCTCACTAGTGTCCTATTATTTCTGTGGTTCCTTCACGCTATTTTACTTATTTGCTTTGCTAGCTTACATCTCTGATTAAACCATGGGTTTCTCGTCTACATTTCATTTCTTTCCATTTGAACTGGGATAAACTTGTCTGCTGCCTCCTTACAATTCTGTGTGATGTAGTCCTTCATGCCTTGGGCCGTCTTTCCTCTGAGCTCTGTTTCCCAAGTTATATCTGTTAGGAATTTTCTTATCTCCTTATATATATGAGGAGATATACTCCCCTTTCAGAATGCCAGCCATTTGTTTTCTGAACCCTTCCTTCAATATATTAATCCTTTTCGATCAGATACTCAAACATCAGTACGCTGTGACCGCTCATTCCCACAGGGGCTTCAAAACCGTTTCCCTTATGTCAGAGTCGTTCAGAGTGAAGAATAGGTCGAGTCTTGCTGGTTCATCATTACCTCTCATTCTTGAGGGCTCCCTGACATGCTGACTTAAGTTCATTGTTGCCACTTCCAACAGTTTCGCTCTCCATGTATTCTCACCTCCGCATGGTTCCTTGTTTTCCCAGTCTATATTTAAATGATTGAAGTCTCCCATAATCTCAGTCTCCGTGGTGTAGTGGTAAGACACTCGCCTGGCGTTCCGCGAGCGCTATGTCATGGGTTCGTATCCTGGCCGGGGAGGATTTACTGGGTGCAATTCCTTAACTGTAGCCTCTGTTTAACGCAACAGTAAAATGTGTACTTGGATGAAAAAACGATTCTTCGCGGCAGGGGATCGTATTCCAGGGACCATAGGATTAAGGACTTGCCCGAAACGCTACGCGTACTAGTGGCTGTACAAGAATGTAACAACTCTTGTATATATCTCAAAAAAAAAAAAAAAAAAAAAATAATGAGCAGGTGGGATCTATTTCTCCCGGCAGCAGTGGCTGCTCTCTCAATTATAGTGTTGACTGCCATGTTATTTCTGTTATACTCTTGCCCGGCTCTTCTGTCATTTGGTGGAGGGTTATATATCACTGCTACTATTACTATTGGTCCTCCCATTGTCATGGTGCCTGTAATGGAGTCTCTACATTACTAACAACAAACTAACTAAAATTTTGTACACACACACACACACACACACACTACGGGAGTGTTTGAGTTGGGACTACGGGAGTTAAACCTCACTTCGCTGGAAGACAGAAGAGTTAGGGGGGACATGATCACCACATACAAGATTCTCAAAGGAATTGATAGGGTTGATACGGACTTGCTATTTAACCCAAGGGGCACACGCACTAGGGGACACAGGTGGAAATTGAGTGCCCAAATGAGCCACTGAGATATTAGACAGAACTGTTTTAGTGTCAGAGTTATTAAAAACAAGATTAATACTGAAAATAATGACAAAATTCATACATTCTATCTGAACACTTCCCAAACGGAATATCTTCCTAACTGAGGCAATTGGTAATTAACTACAACAATTAATGTGGATTTCTACACTATAATAAACTCAGACACAGATACCTTAAAATATCACAGACCGGCCAGTTGTTCAGCTTTGCCCACTGAGAGATGTTGACCCCAAGATGTCTTCAACACGCACTGAATCTCTCTCAACTACTGACCTCTCAGAGGCTGATCCTAGGCTAGTTGCCAGATTAATCTTTGAAGATGATTACTACTAATATCCTGTATTCGTCACTAAACGTTACTTTTAATTCCTAAGCAAATGGGAATTACCTAAATACTCGAGCCAGGCTAATTACAATATTCAATAGTCCTTGAAATCCACTAATTTTCAGGAATTAACAAACATGCTGGTAGGTACCTATTTTCTAGTGACGAAATACTTTTTACATATTCAAATCTTACTGATGTCAAATGTGTCTTTGATAACATTCAAGACTTATTCATTATTCTCAATTGATGTTAATTTTAACATAAGAACTTAACCACAATTGATTATTCCTACTAATATGTTTACAGCCAGAATTATTCTCCTAGTTGGATGACTCGTCACAGGAGGCAAGTGGCGCTGCTGTCTACAATGAGCTCTAATCCCTTGTGATGACCCAGGCTTGCCAGTCAGGTCACTACCAACTCTCAATATTTTGTTTAAAATTCGTATCCTCCCTTCTAATGAATGCCAACTTTTAATGTTTAATCTATGGTCTTTCAATATTAACAGTCCTACTGTTACAACCCTCTCGCTAAAATATTTAAGAAACTTTGTGTTAAACTATTTAACACAGTTTCTTATCCTAATCCCTTACATTATAATTATCAATCTGAACCAAGGCCTCCAAGAATACAAAACTATCCTATCTAACAATCAATGACAACCAACAGGTAATATAGCAATTATCATTAATACACAATTGAAAATTCAGGGACGTGAATCCGGACTATCCCGTTGACAGTCCAGTAATCTTCCTAATACATCTGAGAATAAAAACATCCTATCCCTGTACTGATATAACTAAATGCAATATCCCTAATCCTTCAGCAAAAGCTAGCTAGCAAAACTCATTGGCTCTCCATTAGCCATCTACGTGTTCCATCTAGAACACGAGAATTAAACACAAACGGAAATCTCAGTCTTTCAGGAGAGGAACACTGAACTTGTGCAAAGTTCATCCAGGTGTTCCACTCGCCCTTTTTACTCAAAATTTAATGTCCACATGACATTCTCTGAGATTAACCAATAAACCACAATATTTTATTTATTTATCAATACAACTTCTAATATCACAGTTCACAGCGGAAATTACAGCCATAATGATGTTCACACTATCACTAAAGTGTCAATTGTTTATTTAGTCCGCCCCTCTTGCTCTCAAAGCACAGAACACGACATGACAACAATAACCCGAGTACCTGTTGTTCTACGCACCGTGCAATAGATTTTCATTAGACATTGTTATGTAACAAAAATTTCCATATTTCCTTCCTCCAGAATTTTAGTAACTTATTTTGTTGGTTTCAACATTTGATCACTATTATTCCAACTCATGTTCCTAGGTATTCTAAAGCATTACATTAATATTATAGACCATAGATGACATGTACTTTTCTTTTTCCACAATTGTTCATGAACACAAAAAAAATAGATGATGATGTTCGAAGACCGACGATTAGTTGATTGTAGTTTCAACGACCATCAGTTGTTGACTGTAGATAATCCTGGTCCTCTTGTACTTCATCCAGTTACCGCTAAAGGACAACAGACTGTCCTAGAATTGAGTGTTGAGTGACCAGTCCTAGCTCGTGATTGGCTGTCGCCGGTCGGGTGAATCTCGCTAAAGAGACGCGGCTCATTACTCATCTTGTAGCCCACATAACAGTCTTGACAGAAGAGACTGAACCAGTAGCTGAGCCACGGAAATGCAGGACTTAAACGCCCAACGATGTCTCGTGACGGAGGTAGCTGCAGAAAGGCGTTGAGGTGGGTGGCGAAAGACAACACAAGTGGCTCCCAATCTTCAGTCACCATGGTTCACTTCATCTCAGGCGGTTCTTGATGACACCAGACTACTAGACCGTAAACACCATGCGTGTATACCCTTGTACAGTTAACCTTGGGCCGAGGGAGGCTGTGGCTCCCTTCTATGGCAAGTGAACCGTACTCTGTAGGGAGCCCGTGTCGTTCATCTAGTGTCCGCCTCGTTCCGCTTGCGTTACAATAGACGACGTAACCATGGATCCATCGACGAGAATAATTAGTACTGCTACATGTTGGCTCCCTCTTCGATTTTCCTACATGTTCTTCCGGTCCGCTTGCGGTCTTGACGACACAGCTGGTGAGTGACGATGACGTCGAGACAACTACCCATGATGGTGTAAACGTTGACATCTGGTGACTGCATCCTTGTAGACCGCATACTGAGCCACGACAACCTCGTTAGTGACGTGAGGTGCTGGCTGGGTGACTAGTGTATTGTCACCAACCCTAGGTAACCAAGTGGTTACTTGGGGTTGTTACTGGGTCTGGTGGGGGAGGACTTGGTGTAACGTGCCTCCCCCTTGATCTTCTCAGATAGGGTTCACGTGTGGCTGGGACAACTGGGCAGGTGTACAAATCAGACCTGGGAAAAGACAGACAACATGGCGGAAGCATGGATATAACTCTGGGTTTGTTGGAAGTTGGAAACCCCAGAGCAAGGTAAAGTCTGCTATCTGAGTCAAGTACAGCTAAGAAATCAACATCATTGTCTCTACAGGAAAATCTAATGAATTCTAAATTATACTAACTAAGAGTATAACTTTACCTTTACTGTACAGTGCAAGATCTTGTTACCATGGGGTGACGAGAGTGCACTTGACTACTGATGAGAGATGACAGAGGGTCATTCTCCCCATCTGACTCATAACTTGAGTTATCAGTCAGCTCCGCTGGGTCAGGAATTAGGCTTTCTGAAGGCATTTCTAGTTCCTCCCTAGCATGATAAATCTTCAACTTATTAATGTGGACAGTTCTTTCCACCTGATCCTCAAATACTCCCATTATGACAACATTGACAAGGCCTGCTTTCTTGATCACTCTGTACGGCCCCCGCCATCTAGGAGCTAGTTTTCTACTCTGATTGGCGGGTGCCGCTTCATTTATTCTCAAGACAAGGCTGCCCTCCTTCAATTCCAGAGGTCGTACATTCCTGTCATAATAGTGAGCATATCTACCCCGTGCTTTTCTTGAAGCCTTCGCTGCAGTTCTCCAAGCATTCCTCATTTTATTGAGAACTTCTGAAGGATAGTTCACTCCATATGCAACATTGTGTCTGTTAAGCAGACCTGATGGGAAATTGCATGATTGACCCGTGAATAAAAGAGGGGCTTGGGTATTAATAGACTGATGCATTGCAGTATTCAGAGCCAGTTGAACATAGTGCAGGTGTTCGTCCCATGAGTTTGCATCGCGTTCAGTTAGGATTGCAAGCATATCCTTAACTGGTACGTTCTGTCATCCCGTTTACCTGAGGGTGGTAAGCTGTTGTAAAGGCTGATGTCGTCTCCAATATCTTACAAACTTCCCTAAATATATGTCTATTAAATTTCTGACATCGGTCCGAAACTAAAACTTTAGGGGACCCAAATACAGTTACAAACCTATTCAAAAATGGTCGAGCAACAGTACGAGAATCCTTTTGAGAGATGGCTATCAAGGTGGTGCATCTGGACAGATGGTCCACTAATACCAACACGTACCGATTGCCTGAATGGCTGCAATGGAGATCAATCAAATCAGCCCCCACTCGGTCTAGCGGTTCTGAAATCTCTGGAAATTCCTGTAGTGGGGCTTGTACCTTAAGGGCACCTTTCCTCCTCTGGCAATTGGAGCAAGTCTTGACGTACTTAATTACTTCTGACAACATACCCGGAAAATAAAAGAGAGACTTTGCTTTCAAGTGAGTTTTAAAGATACCCGGGTGACCTGCAACCTTAGATGCATGTGGCAGCTTTAATGCTGCCGACCTTAATTCGTCTGGAATAACTAGCTGGAATACTTCTCGATTTGCCTGACTATTTACATAGTATAACACTCCCTCCCTTAGCTCGACGTCGTGTATTGGCAATTTTCGGTTTTGGGAAGGATAATTTTCCCCTTCCAAAATATTCAATAATATTTTTACACCTAGGTTCTGGAATTCTCTCATTTTAACACTGGAAATATTTTCGATATTTACATTTACGTTAATAGCAGCAATGTTTCTGCTTAAAGTATCCGGCAAAACATGTGACGGTCCAGGCTTGTAAAGGATCTGGAATGAGTGTGAAGACAATTCGTGAGACCAGCGCAACATCCGAGATCATTTTGTACGTTTCTTAAAATGTGTGTTAATGCTGTGTGATCAGTGTAGATTACAAAATGGCGTTGAAAAAGATAAGGGGCCAGATTCATGAAAGCACTTATGCAAGCACTTACAAACCTGTACATCTTTTCTCAGTCTTTGCCGGCTTTGTTTTCAATTATTAAACAGTTACTGAGCTCTGAAGCACCAGGAGGCTGTTTATAACAATAGCAACAGTTGAATGGGAAGTTTTCGTGCTTGTAAACTGTTTAATAAATGTAACCAAAGCCGTCAACGATTGAGGAAAGATGTACACGTTCGTAAGTGCTTGCGTAAGTGCTTTCGTGAATCTGGCCCAAGGTTCGAAATATTTAACTGCCTCTACCACTGCGAGAGCCTCCCGATCCGTCGCCTAATAACGAACCTCTGGTCCCTTGACCTTCCTACTGAAATAGGCCACTGGATGGGGTAAAATTTCATTATCTCGTTGCATCAAACATCCACCAATAGCTATACCACTACAAAGTGATGTGATGGAGGCTGACTCCATATTCAGTTTCAAGTGTAGATATGATAGAGCCCAGTAGGCTCAGGACTCTGTACACCAGTTAATTAACAGTTGAGAGGCGGGACCAAAGAGCCAGAACTCAACCCCCGCAAGCACAACTAGGTAAGTAAAGACACACACACACACACACACACACACACACACACACACACACACACACACACACACACACACACACACACACACACACACACACACACACATACAGGAAGCAGCCCCGTAACAGCTCTCAAACTCCCAGGTACCTATTTTACTATTAGGTAAAATAGGGTGAAAGAAACTCTGCCCATTTTGTTCCTGCCATCACCGGGGATCGATTTCAGACCATTGGATGACATCCTTTTGATGTGGGCCTCTGGGGGCAGGTTCGGTGTAATATCTACCCCCAGATCTTTCTCTCTATTTGTCTATTTGACTCTTGCAGGATTTCACCTCCCAGATGGTACCTTGTGTTCAGCCTCCTGCTCCCTTCGCCTAATTTCGTTACCTTACACTTTCCTGAGTTGAACTTTAACTGCCATTTTCTAGACCATTCCTCCAGTTTGTCCAGGTCATCCTGTAGTCTCTATCTATCTTCATCCGTCTTGATTCTTCTCATAATTTTTGCATCATCAGCAAACATTGAGAGGAACGAGTCTATACTCTCCGGAAGATCGTTTACATATATTAGAAACAGGATGGGTCCAAGTACTGAGCCCTGTGGGACTCTGCTGGTGACATCTCGCCACTCTGATGTCTTCCCCTCACCGTTACTCGCTGTTTCCTGTTGCTTAAGTACTCCCTTATCTACTGGAGTACCTTCCCTTTTACTCCTGCCTGTTGCTCCAACTTTTTTAACAGCCTTTTATGGGGTACTGTGTCAAAGGCTTTCTGGCAGTCCAGGAAAATGCAGTCGGCCCACCCTTCTCTTTCCTACCTAATTTTTGTTGCCTGGTCATAGAATTCTATTAAACCTGTGAGGCACGATTTGCAATCCCTGAACCCATGTTGGTGGTGCATTACAAAGTTATTTCCCTCCAGATGCTCTTCGAGCCTTTTCCTCACGATTTTCCCCATCACTTTGCATGGTATACAAGTTATTGAAACTGGCCTGTAGTTCAGTGCCTCTTGCCTGTCGCCCTTCTTGTATATTGGAATTACGTTAGCTGTCTTCCAACTTTCTGGTAGGTCTCCTGTTTCCAGTGACCTGTTATACACAATAGAGAGTGGCACACTTAGTGCTTCTGCACCTTCCTTTAGTATCCATGGTGAGATTCTGTCAGGCCCAACAGTCTTTGTCACATCCAGCTCCAGCAGACACCTTTTTACCTCATCACTGGTGAGGTCAAATTCCTCCAAGGTTGCTTGGTTTGCCTCCTCATTTGGTGCAGGGGCTTCTCCTTGTTCTATTGTAAAGACCTCCTGGAATCTCTTGTTGAGTTCTTCACACACCTTTTCATTCTCTGTGTATCTGTTCTCCCCTTTTTTCAATTTCATCACTTGTTCCTTCACTGCTGTTTTCCTCCTGATGTGGCTGTGGAGCAGCTCTGGTTGGGTCTTGGCTTTACTCGCTATGTCATTTTCAAACTGTCTCTCTGCTTCCCTTCTCACTCTAAGGTACTCATTTCTGGCCCTCTGGTATCTCTCCCTGCTCTCCAGTGTTCTGTTATTTCTGTAGTTTCTCCATATTCTTTTACTCAGTTGCTTTGCTACCTTGCATTCCTGGTTGAACCATGGGTTTTTCTGTTGTTTTTCGTTTTTCTCCTTTTGGACCGAGATAAACCTGTCTGCAGCTTCCTGGCACTTCTGGGTGACAAAATCCATCATGTCCTGCCCAGTCTTGTCTCTAAGTTCTGTTTTCCATGATAATTCCCCTTAGGAAGTTCCTCATCTCGTCATATTTTCCTCTTTGGTAGTTTAGTCTTTTCTCCACCGATCCCATCCTTGGATAGGTTATCCCTACCTCCACCAAGTACTCAAAGGTCAGTACACTGTGGTCACTCATTCCTATGGGGGCTTCAACTTTGACTTCCCTTATTTCTGACTCATTCAGGGTGAATATCAAGTCGAGTCTAGCTGGTTCATCATTGCCTCTCACTCTTGTGGGTTCCTTGACATGTTGACTCAGAAAGTTCCTTGTTGCGACTTCCAAGGATTTAGCTCTCCATATATCTGCACCACCATGTGGGTCCCCATTCTCCCAGTCTATCTTTCCATGATTGAAATCGCCCATCATTAAGTGTCTTGAGCCATTCCTGCAGGCAACTGAAGCTGCTCTCTCTATTATATTAATGGTTGCCATGTTGTTCCTTTCAAACTCCTGTCTGGGTCTTCTGTCATTTAGGGGAGGGTTGTAAATGATTGCCACTATTATCTTAGGTCCACCCATTGTCATAGTTCCTGTTATGTAATCTCTGAATCCGTCACAGCCCGGAATTTCCATCTCATCAAAACTCCAGTCCTTCCTTATCAGCAGGGCCACTCCTCCACCTCCTCTCCCTTCCCTCTCTTTCCTTACTGTATAGTAGTCCTTTGGAAACACAGCATCTGTTATGACTCCTGACAATTTTGTTTATGTTAGTCCTATTACATCAGGGTTTTCTTCTTGCACCCTTTCTGCCAGTTGACTTGCTTTATTGGTAATCCCATCAATGTTTGAGTACATCACCTTGAAGCTAACTTTCTTATTTCCAATTTCACCCTCACTCCCCACAAGTGTAGGAAGTTTTTACATGGTCATTGCTACTTGGGTAGGCTCATCCTCCTGTGAGGTAGTTGCCAGGGGTTCAGGGGGAGGTGGAGTGGGGGATGGAGGGCTCAGGTCTTGCTCAGGCCTGCTTGGGGCAGGAAGAAGTCCTGGGGGTGAGGGAGCAGGGGATACTCGGGGTAAGGGGAGAGGGAGGATTTGGGTGATATGATGGGCATTGTGCAGGGGCAAGGAAGGGTTTGTGTGTGTGTGTGTATTCACCTAGTTGTGTTTGCGGGGGTTGAGCTTTGCTCTTTCGGCCCGCCTCTCAACTGTCAATCAACTGTTTACTAACTACACTACTTTTTTTTTTCCCACACCACACACACACACGCACACACACCAGGAAGCAGCCCGTGACAGCTGACTAACTCCCAGGTGCCTATTTACTGCTAGGTAACAGGGGCATTCAGGGTGAAAGAAACTTTGCCCATTTGTTTCTGCCTCGTGCGGGAATCGAACCCGCGCCACACAATTACGAGTCCTGCCCGCTATCCACCAGGGTACGAGGCCCCCAACACATGTTGGGGGCCTCGTAGTTTACACACACACACACATGTGTGTGTGTGTGTGTGTGTGTGTGTGTGTGTGTACTCACCTAGTTGTACTCACCTAGTTGTGTTTGCGGGGGTTGAGCTCTGGCTCTTTGGTCCCGCCTCTCAACCGTCAATCAACAGGTGTACAGATTCATGAGCCTATCGGGCTCTGTCATATCTACACTTGAAACTGTGTATGGAGTCAGCCTCCACCACATCACTTCCTAATGCATTCCATTTGTCAACCACTCTGACACTAAAAAAGTTCTTTCTAATATCTCTGTGGCTCATTTGGGCACTCAGTTTCCACCTGTGTCCCCTTGTGTTAAATAGACTGTCTTTATCTACCCTATCAATCCCCTTCAGAATCTTGAATGTGGTGATCATGTCCCCCCTAACTCTTCTGTCTTCCAGCGAAGTGAGGTTTAATTCCCGTAGTCTCTCCTCGTAGCTCATACCTCTCAGCTCGGGTACTAGTCTGGTGGCAAACCTTTGAACCTTTTCCAGTTTAGTCTTATCCTTGACTAGATATGGACTCCATGCTGGGGCTGCATACTCCAGGATTGGCCTGACATATGTGGTATACAAAGTTCTGAATGATTCTTTACACAAGTTTCTGAATGCCGTTCGTATGTTGGCCAGCCTGGCATATACCGCTGATGTTATCCGCTTGATATGTGCTGCAGGAGACAGGTCTGGCGTGATATCAACCCCCAAGTCTTTTTCCTTCTCTGACTCCTGAAGAATTTCCTCTCCCAGATGATACCTTGTATCTGGCCTCCTGCTCCCTACACCTATCTTCATTACATTACATTTGGTTGGGTTAAACTCTAACAACCATTTGTTCGACCATTCCTTCAGCTTGTCTAGGTCTTCTTGAAGCCTCAAACAGTCCTCTTCTGTTTTAATCCTTCTCATAATTTTAGCATCGTCCGCAAACATTGAGAGAAATGAATCGATACCTTCCGGGAGATCATTTACATATATCAGAAACAAGATAGGACCGAGTACAGAGCCCTGTGGGACTCCACTGGTGACTTCACGCCAATCGGAGGTCTCACCCCTCACCGTAACTCTCTGCTTCCTATTGCTTAGATACTCCCTTATCCACTGGAGCACCTTACCAGCTACACCTGCCTGTCTCTCCAGCTTATGTACCAGCCTCTTATGCGGTACTGTGTCAAAGGCTTTCCGACAATCCAAGAAAATGCAGTCCGCCCAGCCCTCTCTTTCTTGCTTAATCTGTGTCACCTGATCGTAGAATTCTATCAAGCCTGTAAGGCAAGATTTACCCTCCTTGAATCCATGTTGGCGATTTGTCACGAAGTCCCTTCTCTCCAGATGTGTTACCAGGTTTTTTCTCACGATCTTCTCCATCACCTTGCATGGTATACAAGTCAAGGACACTGGCCTGTAGTTCAGTGCCTCTTGTCTGTCGCCCTTTTTGTATATTGGGACCACATTCGCCGTCTTCCATATTTCTGGTAGGTCTCCCGTCTCTAGTGACTTACTATACACTATGGAGAGTGGCAGGCAAAGTGCCTCTGCACACTCTTTCAGTACCCATGGTGAGATCCCATCTGGACCAACAGCCTTTCTAACATCCAGATCCAGCAGGTGTCTCTTGACCTCCTCTCTCGTAATTTCGAACTCCTCCAAGGCCGCCTGGTTTACCTCCCTTTCTCCTAGCACAGTGACCTCACCCTGTTCTATTGTGAAGACCTCCTGGAACCTCTTGTTGAGTTCCTCACACACCTGTGTGTGTGTGTGTGTGTGTGTGTGTGTGTGTGTGTGTGTGTGTGTGTGTGTGTGTGTGTGTGTGTGTGTGTGTGTGTGTGTGTGTGTGTGTGTGTGTGTGAAGCCTTCCCTACGAGTCTTCACACATCCCAGAAACTGCAGTCTGGTGATAATAATTCCTCTATCCTCCTACTGTCTCTTCCCATCAACATTACAGAATATTTAAAGGGTTTATCTTCAGTAAATATTTGTTAGGCTATTTGTGTAGCTTTTCCAGAGCTTCAGGTATTTGTGTGGTCATCATCAGTTCCTGTTACTTGTCAGCCAATAGAGGTCGGAGTATAACTTCTCAGATCTGCTCTTCACATAGGTTAACAACAAGGTGTTCAACCCACTTGCAGGGATCCAATAATTACTTCTCTCCTCTCCATTATATCTTCTATCATTGTGACATCATGATACTCATCATAATGAGGAGTATCATTATTTTGATACTCATCTATTCATCAGTGTCCCCGGCGGAGAAGTGTATTTGGCCTCACACTGAAGGAAGCCTATGCTCTTCACTCCTCCCTCACGTGACTAACCTCAGTATGTGCACGTACACCCACACAGGTGCTGAGGTCCATGATGTACACCCACACAGGTGCTGAGGTCCATGATGTACACCCACACAGGTGCTGAGGTCCATGATGTACACCCACACAGGTGCTGAGGTCCATGATGTACACCCACACAGGGGCTGAGGTCCATGATGTACACCCACACAGGTGCTGAGGTCCATGATGTACACCCACACAGGGGCTGAGGTCCAAGGTGTACACCCACACAGGGGCTGAGGTCCATGATGTACACCCACACAGGTGCTGAGGTCCACGATGTACACCCACACAGGTGCTGAGGTCCATGATGTACACCCACACAGGTGCTGAGGTCCATGATGTACACCCACACAGGTGCTGAGGTCCATGATGTACACCCACACAGGGGCTGAGGTCCACGTTGTACACCAACACAGGGGCTGAGGTCCACGGTGTACACCAACACAGGGGCTGAGGTCCACGGTGTACACCAACACAGGTGCTGAGGTCCATGGTGTACACCTACACAGGTGCTGAGGTCCATGGTGTACACCTACACAGGTGCTGAGGTCCATGGTGTACACCCACACAGGTGCTGAGGTCCATGGTGTACACCCAAGTAGTGTAAAAGGTGACAAATTGGGGAAAATTTTTTCAGAAACGGTTGGGCACTTCCATGCCGACTCGACTCTCGGGGGCGGATTCGACCAAACCGCTTGTTTTAGGTGGTTAGGTTAGGGCAAAGTCAGCGCGCACCTGGCTGGCTGGCGGGGGTGGGGTGGTCCATTCCCCCCTGGGGTCCCGGGGGGCCCACCACCCAGGGTGTACCTGAGGAACTGGTGCCCTATCCTAACCTGTTTTCTTGCACGATTTGTCAATTTGCTTTAAGATGAGTCTAGGGCCTCAAGAAGGGGGTCTCTACTTATGAGAGGTACCGAGGATGAATGTTCAATAGTTGGAAACCAAAAAATACACTGGTGAAAGGCATATAAACGTTTTTGGAGTATTTTAATGGCATGAGCAAAAATTCACGATTTGGCCCGGGGGTGTTACGAGAATACTACGGTATCAATTTGGGGTCCCTTACTTTTGAATGGATCAGAGGGTGAATGTTCAATAGATTCAAACCAAGAAACACAGTTGAAAGCGAATATAGAAGTTTTTGGAGTACTTTAATGAGGCTATGACTGAATAGTATAGGGAGCCCTTGGGCACAGCTCCATTTTCTGTAATGGTCAGAGGTGAGCGGTGAGAACGGGGCGCGATTTTTTTGACCAATCAGGAGCCGAGTAGAAAAATTCTCTTTCTGTCTCGGGGTCATGGGCCAATCAGGTGAAATTTTCCTTATTTGTCGCGGGGGTGTCACGTGACATGACGTCGGCAATAGGGACTCCCTACCTATGATTACCCCCAGTGGGGTCAAGCATAGAAGGGGGGGGGGGTCAAGATTCCTTACAAAGACCAAGTTGGATATATAGGTGTAGTAAGCCTTATCTTGAATTTGCATGATACTGTGGGGTACATTGACATGAAGGGCGAGTCATAGAACAGGATCTGCATGTGAGATGGGTCATATTAGGGTTTTAAAGAAGTTAAGATAGCTTTAAAGAGTCCTGTGTGTGCTTGAATGTGGGTAAATGTTCAGTCAATAATTCTCGTGTTTTGAATCTGAATGAGGGGTCCTAGTTTGCGTTCTAGTCGTAAAATGAGTTCCTTAGTATATTTGCTATGGAAAATGAGCTTTCAGTACTCTATATAATTTGAAATGAGGTCAAGAAAGACATGTTTATGTGCGTGAAGAGTCAGGTTGGAAACTGTTTATTCCAGTCATCCCCCCTTGACTTTGCTCCGTTTTCTGTAGCTAAAGTAAAGATTCCATTTTCTGTGGCATTCAGTTGATTACTGGTGAAAAAGGCATGCTTGCATTTGAATGGTTCTAATCTGTTTATAGATTTTATAGATATATTTGTCGGACCTCAAATTAGATTTTAATATGAAAAATAGCATCAAATGTATGTCTATCTTTTGTAATAAACGTTACAAGCATTAACAATACCTGTGATATTTCATAGAATACGAAAAGAAGTTTAAATAGTGGGGCCTCAGCCATATTGTGTTGGGTTTGACACTCCAAACATTAATTTGACACTCGTAAATATACTATAAAGGAATGTAGTTGAGTGGTTTAGGCAATGTAATATGTACTAGGAATCTGTTCATATTCCGTATTAAATTGCATTGTTTAACATCATAATAGTTTGCAGCTATTGCGGTGGGGGCCCAATAACTTCATGTAACGCATCGACTGGCACTATCTGTTGCTATGAAATGCTTCTTGAAATCATGTGTTAAAATTTAAAAGTCGACTCCATCAGTTGCCATTTATGTCAGTGCCGTGGTATATCAAGCGCAAAGGTTTTCAGAAAATGTTACACCTCCACCTTTCAAAAAGTGAAAAGATGAATTCATTTTGGCATTACTGTCATTACTTTGGAAGTTTTTAATGATAGCACATGCTTAAACAAACTCGCTCGCAAAAACAAACTCTTTTTTTTTTGGTTCAACTTACACAAATAAACCCAGGGCTTTCACATTCGCACAAAATACTTAGTCCCCCCTAAACTTAAAACAGTTGCACAATCTTACTTAAACACATTGCTAAACTCTTATACACAAACAAAAACTCAATTTTTAACTTACACAAATAAACACGGGCTTTGCACATTCACACAAAAAAATGCTTAGTCCCCCCTTGACTTGAACACTCACAATCTTACGGTGCTTTAATTGCCAAAGCCTTCCAAACCTGCACTGGGTCCTGCCCAGCAGACTGCGGCTGGATGGGTTACAATTGAGCCAAAAACAGTTGGTCAGGGCGAGATACGGCCTCATTTTTAGAGACATTTACTATAGCAAAAGCTTGAACGTCGAGAACTGAATGCGGGCCTGCATGAGAGTTGTTCTTGGCACTCAAATGTTTAGAGATTAAAATACATAGAATCAGCAAGAGCCCACCCCCAGTCGCTCACGCGGCAATAGACATGTTTTTTTTCGCCCAACTGTATTTATTTAAAATAAAAATACGTCAGATAGAAAGAGTTTCGCATTGCTATTATATTTACCTTATAAAGCCTCTCTATAAAAATGATATGCCACTGCGTATTATGATTGTTTTATAATAAATATTGCATAAATACTTACACGATTTCATAAACAAAAAATTATTTTAATGAGCCATGTTTGGACGGCAGCATCATTTCGATGAGTACAAACTTTTAAAACTAACTAAAAAGATATATGTCATAGAAGAAGATTTATTCTTCAGTATGTATGTTATTGTTTAAGAGTTTCATTCTATATAAGAAAGTTGCCAATGTTATCAAAACTCTGGCCACAATTTTTTTTTTTTTTTAAAGGTTTTCCGAGGGAGTAAATCTTGCTTCCTTGCTTTCTCCCACGTGTTTCCTCATTTGGACTGGATGCAGAGTAACCTGCGTGCAAGTCCTGACTCAGTTCCCCAACGTCCAAACTATTGGACATTGCAAAATTTCACTAAATAATGTGGTATTTTAGTTGCCCCCTCTAATTATAGAGATTTTAATCTCTAAACATTTGAGTGCCAAGAACAACTCTCGTGCAGGCCCGCGTTCAGTCCCCGACGTTCAAGCTTTTTGCTATAGTAAATGTCTCTAAAAATGAGGCGTATCTCGCCCTGACCAACTGTTTTTGGCTCAATTGTAACCCATCCAGCCGCAGTCTGCTGGGCAGGACCCAGTGCAGGTTTGGAAGGCTTTGGCAATTAAAGCACCGTAAGATTGTGAGTGTTCAAGTCTAGGGGGGACTAAGCATTTTTTTTGTGTGAATGTGCAAAGCCCGTGTTTATTTGTGTAAGTTAAAAATTGAGTTTTTGTTTGTGTATAAGAGTTTAGCAATGTGTTTAAGATTGTGCAACTGTTTTAAGTTTAGGGGGGACTAAGTATTTTGCGCGAATGTGAAAGCCCTGGGTTTATTTGTGTAAGTTGAACCAAAAAAAATGAGTTTGTTTTTGCGAGCGAGTTTGTTTAAGCATGTGCTATCATTAAAAACTTCCAAAGTAATGACAGTAATGCCAAAATGAATTCATCTTTTCACTTTTTGAAAGGTGGAGGTGTAACATTTTCTGAAAACCTTTGTGCTTGATATACCATGGCACTGACATAAATGGCAACTGATGGAGTCGACTTTTAAATTTTAACACATGATTTCAAGAAGCATTTCATAGCAACAGATAGTGCCAGTCGATGCGTTACATGAAGTTATTGGACCCCCACCGCAATAGCTACAAACTATTATGATGTTAAAAAATGCAATTTAATACGGAATATGAACAGATTCCTAGTACATATTACATTGCTTAAACCACTCAACTACTTTCTTTTATAGTATATTTACGAGTGTCAAATTAATGTTTGGAGTGTCAAACCCAACACAATATGGCTGAGGCCCCACTATTTAAACTTCTTTTCGTATTCTATGAAATATCACAGGTATTGTTAATGCTTGTAACGTTTATTACAAAAGATAGACATACATTTGATGCTATTTTTCATATTAAAATCTAATTTGAGGTCCGACAAATATATCTATAAAATCTATAAACAGGTTAGAACCATTCAAATGCAAGCATGCCTTTTTCACCAGTAATCAACTGAATGCCACAGAAAATGGAATCTTTACTTTAGCTACAGAAAACGGAGCAAAGTCAAGGGGGGATGACTGGAATAAACATTTTCCAACCTGACTCTTCTCGCACATAAACATGTCTTTCTTGACCTCATTTCAAATTATATAGAGTACTGAAAGCTCATTTTCCATAGCAAATATACTAAGGAACTCATTTTACGACTAGAACGCAAACTAGGACCCCTCATTCAGATTCAAAACACGAGAATTATTGACTGAACATTTACCCACATTCAAGCACACACAGGACTCTTTAAAGCTATCTTAACTTCTTTAAAACCCTAATATGACCCATCTCACATGCAGATCCTGTTCTATGACTCGCCCTTCATGTCAATGTACCCCACAGTATCATGCAAATTCAAGATAAGGCTTACTACACCTATATATCCAACTTGGTCTTTGTAAGGAATCTTGACCCCCCCTTCTATGCTTGACCCCACTGGGGGTAATCATAGGTAGGGAGTCCCTATTGCCGACGTCATGTCACGTGACACCCCCGCAACAAATAAGGAAAATTTCACCTGATTGGCCCATGACCCCGAGACAGAAAGAGAATTTTTCTACTCGGCTCCTGATTGGTCAAAAAAATCGCGCCCCGTTCTCACCGCTCACCTCTGACCATTACAGAAAATGGAGCTGTGCCCAAGGGCTCCCTATACTATTCAGTCATAGCCTCATTAAAGTACTCCAAAAACTTCTATATTCGCTTTCAACTGTGTTTCTTGGTTTGAATCTATTGAACATTCACCCTCTGATCCATTCAAAAGTAAGGGACCCCAAATTGATACCGTAGTACTCTCGTAACACCCCCGGGCCAAATTGTGAATTTTTGCTCATGCCATTAAAATACTCCAAAAACGTTTATATGCCTTTCACCAGTGTATTTTTTGGTTTCCAACTATTGAACATTCATCCTCGGTACCTCTCAAGTAGAGACCCCCTTCTTGAGGCCCTAGACTCATCTTAAAGCAAAGTGACAAATCGTGCAAGAAAACAGGTTAGGATAGGGCACTAGTTCCTCAGGTACACCCTGGGTGGTGGGCCCCCCGGGACCCCAGGGGGGAATGGACCACCCCACCCCCGCCAGCCAGCCAGGTGCGCGCTGACTCCCTCCAAACACACACCGAAACTACGACGTTGGTACAACGTTCGAACAAGTTTTAACACCACCTAACCAGTTATTGAAATTGAAATTGAAATTGAAATAAGTTTATTGAGGTAAAATACACACAAAGGGATGAGGTAGCTCAAGCTATTCTCACCCCATTCAGTACAACGTGTTAATATATACATAGACACACATCACAAATAAACATATTACCAAACATTCTGAGAGGTAAACATATACATTTCCTCCCTCACAAGTAGTATGGTATCAGACGTACACACAAATACTTTTATGACCTAGGTATACTGTATAGACAATTTGCAAGACACCTGCAGATAATTCAACAAAATATTACAATCTTGGTGCAAAATTCTTATATCTCTCAAGAATATCATCAACCTTTCCGTTGTGACACATCCAGGCTATTTGTTCAGGAACAGTCCTTATAACCAGTTATAACAACCAATATAGCAAGTTGTAACAACGTTCTAATACGTCATAAACACGTTAAGCCAAGATGTAACAACTTTATTACAAGTTGTAACAAGCGGAAAATAGAGACAGTTTCGGTTTGTGTTTCCAGGGCTGTGCCCTAACCTAACCACCTAAAACAAGCGGTTTGGTCGAATCCGCCCCTGAGAGTGGAGTCGGCATGGAAGTGCCCAACCGTTTCTGAAAATTTTTTCCCCAATTTGTCTCCTTTTACACTACTCACCCACACAGGTGCTGAGGTCCATACTGTACACACACGCACAGGTGCTGAGGTCCATGGTGTACACCCACACAGGTGCTGAGGTCCATACTGTACACACACGCACAAGTGCTGAGGTCCATGTTGTACACCCACACACAGGTGCTGAGGTCCATGGTGTACACCCACACACAGGTGCTGAGGTCCAGAGTGTACACCCACACACAGGTGCTGAGGTCCACAGTGTACACCCACACACAGGTGCTGAGGTCCATGGTGTACACCCACACACAGGTGCTGAGGTCCAGAGTGTACACCCACACACAGGTGCTGAGGTCCACAGTGTACACCCACACTCAGGTGCTGAGGTCCATGGTGTACACCCAAACACAGGTGCTGAGGTCTATGGTGTACACCCACACACAGGTGCTGAGGTCCACAGTGTACACCCACACACAGGTGCTGAGGTCCATGGTGTACACCCACACAGGTGCTGAGGTCCATACTGTACACACACGCACAAGTGCTGAGGTCCATGTTGTACACCCACACACAGGTGCTGAGGTCCATGGTGTACACCCACACACAGGTGCTGAGGTCCAGAGTGTACACCCACACACAGGTGCTGAGGTCCACAGTGTACACCCACACACAGGTGCTGAGGTCCATGGTGTACACCCACACACAGGTGCTGAGGTCCAGAGTGTACACCCACACACAGGTGCTGAGGTCCACAGTGTACACCCACACTCAGGTGCTGAGGTCCATGGTGTACACCCAAACACAGGTGCTGAGGTCTATGGTGTACACCCACACACAGGTGCTGAGGTCCACAGTGTACACCCACACACAGGTGCTGAGGTCCATGGTGTACACCCAAACACAGGTGCTGAGGTCTATGGTGTACACCCACACACAGGTGCTGAAGTCCATGGTGTACCCCCACACAGGTGCTGAGGTCCACAGTGTACACAACGAAATATTTATAAGCGAGTTAGCGTAAAGAAACGACAAAATATCCACTGAAGGTGGTGTTGAATGTGGGAAGGACCAAGCGTGGGAGGTAAGGAGGCTGAGTTGTAAACACAGCTCCTGAGGAGGATATCCTCAGTTTAACCCAGCGCGTCTCCCACCAATACTCCCACCCCAGTATTACACCCCGCCAGACTCCCACCCCAGTATTACACCCCGCCAGCCTCCCACCCCAGTATTACACCCCACCACCCTCCCACCCCAGTATTACACCCCGCCACCCTCCCACCCCGCCACCCTCCCACCCCAGTATTACACCCCGCCATCCTTCCACCCCAGTATTACACCCCGCCAGCCTCCCACCCCAGTATTACACCCCGCCATCCTCCCATCCCAGTATTACACCCCGCCAGCCTCCCACCCCAGTATTACACCCCGCCACCCTCCCACCCCAGTATTACACCCCGCCACCCTCCCACCCCAGTATTACACCCCGCCATTCTCCCACCCCGCCACCCTCCCACCCCACCACCCTCCCACCCCAGTATTACACCCCGCCACCCTCCCACCCCGCCACCCTCCCACCCCAGTATTACACCCTGCCATCCTCCCACCCCAGTATTACACCCCGCCACCCTCCCACCCCAGTATTACACACCACCAGCCTCCCACCCCAGTATTACACCCCGCCAGCCTCCCACCCCAGTATTACACACCACCAGCCTCCCACCCCAGTATTACACCCCGCCACCCTCCCACCCCAGTATTACACCCCCGACAGCCTCCCACCCCAGTATTACACCCCGCCACCCTCCCACCCCAGTATTACACACCACCACCCTCCCAGCCCAGTATTACACCCCCGACAGCCTCCCACCCCAGTATTACACCCCGCCAGCCTCCCACCCCAGTATCACACACCACCACCCTCCCACCCCAGTATTACACCCCCGACAGCCTCCCACCCCAGTATTACACCCCGCCAGCCTCCCACCCCAGTATTACACCCCCGCCAGCCTCCCACCCCAGTATTACACCCCGCCAGCCTCCCACCCCAGTATTACACACCACCACCCTCCCACCCCAGTATTACACCCCCGCCAGCCTCCCACCCCAGTATCACACACCACCACCCTCCCACCCCAGTATTACACCCTCGCCAGCCTCCCACCCCAGTATTACACACCACCACCCTCCCACCCCAGTATTACACCCCCGCCAGCCTCTCACCCCAGTATTACACCCCCGCCAGCCTCCCACCCCAGTATTACACCCCTCCACCCTCCCACCCCAGTATTACACCCCCGCCACCCTCCCACCCCAGTATTACACCCCCGCCAGCCTCCCACCCCAGTATTACATACCGCCACCCTCCCACCCCAGTATTACACCCCCGCCACCCTCCCACCCCAGTATTACACCCCCGCCACCCTCCCACCCCAGTATTACACCCCCGCCAGCCTCCCACCCCAGTATTACACACCGCCACCCTCCCACCCCAGTATTACACCCCCGCCAGCCTCCCACCCCAGTATTACACCCCCGCCAGCCTCCCACCCCAGTATTACACCCCGCCAGCCTCCCACCCCAGTATTACACACCACCACCCTCCCACCCCAGTATTACACCCCGCCAGCCTCCCACCCCAGTATTACACCCCACCACCCTCCCACCCCAGTATAACACCCCGCCACCCTCCCACCCCGCCACCCTCCCACCCCAGTATTACACCCCGCCATCCTTCCACCCCAGTATTACACCCCGCCAGCCTCCCACCCCAGTATTACACCCCGCCATCCTCCCACCCCAGTATTACACCCCGCCAGCCTCCCACCCCAGTATTACACCCCGCCACCCTCCCACACCAGTATTACACCCCGCCACCCTCCCACCCCGCCACCCTCCCACCCCAGTATTACACCCCGCCATTCTCCCACCCCGCCACCCTCCCACCCCACCACACTCCCACCCCAGTATTACACCCCGCCACCCTCCCACCCCAGTATTACACCCTGCCATCCTCCCACCCCAGTATTACACCCCGCCACCCTCCCACCCCAGTATTACACACCACCAGCCTCCCACCCCAGTATTACACCCCGCCAGCCTCCCACCCCAGTATTACACACCACCAGCCTCCCACCCCAGTATTACACCCCGCCACCCTCCCACCCCAGTATTACACCCCCGACAGCCTCCCACCCCAGTATTACACCCCGCCACCCTCCCACCCCAGTATTACACACCACCACCCTCCCAGCCCAGTATTACACCCCCGACAGCCTCCCACCCCAGTATTACACCCCGCCAGCCTCCCACCCCAGTATCACACACCACCACCCTCCCACCCCAGTATTACACCCCCGACAGCCTCCCACCCCAGTATTACACCCCGCCAGTCTCCCACCCCAGTATTACACCCCCGCCAGCCTCCCACCCCAGTATTACACCCCGCCAGCCTCCCACCCCAGTATTACACACCACCACCCTCCCACCCCAGTATTACACCCCCGCCAGCCTCCCACCCCAGTATCACACACCACCACCCTCCCACCCCAGTATTACACCCTCGCCAGCCTCCCACCCCAGTATTACACCCCCGCGAGCCTCCCACCCCAGTATTACACCCCCGCCAGCCTCCCACCCCAGTATTACACACCACCACCCTCCCACCCCAGTATTACACCCCCGCCAGCCTCTCACCCCAGTATTACACCCCCGCCAGCCTCCCACCCCAGTATTACACCCCTCCACCCTCCCACCCCAGTATTACACCCCTCCACCCTCCCACCCCAGTATTACACCCCCGCCACCCTCCCACCCCAGTATTACACCCCCGCCAGCCTCCCACCCCAGTATTACATACCGCCACCCTCCCACCCCAGTATTACACCCCCGCCACCCTCCCACCCCAGTATTACACCCCCGCCACCCTCCCACCCCAGTATTACACCCCGCCACCCTCCCACCCCAGTATTACACCCCCGCCACCCTCCCACCCCAGTATTACACCCCCGCCAGCCTCCCACCACAGTATTACACACCGCCACCCTCCCACCCCAGTATTACACCCCCGCCAGCCTCCCACCCCAGTATTACACCCCCGCCATCCTCCCACCCCAGTATTACACCCCCGCCACCCTCCCACCTCAGAGTGCGCATGCTCAAACGTTCCACATCACGGCCTTCGTCACATTTTGTTTACAATTTACCCCGAGCTGTGTCACTGGTAGTGAAGTTCCCTCTCCTGTGTGTGTCCTGAACTGCTCCCTCCAGTCTTCCTCCTCCAGTGAGTTACAGGGTCCTCATCCTGTGAGTGGTAGTGGACCCATAACCATCCTGTGAGTGGTAGTGGACCCATAACCATCCTGTGAGTGGTAGTGGTCCCACAACCATCCTGTGAGTGGTAGTGGTCCATAACCATCCTGTGAGTGGTAGTGGTCCCACAACCATCCTGTGAGTGGTAGTGGTCCCACAACCATCCTGTGAGTGGTAGTGGTCCATAACCATCCTGTGAGTGGTAGTGGTCCCACAACCATCCTGTGAGTGGTAGTGGTCCCACAACCATCCTGTGAGTGGTTGTGGTCCCATAACCATCCTGTGAGTGGTTGTGGTCCCACAACCATCCTGTGAGTGGTAGTGGTCCCACAACCATCCTGTGAGTGGTAGTGGTCCCACAACCATCCTGTGAGTGGTAGTGGTCCCACAACCATCCTGTGAGTGGTTGTGGACCATAACCATCCTGTGAGTGGTAGTGGTCCCACAACCATCCTGTGAGTGGTAGTGGTCCATAACCATCCTGTGAGTGGTAGTGGTCCCATAACCATCCTATGAGTGGTAGTGGACCCATAACCATCCTGTGAGTGGTAGTGGACCCATAACCATCCTGTGAGTGGTAGTGGACCCATAACCATCCTGTGAGTGGTAGTGGACCCATAACCATCCTGTGAGTGGTAGTGGTCCCAAAACCATCCTGTGAGTGGTTGTGGTCCCAAAACCATCCTGTGAGTGGTTGTGGTCCCAAAACCATCCTGTGAGTGTTAGTGGACCCATAACCATTCTGTGAGTGTTAGTGGACCCATAACCATCCTGTGAGTGTTAGTGGACCCATAACCATCCTGTGAGTGTTAGTGGACCCATAACCATCCTATGAGTGGTAGTGGACCCATAACCATCCTATGAGTGGTAGTGGACCCATAACCATCCTATGAGTGGTAGTGGACCCATAACCATCCTATGAGTGGTTGTGGTCCCAAAACCATCCTGTGAGTGTTAGTGGACCCATAACCATCCTGTGAGTGTTAGTGGACCCATAACCATCCTATGAGTGGTAGTGGACCCATAACCATCCTATGAGTGGTAGTGGACCCATAACCATCCTATGAGTGGTTGTGGTCCCAAAACCATCCTGTGAGTGGTAGTGGTCCCATAACCATCCTGTGAGTGGTTGTGGTCCCAAAACCATCCTGTGAGTGGTTGTGGTCCCAAAACCATCCTATGAGTGGTTGTGGTCCCAAAACCATCCTGTGAGTGGTAGTGGACCCATAACCATCCTATGAGTGGTTGTGGTCCCAAAACCATCCTGTGAGTGGTTGTGGTCCCAAAACCATCCTGTGAGTGGTTGTGGTCCCATAACCATCCTGTGAGTGGTAGTGGTCCCATAACCGTCCTGTGAGTGGTAGTGCTCCCATAACCATCCTGTGAGTGGTTGTGGTCCCATAACCGTCCTGTGAGTGGTAGTGGTCCCATAACCGTCCTGTGAGTGGTAGTGGTCCCATAACCATCCTGTGAGTGGTAGTGTCTACTCCCCTCGTCTCTCACCCTCACCCATTATGTTATTCATTGTCCGTTGATTAATGTATATAGAAACACTGAGATAAGGACTGTTCCTAAACAATTAGTCTGAATGTGTCACAACGGAAAGATTGATGATATTCTGGAGAGATATAAGAATTTTGCACCAAGATTGTAGCTTTGTTGAATTGTCTGAATGTCTATTGCAAATTGTCTGTGTATTTAGTCATAAAAGTATTTGTGTGTACGTCTGGTAACCGACAATGGTACTAATTTTTAGTCTGACATTTTTGAACAATTCTTTAAGGACCGTGGAATAACTCATAAGGTTTCTAGCCCATACCATCCACAGAGTCAGGGGGTAATTGAACGATTCCATCAAACCCTTAAGCAGATGCTGAAGACATCGTGCAAGAATTCCCATAGATTCTGGGATGAGAACCTACCTTATGTTTTGTTTGCTGCTCGAGAGGGGTTACAAAGTTCACTGGGTTGTTCTCCTTTTGAGTTAGTCTTTGGCCATAAAGTTCGTGGACCCTTGCAAATGTTACAGGAGAATCTGTTAGGGAATGTAACGTTAACCGAAGGTTTGGCCTTCTTTGCACAACACCACCAGAGACTCAAGGACTGCAAGGCGGCTGCACTAAAGTATCTTGGGAAGGCCCAAGAAAATATGAAAGAACGACACGATGGTAAGGCTAAGTTGCGGGTATTTCAGCCTGGTGACCCTGTCCTGGTATTAAAGCCTCGACTAGGGAACGATATGTCTCACAAGTACAAAGGCAACTATCTTGTGACAGAAAGGCTGGGGGACCTCACGTACAAAGTAAGACACTCTGACAAGCGTAACCAGGTGATGCTTGTACATTTGAATCGTCTGAAGAAGTTCCAGGGCCCCAGGCCCGTCGCACTAACCAATGTTTCCTTTTCCAGTGAGGGAGGGGATGATTGTTCTGGGGACCCAACTAATCTCATTCTCAATAATTCTAGTTCTGTGAATGCTTTGGAAGAGAGACTCTCCCATTTGCAGATGGCCCAACGTGAAAAGGTACAGTCGCTACTTGACAAATTCTCCAATCTGTTCGGGGAGGTCCCGACCCAGACTGATGCCATCTACCATGATGTCAAGTTGACGGACTACACCCCCATTTGTCTTCAACCCTATCAGATGAGTCCAGAAAAGAAGGCCATCGTACGGAAGGAGGTCGACTTCTTGCTCCAGCACGGCCTCATCCGGCCGAGCCAGGGCTCTTGGTGCTCGCCCTGCCTTTTGGTCCCCAAACCAGACGGCTCCTGGCGATTATGCACCGACTATCGGCAGCTCAACAAGGTGATCATTGTGTTTGCCTATCTGCTGCCCCTCCTAGAAGACTCCATCGACGAGATCGGAAACGCCAAGTATGACTCGAAATTCGATCTCTTGAGGGGATATTATCAGATCCCGCTCACCGAACGTGCCAAGCAACTAACTGCATTCCTAACACCCGATGGTGTCTTCGAGTATCAAGTGTTACCGTTCAGCTTGCGTAATACCCTTGCATCGTTCCAGAGGCTAATGAATTCTCTGCTCGCTAATGTGCCAAATTGTAGGGCGTATTTAGATGACATTGTGCTTTTTGATGGAAATTGGGCTGACCACATAGCTAGGTTACCCAAGTTCTTCACAGTTTTGAATAGTGCAAATCTAACCTTAAATGCAAAAAAGTGTCATTTTGGCCAAAGCACAGTGATGTACCTTGGTTATGAAGTGGGCCAAGGAAAAGTGTAACCTTGGCAAGATAAAGTCAGTGCCACTCTGGAGTATCCAGTGCTCCGGTCTAAAAAGGACATTCAAAGGTTTATCGGTATGTGTGCGTACTACCGACGCTTTTGTCAGAACTTTTCCAGTGTTGCCACGCCTCTCACGGACTTGTTGCAGAAGGCCTTTAAATTTAAGTGGACAACAGACTGTGCAGAGGTGTTTAAAATTTTTAAATTGATCTTAGCTTCCGCTCCAGTGCTTGCTAGTCCAAGGTTCGACCGACCGTTTAAAATTCATGTTGACGCATCTGACTCGGGTGCTGGTGCAGTGTTGTTGCAAACTGGGGATGATCAAGTGGAACACCCAGTATATTATTACTCTGTGAAATTTGACAAGGCGCAACGCAATTATTCAGTGGTAGAAAAAGAAGCATTGGTGCTAGTGTTAACATGTAAAAAAATTGAAGTATATCTAACAACTAATATAGTGGAAGTGTACACAGACTATAACCCACTGGTGTTTATACACCAGATGAAGGAGAAAAATAAACACATTCTCAGGTGGGCATTGTACCTACAGAACTTCAATCTTTCCATTATCCACCTACCGGGCCGACTCAACGTCATAGCTAATGCGCTGTCCCGGTTACCTGAGTAACATTCATCTGAGCCGCAGGAAGACAGACACCAACTGTCATGCTTTAGTTATTTTTTTAGGTTCTCCTGTGACATTAAATATTCCATGTCAAATTATTTACTTCCCCATTTTTTTTTTTGTATGTGCTTTTTCTTTTAAAGAATTTATTTTTGTGCTTTTTCTTTCAAAGAATTCCTTTGTGCTTTTTCTTGCAGAGAAATTTTTGTTTTTGGTTGATTTTCTTTTATTGCATAGCTTTTCCTTTTTATTCTCTGTATGTGCTTACAAAAAAATATAACTACTATTCTAGTAACCACATTTTTTTCTCTCAAGAGGGGAGGAGTGTTTCGACCCTGGGTTCCTTAGTTGGAAACCAGAGGTCAAATTGAGCTCTAAATAATTACTTTACATTAATTGATAGGATTGGATCATGTGAGAAGGATAGTCAATTAATAATAACATTTAAACATTTACATGCAGGTCCCCTTAAAGCCTGGTTCTGCAGTATTCCCGTCATCCTTGCCAAACGTAAGATGAATCTTGTTTCTCACAGAGCATTCAGACTGAGCTTGTTGACTATTAAATATAATATTGAACTAAGTATCAGCTACCCTTAGAATTGTTAAAGTAACTAGTAATGAAAGTCGGTGAAGATTTGTATTGGTGTGGCTGCACGATCACCTAGGCATCACACTGAGGCAGCATTTTATAAGGAAGCGCAGAGGCTGTTTGAGCTCTCTCTGGCTGGCTGTGTGGTGGTGGACATAACTCTCTTGTGTGTTTCTATTCTACTTCTCCTCTCCCCTTACCTTATCCTGTGTCTAGTTTACAAATATAAGTACCGTGTTACATGTACATTTTCTGGCATACGTGTGTAGTAACGCGTATAGCCTACGCTAGGATTTATATTGCTAAGTTACTCTAGGGGGTCTCAGTGGAACCATGTGTGCTCAAGTGGTACCAGGCTACCTAGATTCCTTGCTAGTGTCCCTTGCCAAGTAGTCTTTACCCTAGTTGCCATTGTAAACCTTGAATCCTGCTTACGTGGACCATGGTATTTAACGTAAGATAGAGTGGTAAAGAGAATAAGGGTGTTAATGTATTTGGGGGTTATTAGAGGGTTTAATAAATAAGGTATAAGAAGGAGGTTTCCTTTAATCCTGCTGAGGGTGGAATAGGGGATCACCTTAGACTGTGGATATATATCCTAACCTAACTTTTAGTATTTTTTGGGAATATTCTTCCCTAGGGGCCGGGGCCTTCCTAATTCCACTCGTTTAGGAACTCTTTTATCTTGTACCATTGGCCCTCTCAGTTTAATCACATACCTTTCCATAACAATTTACAAAACCCTTTTCTTAGGTGCAAACCCTGTTCTGAAACTCTTCCTGGACAGTTGTAATAGACACATAATCACCACACCAGACACAAATATATCTTTGACATCCCCAGAGTCAAACTTAATCTGTGTAAACACTCTATGCAAATAAAGGGACCCAGTCTATGGAACTCACTCCATAACGAATTGAAAAGTTGTCCAGCTTTTGCCTTATTCAAAAACAAGAACAAAAAGTACCTAATTTCATCTTCTTAGTTTCCTACCTAGTGCTTTAACTCGCACTGTATCCAGTGCTACCCAATCCCCCAATATATGTACCTAAGCCATATAACTTTACCATTGTATTCTTTGATATCATCTGATATCATAGTTGTTATATTGAGAGCATATTCGACTGCATTATTCCTTGAAATGATCCTCAAATTGTGCTACAATGAACCAATTAATAATCCTGAAATTTCACCCTAATGTACCTAGTAATCAGTGTCATTATAGTGTATTGTTATTATTGTGTACTAATCTAAGCTTTGTTTGTGTCAAAAATTTCTTACAATGTACCTGTGAACAGTTTTGGTCATTTTACTGGAAATAATCTACTTAATCTGTTAGATTAAGGACTTGCCCGAAACACTATGCGTGCTAGTAGCTTTACAAGAATATAAAATCATCATCATTACTATGTACTCTCTTAACCCCCCCCCCCCCCCCCCTTCAATGTACCCTCTTGTATATATATAAATAAATAAATAAATAAATAAATAAATAAAAAATCATTTATATATATGCCAAACCTATGCTTAAAACCACCGAGGAACTCCCATAATAATTATGACACTGCATAAGGAACACAAACACACGCACTTTTCACTTCTAAGGGATTTAAGACTATTAAATGAGTGGCAGATGTACCAATATCCTATTATGGAGCAGATCTAAGTACACGCTATAAGTCTCTCAGAAAACAGTTTGTTGATCATAAACTATTGAAAGCTCACACTGCTGCTTTACATGTTGAAAATGTAGCTAGTGAAGATGCTCTTGGAGAATTGTGTGATGCCATGAATGCTTCGCAAGTTTCTGTTTTACTTGGGTGGAGTATGAGTATTTATGACCTGTATGGTCGCTTCAGTAAGATTTTGCCCCATGTGTTTAATTAACAACTTCTGCTCGGTTGAATCTAATTTGAAATCGTACTGGGTTTGTAACTCTGCACTGTGTTAAATAATGTTTATACACCACAGTCTCCGTGGTGTAGTGGTAAGACACTCGCCTGGCGTTCTTCGAGCGCTATGTCATGGGTTCGTATCCTGGCCGGGGAGGATTTACTGGGCGCAATTCCTTAACTGTAGCCTCTGTTTAACACAACAGTAAAATTTGTACTTGGATGAAAAAGCGATTCTTCGCGGCAGGGGATCGTATTCCAGGGACCTGCCCGAAACGCTACGCGTACTAGTGGCTGTACAAGAATGTAACAACTTTTGTATACATCTCAAAAAAAAAATGTTCCAGTGGTCTGTCGGGCATTTCTCCACAGTGCTGACATTTCCTCTCATCTTCCGGAACCTGTAAGCCTGTTTCTCATGCACATGGGTAACCAAGCCTAATGCGATGTAAGTGTACTTCTGATGTTCTACTGCTCCCTTTCATCAAACTAAGTGGTTCGTAGTTTTTTAATTCTTTGTACCAATCCGTAGATCCTGATGTTGCAACTGCTCTCTTATGGTCACTGTACATATTCTGCATTGATCTGTTTCTAATTACTTTCTTAAACTGTGATAGACTCTGTGGTATGTAAATGTATACATTTCTTCTCTTAGTTGCAAGTTTTGCAGCTTCGTCTGCAATGTCATTTCCTATTATTCCCACATGACTTGGCACCCAGTTGATAAGTACCCGACGGCCTTGACGTTTGAGTGTTTGCATTAAGGATATGACATTTGTGATCTGATGGATGTTATCACGTATGTGTTCTTGTTGCAAGGTTTGCTTCGCATCTAAAGATGACTTGTTCAATTTTGCGTTCTGCATATTATTTAGCTCAGAATGACAGACCATACTCTGATCACTTTGGCTTACTGAAACTACAAAAGCAAAATGGTAATGACATTGGAATGAAACTGCATTCCCGCCCAAGTGCCGCAGAGATAATTAATCACATAGTCACTATGAAAAATAAAATTTGCCAGCTTATCAAGCAGATAAATGGCAAAATTTATGTTATCAATGATGAATCAACAAGCCTGAGCATTAAAACAACCTTGATAGTTTACTTAAACTGTAAAAGTGATAAGGTAATCCCCATATCATGTTCTTAGATCTAATTGAACCTGATCAGAAAGCAGCAACTATTGCTAGACATCTAGTGAAAAGTCTCTATTATCATGGGTTTGATGACTTATATTTAAAACAGAACCTTGTAGCATTTGCTAGTGATGGGACAAGTGTCATGCTTGGTGTCAAATGTGGCGTTGCAACAATTCTCAAGGAACATTACCTTGATATAATAATCTGGCACTGTCTTAATCCCAGATTAGAACTTGTAGTAGGTGATTCAGTGGGAGAGGTTCATGGAATTAATCATTTTCATGTTTATGGACAAATTGCACTCAGTTTACAGTAGATCACCTGTAAATCAATAGGAACTATCTGAATGTGCATCTCAACTTGAACAACAGATTTACATAATAGTCCGTGTTCTGAGCGCCAGGTGGGTGGCCAGCTCGTTTTGAACAGTTTCAGCAGCATGGAAAAATTCTGAAGCACTTTGTTTTCAGTTTGAAAAAGCAGTGAAAGATAAAACAAGACTTGGAAGTGATAGAAAAACCTATGAAGGTCTATTGAAAAAGCTAACTTCAGAACAGTTTCTATTGGATTTAGGTCTAATGTATGACACGTTCCATGAACTTGGTTTACTGTCAGAGTGTCTACAGCAATGCACTTCTTCGATTGTGTATGCTGACAAACTGATTCAGCAGAGCATAAGGTCATTGCATGGATTAAAAGAAAAACCTGACACTAGAACTTTAAAAGCTCAACGGGCAATTGAAAAGAAAAAGTTTGGAGGAATTACCATAACAAGCAACAAGAAAAATTGTCTCCATTATTTATCAAAGTTTCTTACTAGTCTTGTGAACAATTTGCAGCACCGTATGTTCACGACAGCATCCATGAAAGGCTCTCAAACTTCAGAACCTCAAAGTACGTATAAATCACTGCTAAGTGAAAAGTGTGTCCTTGAAAAAAACTACTGGCCTAATGAAATATCACGTAACTATGGAGAAGCTGAAATATTATCTCTCCGTAAGAGGTTTATGCTTTAAATGCCTTTAAATGTTTAAGCACTAAATGCCTTTAGAGATTATGTGGAGGATCATGGACTCCGCATCCCCCAAGATTTACACCCATTACTGAGTTGTTTACAAGTCATTCCTATTAGTACTGTTGAGTGTTAGAGGTAATTCAGTCACATGAACCTGATAATAACAACAACACGCTCAATAATTCTCATAAATCATGTATCAGCACTTATGTTTGTTAAACTACATGGACCCCCACCCCAAAGGCGCCACACCTGGACCTTCGGGAGGCGACACAAGATTACATATTGAATGGGCCCTTTAACACAGCAGCTGCCTCGACTACCAGGAGAATCAGACCGCACACTACTGGAGACTGAGTCCCGTATACATCCACAGGGATACGCACAGCACTAGGCAATGGTTTGCCACAATCCGCCGAGGATCCAACAGCCGCAGTAGTGGGGGGGGGGGAGGGGGTTACACCACACCCACCATCCCCTCAACGCCTCCCTCGGTCACCATGGGAGCATCAGACCTCGTGCAAGATGGCAACACACTCACTTGATCTTCCGAGTCCGCAGAACGCCCTTCCTGGCAGCACACACAGTGCTGCCAGAAAACAAGTTCACGGCTCCCGAGTATAGAAGCACCTGGGATGCCAGCCTAGGATATACAAAGAAGATGGAATAACAGCCCTCAGGTGCATCGCCAAAGTTCGCACCCCGTTCTGCACACCCTGCAGCCGGCCAGAAAGATGCGTGGGTTTTCCCAGTGGGACAGGACATGCCCATACCTGCCCAAAAACCTCTTGAGGAGATCTGCAGGGAACTCGAACAGGACATTGTGAAGACTTACGAAGGTAGGTGCCGTGCAGCGGTCAGAGATGACGACAGTCCTGACGTCAACAGGCACAAGGAAGGTGCGGCTCTCAAATTTCGTCATGAAGGACAGGTAGACATCAGTAGACAGGAACTTTACCACCACCCAGTGGTCCGAAAGTTTCTCGATCAGATGCATCGGTCTGGCTGACATCTGACGTCAGATGTCAGCCAGACCGATGCTAAGTACATCTAATAACGCCACTTCAATGATAGGCCAGTCCGCCACAGCACTGAACTACAATCCAGTAGAGTTCACATCCTTAATACTCGACAAAGGCAACGCCATCACGCCGGCTGATACCCCGGCTCCAGGGCACACTCCACACCACCAGCAACCAGGCGATCACCGAACCCGCCGGGCAACAACTGGAGTGCAGGTGACTCCTCGTCACTTCCTGGTGGGCGAGTAGCGAATAACCAGTGCCCAACTACTTGGATAGTCAGGGATTGAATGCGGACCTACATGAAACGAGACTGTCGCTTTACCATCTAATCCAAGTAGTTGGATTACAGGAGAAGACGACTTCTGACTCCTGTTAGCTGGCTCTTAGAGGTTTCCCCTTCCTATAGGGTATGAAAGTCTTTCCCAACAATTTTTTTCATTGGACATAATCTGTTGGCTGGCTGCGCCACCAGAGGGTGCAGACGACGGGCTTAAGCTGTCAGTCGTCGTCTGCCGTTGCTGAGTGGTGGTTTGCTGTGGGAGGTGTGGAGCGCCTGCTAGTCGGGGCTCTGCCTGACGGTATGGAAGGGGCTGGTAATGGCCGTATTCAGCGGATAGACACTATACAGCTGGATATTTCTGCTGGTGTGGACTGGCTCATTCTAGAGATTGCTCTCCTGGACGTGCTCCGTGTTGACGTCCCTGAGCTCCTGGGCCTCGGGAAGTTATCGCCTACCCGTGTTGCGGTGTCGTTTGCCACGTCACATGTTTACCAGGAGTTTATGGCTCGCTGGGATGGCCGCTCGCTTACTCTTCCGGCTTCGGCTGTGTCTGTAGAGATATCGGATCCCTGGGGGCCCTTGTCGTTTGTGAATGTTCACAGCGTGCCGGTGACCTTCCCCGAGGCGGCCCTCATGTCCTTGTTTACGCATTTTGGGACGGTGGTGAAGCACCGGTTCAACATTTTGAGTGCGGACCAGCTGAAAGGGGTCTGGCTGGGTTCACGCATGCTTGTCATGCGGCTCACGAGCCCTATACCATCCAGGGTTTCGTTTCGTGGGCTCTCTCTGCGGACCTTTTATCAAGGTCATACCCGCACGTGTTTCTGGTGTGGTGTTGAGGGCCACGTAGCGGCCAGTTGCGACACTTCTCATGCTGAGGCCCCTTCAGTTTTCCTGGAGGATAACTTTCCCCGCTTATCTGTGCGTGGGGATTCCCCGGCGGATCCTCGCTCTGTGAAGGTGCCTGGTGTGGTACCCGCGGCGGTTCCAGCTGTCGATCCGTCGGGGCCTGATCTGTCTGTCCCACCAGTGAGCTCGGGGGACCTAGGGGCGCCTGCTTCGGACCGTCGCCGTTCGGTGGATGCGGAGGTGCATCCGCATCCAGTTGCTTCCGTGGTGACCATGGATGGTGCTGTAGGGGTGGCGCCTGCATCTCCTGGTGAAGAACATGTGCTTCCCGGGGCTGGCGGGGCGGTGGTGTGTATGTCTCTGCCCACGCCCTCTACCTCATCGCTTCTGGTAGTTTCCTCGTTGACGAGTGCCTCTTCTCCTCTGCCGGTTTCGTCGCCCTCGCTGGATACCTCACGTGTGCTGGGGTCTACCCTTCCGCCTGCTGTGTCTCTTCCTTCTCCGATTCCGGTCTCCTTAAATGGTAGTGGCTTTTAGCCACGCGTTGTTGAAGCTGCTGTTCTGCGTGATCGTGCTGGCCCAGCTTTGGGTCCACTTGCCGATGGTTCTTCTGGGGCACCGCTTGCTGTGGGTGACAGTTCCAACGATCAGCGGCCTCTTTTTAAGCGCCGTCGTTCGGCTCGGGATGTGTCACCTCGTCGGACATGGGCAGAGGAGCGTGATGCGATGGATGATGATGCTGTGGACGATGCTGTGTTGCCTCCTTTGGTGCCTTCTGTGTTGGACACTGTGCCTCCTGCTGGTGGCTTCTCTCAGTGGGCGGTTGCCCCTGGTGATCGCGACCTCGTAGTGGTATTGTCAAAGGATGTGCGACGGGGGGCCTCTGCTCCGGTTCTGATTAGTGGGAGCACTGAGGCGCCTGCAGAGCCACCCTCCGCGGGGCTCGGTGCAGTGCCCGGCGTCGAACGAAGTGCGCGCCCTAGTGGGCGGGCCGGTGTGTGGCCCGCTGTGCAGCCTGGTGTGCTTCCAAGTGTGCGGCCCTGTGACCAGCTTCCTAGGGGGAACCCATCCCTTTCGTCCTCCCGTCCGGCGAGGTGATCGACAGATCTAAGACATCTCTATATTTTCAGTTTGATGACCTGGTGCATCCTGTTCCCTGGTGCCCATCTACCATCTGGGTTCCGTGGGGGCAGTGTTTCGTCTTGGGCGTGCCGAATTTGATGCCTCAGCCTACTGCGACTCCAGGATGTCCGATTCCTGCAGGCGACCAACTTGTTTGGGATGCTTATTGCTTACGGTTTCCGGCTCGGGAGTACCCGGAGAAGTATGAGTGATTGGTGTGTTTGGTTTATGTCTGTGTTGTGCGTCGTGTTTCCCTGGTGCCTGCGTGCCCAGGTGGGTGTCTTTGTCTGTGCGTGTGGGTGGTGTGGGTGTTGTTCCTGACATCTGCGTGGCCTGTTTTGTTGTGTTTGAAATTTGTTTTGTGCTTTGCCTTTGGTATTGTTTGTGTTGTGGTTGTGTGCGGTTGTGGGTGTTTGGTGTTCTTTCTTTCCTGTCGTTGCGCGCACCCTGTGTGTTGGGGTGGCGGGCGTATTGGTGTGGGGTGGTGTGGTTGTGTATGTCGTTTGTACGTGTGATTATTTCCTTGTCCTTGTAATTGCTTTATTCTTTGTACATATTCTATGTTATTTATGTTATTTCTGTTCTCATATGTAGTTTTTGGGTGTCATGTTACTTGGTTGTTGGTGCCCTTATTTGTGTCCGGTTCTGCTCCTTTGTGTGCGGGGTCAGACTGCTCGTGCTTCTGTTTTAATTTACTCCCCTTTTCTGTTTTAGGGGTGGTTGGCTTTCTGTACATTTGTTGTAATTTTTCTTGTACGTTTTTGTTATTGTCCTTGTCATTTATTTGTTGTATATTTTATGCATTTTCTGTCCCATGCTGTTTGTGGGTTTCTTTGCTTGTGTCTTGTGTGCTTTCCTGTGTCCCTTTATATGTATTTTATATGTTTCATGGTGTTTGCTATTTGCACGATTGTTTGTTTTTATATGTTGTTTTGCACTTGTTCCCTGTTTTCCTTCTGGGTGGTTTGGTGTGGATGTGTTTCTTTCCAGACTCCTGCGTGGGCCTCTTCACTTGCTCTCTACCAAATTTATTATTTATGCCTTTTTGTGTTACTTATGGTGTGAGTCTTTACTGCTCCTGTGTCTATGGCGCCATGCCTTTTGTGTATTATTGTGCTCCTCTGTGTGAGGGTTGGGGTGCCCGGGTTTGGAATTTGCTTTCCGCCCCTTTCAGTTGTAGACATATTTGTCTTTATGTTCATGTTTTGTTGATGTTCCTTTTGCCTTTTACATGATGTATTTTGTCTATTTCCTGTGCCATGTGTTATGTCTTATACCGGATTTGTCTTATTTTTTCTGTTATCTCCTTGTTATGTGATTTGTACTCTGGCTTTTTATATCAATAAAAAAAAATAAAAACTTGGACAGTCAGGGATTGAATGCGGACCTACATGAAACGAGACTGTCGCTTTACCGTCTAATCCAAGTAGTTGGATTACAGGAGAAGACAACTTCTGACTCCTGTTAGCTGGCTCCTAGAGGTTTCCCCTTCCTATAGGTAGAAAGGTACTGGAGGGCCAAGTACCAAATCTACACAGTAAAATAACAACGTACTGGAGTGAACGACATGGAAGAAAATGTAGAATAGAACCAATGAAGAGCAGAGGTGGCATAGGCACAATCAGAGAACACTGTATAAACATCAGAGGTCCGCGGTTGTTCAACGTCCTCCCAGCAAGCATAAGAAATATTGCCGGAACAACCGTGGACATTTTAAAGAGGAAACTAGATTTATTCCTCCAAGGAGTGCCGGACCAACCGGGCTGTGGTGGGTATGTGGGCCTGCGGGCCGCTCCAAGCAACAGCCTGGTGGACCAAACTCTCACAAGTCGAGCCTGGCCTCGGGCCGGGCTTGGGGAGTAGAAGAACTCCCAGAACCCCATCAACCAGGTATCAACCAGGTATAGGGTATGAAAGTCTTTCCCAACAATTTTTTTCATTGGACATAATCTGTTAATAGGTTTACAGCTATTTTCCCAATTATTGTTGTGTAAACAAGAGGGAAACAGTTATGGAATGGTTCTCAATCAACCCTCACCAAGTTGATTTTTTTTTCAGGGATATTCCTGCGCGGGCCCTAAGCCTCTGGCTGGCCCACTAAGTGTTGCTTGTTTCTGTTTTACTTGGGCGGAGAATGAGTATTTATTACTCGTATGGTCTCTTCAGTAAGATTTTGCCATATGTGTTTAACAACTTCTGCTCTGTTGAATCTAAGTTGAAATCTTAATGGGTTTGTAACTGTTCACTGTGTTAGATAATGTTTCAGTGGTCTGTCGGGCATTTCTCCAGTGCTGACATTACCAAGTTCATGTGTATGGAGGGTATGAAGAGAGGGAATAAGAGAAACTGCATAGGAGTGAGCTTTAAAGAAATGTACATAAACATCGATGATACATAAACATCGATGAGACAACTGTCACTATACAAGGCACTTTACATCTATGGTAAGTCACACAGTTACTAGTCTTGCTCCACACCCACCCAACTGGGTGGCAGCTTTACGGTCATGTGCAGACTGCACCTACAGTAAGCTAATTTTGGACACTGCCTGGATTCCCGGCAGTACTTTTTTTTTATTTATATTTACAAGGGTTTCTACATTCTTGTACAGCCATTAGCACGCATAGCGTTTCGAGCAAGTCATTAATTCTAATATTCCCCGGAATACGACCTCGCCAAATCGTTTAACAAACAGGTAGCTATTTTACTGTTGGGTAAACAGAGGCTTCAATTAAGGATTGGCACCCAGTAACTCTTTCCCGGCCAAGATACGAATCCAGGTCAAAGCGCTTACGAACCGCTAGTCGAAGTGTTTTACCATTACGACACATGCACTGCATGTGAAGTACTTACACATTTTTTGGACACCTTTGCTGGTGTTATCTCCGAATTCCACGATCTTATCACATTCCATTATATAATGACGCAAAGTATGCAAATAGTTCTGCTGACAGAGTTTACATTTAGTCCAATCTACATCAACAGATGCTACAAACTCCCAGAGGTAACCAAGCCGAACCTAAGCCTAGAAGTGGTAACATCTAAGTCTGCTAATCTTATTGGATGACCCATAGACGTGCTGTTTTTCCTGCATAATAGAATGATGATAGATGGAGTAACTGGTGGGAATTTCACTTTGCCTTAACTCTACGAGATTTCGTTGATGTTTCCAGAATATTCTGCCCTCAGGCTGATCAAAGGCAGTCCAAGATGGTAATCAATTCCCTCTTTATGAGCAAAAGTTTTGGCTAGCTCATCAGTTCTATCATGCATTAGGATACCAATATGGGGAGGAATCCACTGGAGACAAACTCCATCATTAATTATTTTATTATATATATCTGTGTCTAGCTTCAGACACAAGCACGTCACAGTTATGTCTTTGGGAGCTGAGGGCAGTCAAGGATGACAAGGAGTCACTTACCATTAACATGTCAACTTTGGATTTATATACGTTCTCTAGTGCAAGGATTATAGCAACCAATTCTGCTTGAAGGGTGGAGACCCAGCTATTTATACGTGCTCCATTTTCATAGGAGAAGGAACCATCTCTCGCTGTCCCAGCAGCTGCACTTCCAGCTGCACCATTGGACTGGTGCAAGGTGCCATCAGTGTAAATAATTTGGAAAAGGGAGCGCTCTCTGACCAATGCATTAATTTGGCTTAACCTCTGTGATGCGCTGAGTTTATTGTGATGTAGTGATCTGTTGCACAGACCATAGCTTCTCCCCTTCCCCCTCTCCTCCTTTGCCGTCCCCTTCTTTGTTCATTCTCCCCCTTCCCCCAATGTCTCATCCCTTCTTCCCCTTCCCCTTCCCTTTTTGTCTAGCCGTCCTCACCGGTCATACAACCATGGAGTCAAGAGGCCCCTGATGGCAGGACGGTCCCTCTCACTTGGCCCTCGCCATCCCCTCTCATTTTCCTCTCTACCCCCACTCTTTCCCCTCTCCCCTGTCTTCCCTATAGCAGTTGACAAATTAAGGGCCAATAAATTTAATGCCATAAAACCGTGCTCTCAAATTTCTCTTGGGTGGTTGGTCAGACGAGGTTTGTTTCGCACGAATCTGGTTGTACTGCTTATTTCCAGATTCCGCGAGAAGACTGCCTCCGAGCAGTTGCCAGGAATTTCATCCGCTTACTTAGGCTGTGGGGACGTGGAGAAAGGGGCGCCAGCCCGTGAGTGAAACTCCCGGAGGCGGTCGTGCGGGCCAGTCAAGCACCACGAGTTACCACAAATATATTTTTAATTATATGTTCTATGTATTTCCAATGCGGTTTTATTTGTTTTTTTTATCGTAAATGATGTATATTTGTGTCCTTTACAATATGTATACAGTAGAACGTTCATAAGGGAGCCGGTCGGCCGAGCGGACAGCACGCTGGACTTGTGATCCTGTGGTCCTGGGTTCGATCCCAGGCGCCGGCGAGAAACATTGGGCAGAGTTTCTTTCACCCTATGCCCCTGTTACCTAGCAGTAAAATGGGTACCTGGGTGTTAGTCAGCTGTCACGGGCTGCTTCCTGGGGGTGGAGGCCTGGTCGAGGACCGGGCCGCGGGGACACTAAAAAAAAAAAGCCCCGAAATCATCTCAAGATAACCTCAAGATAACCTCAAGATAATGTTCCATGGAACTGTGATACATGTGTCAGTAATGTGTCCACAATAAATGTCTATTGTCCCAATATTACTTGTTAAAAATTCATTATAATTACAATATGTACACTTTCACACACTATTTATACAGTAACACACTGTATTACACACTCAGTACTTCGGAAGTGAGTGATAATCAACAAAGCAATCCGTGATACACAGCGCGACTTCGCTCCCGTTGCATCAGGTACAGATAGATTTTAACTTCCTGTTTCTTCGTTATGTGTGCTTGCAAATAACGCACTCACGTACACCCTTGGCTTTAGTACCTGTAGGTGGCATGTAACCAAGTTTGTGAAGCGGAAAGTAGTCTTGAAAAGATTATAGAAAAAGATCAATTTGTAAGGTAGCCTTGAAAAGATCGCTTTGTATGGTCCCTCACTGGAAGAGATTCAGTCATTTTGGAAGAGATTCATCTATTCTTGAAAATATCTATGTAAAACACCACCATGGAAGCCGCTGTTCATCAATGCTACTTGTATCAGATGCATCATCACTGAACCCAGAAAACGATTCATCTATGCATCATCTATAAAAATTGGAGATGGTATGGGTGGGCAAGGGTGGCGCTCAGGGCAACTGGATACGCTCGCTGTATCATCCTCTTTGGTGCTGTATCACTTGCATCAGCCCGTCCTCCTCTTTGGTGCTGTATCACTTGCATCAGCCCGTCCTCCAAAGACCCAAAAGTGATTCCATGCACTCGCCAACCACCCTCCCCCTCCCGTTTATGAATGAAAAGTGCTTCACTGACCAGCCCGTCCTCCAAACAAAGATCCAAAAGTGATTCCATGCACCCGCCAAACCCCCTGTTTATGAATGAAAAGCGGTTTACACACGACTCACAACTGCTGACGCTCGAACGTTTCCAGAACAAGTGCTTCACTGACGAATTTTGTTCGAATCACACAACTCGTCCTCGACTCAAGTCCATTACATTCAGCGGTCAACCCCACAGACGCATTCATAAATTTTAACATGCTGTTCATTCAAAACGGGAATTTTCGCAAGTATAAATTAATATGATAATATATTAGCATATTGTGTATATATAGGCATAAGATAGGTTAGGTTAGGTGTTTAGGTTCTGTTGACGATTATTTGTATTTGTAGTACGTGGGTGAAGCATTTATAGCGTTGTGATTCGAACAAAATTCGTCAGTGAAGCACTTGTTCCGGATATGTTCGAACGTCAGCAGTTGTGAGTCGTGTGTAAACCGCTTTTCATTCATAAACAGGGGGTTTGGCGGGTGCATGGAATCACTTTTGGATCTTTGTTTGGAGGACGGGCTGAACCACAACGCTGTAAATGCTTCACCCACGTACTACAAATACAAATAATCGCCAACAGAACCTAAACACCTGACCTAACCTAGCCTATGCCTATTTATACACAATATGCTAATATATTATAATATTAATTTATACCTGAGAAAATTCCCGTTTTGAATGAACAGCATGTTAAAATTTATGAATGCGTCTGTGGGATCGACCGCTGGATGTAATGGACTTGAGTCAAGGACAGGTTTTTGCATCCTTTTTTTTTTTTTCTTCTTTTTAGCAGGGATAATCCTGCGCGGGCCCTAAGCCTCTGGCTGGCCCACTAAGTGATGCTCGGTTCTGGTTTACCTGGGCGGAGGATGAGTATGTATGACCCGTATGGTCGCTTCAGTAAGATTTTGCCATATGTGTTTAACAACTTCCTCTGCTCTGTCGAATCGAAGGTGAAATCTTAACGGGTTTGTAACTGTGCACTGTGTTAGATAATGTTCCAGTGGTCTGTCGGGCATTTCTCCACAGTGTTGACATTTCCTCTCACCTTCCGGAACCCGTAAGCCTATTTCCCATGCACATGGGTATCCAAGCCTGATGCGATGTAAGTGCACTTCTGTTGTTCTACTGCCCCCTTTCATCAAACTAAGCGGTTCGTAGTTGGTGGAATTCTTGTACCAACCCGCAGATCCTGATGTTGCAACTGCTGTGTTGTGGTCACTGTACAGCCTTCGCATTGCTCTGTTTCGAATCACTTTCTTCATCTGGGAGAGACTCGGTGGTATGTAAATGTCTACATTCCTCCTCTTAGTAGCAAGTTTTGCAGCTTCGTCTGCAATGTCATTACCTAATAGTCCCACATGACTTGGCACCCAGTTGATAAGCACCCGTCGGCCTTGTCGGTGGAGTGTGTGCATGAATGATAAGACATTGGTGATCAGATGGATGTTATCACGTATGTGTTCCTGTTGCAAGGTTTCAATGGCGGTTCTCGAATCTGTATGGACGATAACATGTTGGCGGTGTTCAGCAAGAGCATGTTCCAAAGCCTTTTGAATGGCTAGCATCTCAGTCTGTAAAGTCGAACACCCATTTGAGAGCCTCCAACTATATACAGAGTTTCCTGCTTTAACTGCAGCTCCGGTTTCCTGTCCCTGCTGGTCTACTGACCCATCCGTGAAGTAAGTGAAGCTGTCGGATGCCATGTTTGCTTCTATATGCATCTGTGCAATGTGACTTAGCAGATGAGGATGTGTCTGGTTCTTCTTCCCGTCAAGAGCCATAATCTGAAAGTCTGCTGGCAGAGATTCCCAAGGGGCTTGTATAACAAAGTCTGCATGTATGTCGTCGACACCCCTCTCAGTGACTGTGTTTGCCATATCGAACGTATCGATGGCGTTTATCGCACAATGGGTCCACCTGTTGCTATTGGAGGCTCTTCTGTCCAGAGTTAGTGCTCCAGTGATCAAATCTTTAAGTGAACTGATTCTAGGTCTAGTCAATATCTTGGTCAGCATGCACGCAGCAATCCCCTTTACCCTTATTTCAATCGACGTTAGCTTTGTCTCTAGTCTTAGGTTCAGGATTTTAGTCCATCTGGGAGCACCCGTTATGACTCGCAATGCATCATTTTGAAGAACCTCAACGTTTGCCCACTGACCAGGAGAAAGAGTGAGTAAGGCAGGTGCTGCATAATCAACCAGGGAACGAACAGCGTGTATGTAAAACATTCTCAACACTCTGTGTCCCGCTCCTAGACGGGGCCCTGTGATTGCTCTCATTATATTTATTCGTGACTTTGCTTTCTCCTTTAGATATTGAATTTGCTTATTGAATGTCATCTTAAAATCAATCCACACTCCGAGATATCGATATTGTGGAACCCACTGAAGGTTAATGTCCTGAATGCGTAGGTGCCTGTCTGGAGCCTTGCCACCAAGTCTCATCGCCTTAGACTTCTGTGCAGATATTTTTAGCCCTAAAACACTGCATTCAGATGTCACTTGATCTAAAGCACCTTGAGCTTTATTTAGAAGTGGAGGACCCGTAACGACTAATGCTAGATCATCAGCATAGCTTAGCAATGTAACCCCTTCTGTAAAGGACATGGTAACAAGGTTTTCCATAAGGATGTTAAAAAGACTAGGACTGAGGACTCCTCCTTGTGGAGTCCCATTCTCGTGCAAGTGGTAGTCCGACACTTGTCCTTGCAACTTTACTCTGGCATACCTGTGACTTAGGTAATCTTGAATCCATGCTAGCATTTTCCCCCTCACACCTTTTTTAACTAAGGTGTGTAGTATTGCTGGCGGGCTTGCAAGTTCAAATGCTTTTTCCAGATCAAGGAAGACCACTATAGCTGGACCCGAGTTAACTGTTCCTAGTAATGTTGCTATGCAGTTGGCAGTACCTACACCTCTAGTGAAGCCAAATATGTGTTTATGAAGGTCTCCAGTCTTCCACAGTAGCCTATTTAAGACCATCCGTTCTGCAGTTTTACTAACGCATGATGTTAAGTTTTTGCATCCGACCTTTGTGTTAAGTTTTTATTGCACCTAGCTTCATAAATATCATGACCATTATGTTCTTCAAATACGGTCTGAATTTCACCAACAGAGAGCGATCTTTCAACGCCGCGTCAGACAGGTGTTTGGGAGCCAGAGGTGCGTGCACCACCCATGTTTGCTCACTCAGTACTAACCCAGCCAGCAGCCATAAGACATTCTGGGAATTTTTTCCAAGATGGTTGCCTCTCACTGGACGTCCCAAGAGTCCACTTCGAACACAACCTACTGAGCACGCATTTTAAATGGGTACGAAATATTCAAAAGGTGTTTTCCCAGTTGGCGCAGTTTGCTACACACCGAGTTTTCTCGGTTGTTGCAGCACAGTGGTTTTAAGGCATTGTACTTTGCTTTTTGGGAAAGCAAGGGCAGTTCTTTAATCAGCTTCTTGGGTGGGAAAGGGGGAACAGTAATTTGGAATGGGGTGATATCCCATATGGGTGCAGGAAAGTGTCGTTGTTGTCTCTCTTGGTATATCTTGAGGTTATCTTGAGATGATTTCGGTGCTTAGCGTCCCCGTGGCCCGGTCCTCGACCAGGCCTCCATTCTGTTACCCACCCCAGGAAGCAGCCCGTAGCAGCTGTCTAACTCCCAGGTACCTATTTACTGCTAGGTGAACAGGCGCATCAGGGTGAAATAATCTCTGTCCATTTGTTTCCGCTTCCACCGGAGATCGAACCCGGAACCTCAGGACTACGAAACTGAAGCGCTGTCCACTCAGCTGTCCGGTCTCCTGGTAGAGGTAATGAATAATATACATTGTGACATAAATCCCTTGGGTCAGAGAGAGCTGCAGTGCTCCGTGCTTTACATCTTGCAAATTCACTTAAGTCATGTTCCTTCAGTCTGTGCCAACACGTTCTCATATCAATGTATTTTTGTATATCTCTGGAGAATGTTATACTGTGTCTGATACAATTTAATGAGTTCATTGTGAGTATATGTTGATCTTTGTTACGAGTCTTGTGGTGCGTAGTGCAATAAATTGTTATATGTTGATGACTTATTCCCTAATCCAGTTGGGGCCTGATTACACCCTGTCACTCCTCTGGACGACAGGATATTTATTATAATTGAGGTTCATCACTTGGGGCCGGGCCTTGGGTGGGTCAGGTTGGAAGCATCTTCGCCAGTAAGTTACCCTGGGAGAGCCTGCCCACAAGATAGATGTCAATATTCAGGTGAGTGCCTTAACACCAAATTAACTGTAACTATTATTGGAAGTATATCATCACTGACTGTAACAGAAGTAAACTCTCATGTAACTCCCACACAAAAACTAAATTACCATGTACCATAGCAATCGCAAAGTTTCCATAGGACTATTTTGTAGGAAGGAATGAGTGGGAATGAAGGAAAGGAGGCTAAGTGACCCTGCTTATCAGAAAGAACTGAATTTTCAAGATGGTACTTCCATGTCGGAATGGTCTCAGGGATTACATAAGGTGGAGGGTTATATATCACTAACAGTACTCTCTTGAGTGCTCTCAGCATGACAATGAGAATACCCAACAGAGTATTATTAGTGATATGAAACCGACTGAAGCGACCATACGAGTCATACATACTCATCCTCCGCCCAGGTAAAACAGAAACAAGCATCACTTAGTGGGCCAGCCAGAGGCTTAGGGCCCGCGCAGGATTATCCCTGCTAAAAAAAAAAAAAAAAAAAAAAACAGCTCAATTCCAGCATAATGTAAAACTAAATAATTAAATAAAAAATAAAATAAGTCGAAATCTATGAAAATAAAATTTATCAATGCAATCAGAAACATTGAAATGGAATTCGTGACTGTTACGGCCCTCTCGGGACGCAACGGGGTTCTTACTCTGATGTAGTTAGAGGAAGATATATATCCGGCCCCAAGCCAGTAGAGGCTATCAAGGGATGCGATCCGTGACGCAAGTAACTTAAAGGGAGTAGGGAAAGAAAGGTAAGAACTTAATATAATATAACCATCACCATTTAAATATATAAAAGTAAAACGTACACAAGGGGGAGGGGTATTAACACTTTACAAAAAGGGATCAACACTGTAGTCTTCTGCTGGAGACTATGGATCCTCGAAGCTAGGTGCTGAGTCCGTGGTGCTTTCTTCGTGGCCTCAAGACGTGTCCTCTGAGAACGCCGAGCCTACCCTGGCCACAGGTCAGCCACAACACAGGTCCACTGGGGGCACCGTCGTGGAGGCCGTCAACCACACGTCCAGCAGGTCTGCTGGCAGGTACTGAGCCACCAAGGCTGGTACGGCCACTCCACGAACGATATAAGGGGTACGCCCTAGACAGGAGTCTCGTGTGATATCACCAATCACCCTCCTGTCCTCAATACCCCAGTGGATTATCGTCTCCAACCGTCGGTCCCGGGTAAATCCTTCCACTGCCACTCCACTGGCAGGCTTAACACACCACAGTGTTCTTCCGGGGGGACGACGTCACGACAGCTGCAGCAAACTTCACTGTATGGAGACTGGCTGCCTCGGGTAGACTGACTCCACCTTCAACACAGTGGTCCCAGGTCGGCTCTGTAAGCAGACACGTCATTAATAACCGGGACACTAATACACCACACTCACAGGCTCAGATACAAACGCCCGACATATCCACTCCATAGATGGCGCTGTCTTCGGAGCACCACCTCACCAGAGGTCAGGAGCGGCGGTGTTGAGCGCTGAACCAGACTGGAAACTGGTCCTCGAGGCCAGTACACGCTGTCCTCACTAGGTGTCGTCGTTCGTTTGGCGGGGGTTTCGGGAGCTGACCCACAGATGGCGTGTTTGTCACTGCTCCAGGCTAGGACGTTGGATCCGGGTTCGTAACAGTGACATATATAGTACACCATGCATGTTGCTATTATGTGCAACAGATGGCGCTGTTTTTAAAAAATCCATGTTTTTTCCTGTCACAGGTACGGCATGTATATAGTAGGTATATAAAAATACGCACCAATTAGAATGCAACGTCGTGTCAAAATTTCAAAGCAATCGGTAGAGAGGTTTTGAAGATTTCTCTCACATGAAAAACACAGTTTAAACAAAAAACATGTTTTTTTTCCGTCACAGACGTGACATCAATAGAGTATGTATATAAAAACCCGCTCGGATGCGAATGGAACATTGTGTGAAAATTTCAAAGCAATCGGTGAAGAACTTTCGGAGATTAGCGATTTTGAACAAACGAACATTTACATTTTTATTTATATAGATTATTTATTAACACAAAGGAGAATGTTTTCTTAAAAGAAATCTGCAACAGGCACCTGGGAGGCCGTGAGTGACTGTTATTACTCCGCCAGTAAAGTAGTACCCTTCAGCTGTACATTGTTTAGGAAACACGTATACTGGAATAGTAAAACTATGTGAAGGAAAAATGGACTCAATAAAAAAATGGATTCAATCAAAAAATGGATTCAAATAAAAAAAACTTACGTGTGGAATATGATAAATGAAATCAATAAAGAGTTTTATTGGAAGGGAACTATCAGGGGAAAGCGCCAAGCCATTAGAATATATAGCCCTGGGAAGGGTCAGAATAAGGATTTGGGATGGGAAAGGGGGAAAATCTGGTGCCCAACCACTTGGACGGACAGGGTTTGAATGCCGACCTGCATGAAGCGAGACCGTCGCTCTACCGTCCAGCCCAAGATGGTACGCTATCTTGACCTGACGCGAGGAGGAACGGTGACGACTGGTCCTTACTTTCCTGAGGGATTTCTCCTGGCATATTGTTACAACCCTTGAGACTTAGTACGGTTCTTTTCCCGCAGTGATCAATGTATATTATATCGGCCTTGCCAACAGGTGTCTAAGGGTAAAAGAAAAACACTGCATAAATTGGGAAAACAATATATCTACGCTAAGGGTGACAAACATAACAATTAAATGGTACAGATAATAGCCAGGAATATTCTTTAACATGCAATAATATAAATAAAAATCCTTATAGAGCAATGAGCAATATCACCAGCACATGAATTATTAATTGGGATAATACACAATCATCTAACCAAAGAATTAACCGAGTATTAGCTAAAATAACAATAACCACGGACTTAACTTAAAAACATGTCTCCTCTCGAAAAAGGAAGCCACACCTCTGACAAAGCGTCGGTTCCCAGGTCAGGCGTCCTACCACAATATCAACTAAACATCCACATAAACTATTGTGGAAATTCTACTAAGAAAATGTAGTACTAATATTGAAATCATTATTAATCTTAATATTATTTAATACTGTTACATTGCTCAATATAATTTACTGGCAAACAATAATAAGAATTAATCAAGGTTGAACTATAACCACTCTCTTGACATCAAGTTCCCACACGGGCCACATCCAAATATGGTCATCCCCCCACATGCTAGACGGAGAAACCAACATGAAAATACTTGCACAAAAAGCCTCATACAATATAATGCAACTCAGCACACTACAGCATGCTACCATACAATAGTCTAATATCATCCAACTGGATACTATTCTAATTATAGAACAAGACAATAAAGTATATAAGCATCAAGAGTAATGTTAGAATCCTAGTAAGATTCGTAACACATATCATGAGACAAGCTACTTGATTGTATTAACAAGGTTGCAAGGAAGGGTTGAATGTACTTATAGTCAACTGAGCAGTTTTTTCAGAGAGAGTCCAGATTTCCTAGGGATTTATGTATGCGTCACAGGATGACAGAGGTAGTGCTGGAGTGCACAGTTCCAGTGTTGGACTAAGAGCTGTATGGGGACCAGCGAACGTTTGGGTGATAAGAGACAATGTTGTTTTCATTCTGAATGCATTGATTTATAAGGAATGAATTATGTTATGTAACATCACGTGTGTTTTATAAATATACATTTGTGTCATTTATCTACTAGAATGTTTCACTACACCTTGAATTCCCCTTGGCTCAATTAAAAGCCTTATTAGCCTAGACAACATTAAAATACATGAGGAACACTCCCCCAATCGTGACACGTGGTCCTGGGCGGTTGTGCCCACGGAGCCTCCATGCACTTCTAGTGGGGCAGATGTGGCTGTCGTGTCGTCGGTGGATGTCCAACTTTCTAGTCCGCAGTTGGAGGTGGCAACTTCGGATAATCTGCCACCTGACTCAATATGTACGAGGAGGTCTCCCAAGTCGCCTTTCCCCTAGTGGTATCGCCTGTGTGAGTGTGCAGGTCACTGAGGATTCGGTGTCCTCTGAGAAAGGGGATGTTGGGATGCCTGGGGCTCCTGTGGTGCCAGTCGTTGGTAAAGCTGAAAGGTGGAGGTGGGTGTCCCTTTTGCGGTGCGAGATCCGGGTGTGGGGAAAGGGCCTCGTTGCCTGTTCTTGTTTGCACCCCCAAGCTCCCGGTTGCCGTTTCCCCGCGATGGGGGATTGTTGATCCGTGGGTATTTGATGGTGAGGGGAGGGATTTGGTTCGCGTGTTGAAAAAGGACTCTGTGAAGAAGGGCCCCATACAGAGGGGTCCCCATGACCCCTCCCGTGGTGTTGAATCCCGTGCCGAAGGATACCGAGTTGTAGGACCCCGTGCAGATGAACGCTGTGTGGCTGGGCTCCTTGCAAACCGTTCCTGTGCAGACTCCGCATATGCGTCATCTCCAGTCCTCACTTGGGATGATTACTGTGATAGACTTCCTTTATGATTTGTGCCTGATTTTCGTACTCTTCAAGTTCAAGTATGTTTATTGAGACAAGAAACAAATACATCCCAAAAGGGATAGAGTAGCTGAGGCTATTTCTACCCCTCCTTTTCGTGCTCTTCTTTTCCTGTTTATTTTGTCCCTTAAGCGCTTTAGTGTTGTTAGGTTTTTTTGGGTGACGCTTTGCCTGGCTTATGGGTTATGTATGCCTTTATATTTTTCTTGTTTATCCATGTTTATGCGTTTTGCTGTTTTGTTATACTCAGGTGCAGGTTTCATGTGTTATTTTGTATTCTGTTCTGGTACTCTGGTACCGATTACTTTTATTTTGTTCTTATTCGCTGTTTAATAAGTGAATAAGATTATTAATTGTTCTTATTAAATAAAAATATTATTAAGGGCAAGTCTTCTACTTGCAGAAACTAGGGTTGACTCGCAGGGAACAGAAAGCATTAGTATTAAGCAAGTAAGAATCTCCTAACAATGAGAACTCTAATTGTAAATTATGTGAACTTGAGCTAGGACATACGCTTGAATACAGTTTCAGGGGAATGCCCAGGTATCAATGGTGTCAGACCAAATGGTTCGAGATACTTTAAGTTTTGTAACTTTTTCATTCACTCACGTATTTTGGAAGATATTCTTATCCTAATGAATACCTTCTTCTATATAAATAAATAAATAAATGTACCTATACCATACAACTTTACCACTAAAATCATTGCTGTTATCTTGTATCATGTTATACACATAGTTTACTACATTATATCTTGCATTAATTCTCAAATTATGCTAAAACGTACCTGTGGATAACCTTTAAATTTACTTTAATGTACCTACTTTTTTTCTTTCAAATTTCTTATACAATGCATTTTTTTATTCTTTCTTACAATGCATTTTTATACTTTCTTACAATGTATTTTTATACTTTCTTACAATGTACCTGTAAACATTATTTTAATTTTGCTACAAATCACCTTCTTAAAAATGATATGTTAGATTAAGGATCTGCCCACCATCAGCAAGATCAAAATCAATAAAGTTCACTCAGTTGGATAGTGTCAAAGTAAAGCCAGTCATCCACACAGACATTTCTTGAATCAACCAAAGAGGCTTTCCTCTGCTCGCTGCAGCCGGCGCGTCGTATTAGGCTACCATTTGGGACATTTGGGAAGCGTCGCATACAAACTTTGCATTTGCTGACCTAACTACTGTTGTTTCAAAGTTTCTTCCGCACTGTTTGAAATTCAGACTGCAAATTAGCGGGCAACTTTATTTTTTCCGAGAGCATAAGGAATACACCAAAGGATAATTCACCAAAGGATAATTGTTTTATATCAGTGATTCTCTATAATAAATGATTATAATAAATATTTTTAAATTTTAGATTCTTTGTTATAATATTATATATTATAGTCGGAGTTGGTGGTCTACCTGGGTACAGTGCTACATTAGGCCTCGTCCTAAATACAGTGCTTATCATATCAAGGAGACATTACACAATCTGTCAAATAATGTCACTGACATAAGCACTGCGGCTTATCGTACACAACCCGCATCAGCGGAGTCACTGTACACGAGGCAAGTGTTCTTCTCTAGTGCACTTGGGTGATGGGAACAACACTTTAGATCCTCTTACGTATAATTATCACAGCTGCTGGCTGTGATAATTTTACGTAAGAAGATCTTATCGATAATTATACGATACGCCACTGGTGGGGACGATACAGGGGTGTGTAGACGAAGAGGTTGGTAGGTGTGTTTGTGTTTCACCTATTTGTACCTTATTATTATTATTATTATTATTTTCTACCACAGACGTGGCCACACATTTACAATGCTAACTAGCATATATACATTTTCTTCTGTCCTCCATGTACAGGGTGAAAGATTTGTCTATTTGTACCTGTAGGATCGAGCTTCAGTTTTTGGACCTCGCCGTTCCTATTCCAGGCTGTATAATGCACTGTCCTTTGATCTATTTTTGTACTGTACCCACTTTTGGAATAATGAATTGAGTTTCCTTCTACAACATACTTGTTTAAATTTTTTCCCACTATTGTTACGCTAAAAAAATATTCTAACATCTTTACGACTCATCAGTTTCTCTAACTTCCATCCATTCTCTTTTGTTATTTTAGTGTTAAATTGTGAACATTTTCTCTTTCATACAAACAATCCCACATAACAATTTATGTCTCTATCATACCTCCTCTATCTTTCTTCTTTTCTAGTGGTGTTTCGTTCAGCTTTTTATACATGGGCTCCACGATGTGGTGCATTCTCTAGGACTGGTGTCAGGTAGGCAGTGACCAGTGATCTGAGCCTCCTTATGTTAGGTTTGTGAATATTGTTCTGATTTTCGACTGTTTTTTTAGCTGCTGATATTATGCATAACTGTGACGTGCTAGACGTCACAGTGTCTAGCTCTGAAGCTAGACACAGATATAATGAAATAATCAATGATGTAGTCAGAGTCAGTGTCCTGTGGATTCCTTCCCATATTGGTCTCCGAATGCATGATGGAACTGATGAGTTGGCCATGACTTTTGCTCGTAAAAAGGGAATTGACTACCAACTTGGACTGCCTTTGAGCAGCCTGAGGGCAGTAATATTCTGGGAATAGCAACTAAATTTCGGAGACTTGAGGCAAAGTGAAATTCACACCACTTACTCCATCTATCGTCATTATATTATGCAGGAAGTACCGCACATCTATGGGTCATCCAATAAGGTTAGCAGACTTCTAGATGTTACCACTGCTAGGCTTAGGCTCGGCTACAAGTACCTCTGGGAATTTGTAACATCTGCTGATGTAGATTTGACTAAGTGTAAACTCTGTCATCAGAACTATTCGCCTACTTTGCGTCATTATATAATGGAATGTGAAAAATCGCGGAATTTAGAGATAACACCATCAATAGTGTCCAAGAAATGTGTAAGTACTTCATTCATAATGATGTGCTGCCCGAAATCTTAGCGAAGTATCCAAAATTTGCTTACTGTAGGTAATGCATGCACATGACTGTAAAGCTGCCGCCCAGTTGGGTGGGTGTGCAGCAAGACTAGTAACTGTGCGACTCATCATAGATGTAAAGTGCCTTGTATAGTGACTGTTGTGAGCCTCTTGTTGAATCACTTGTGACACAAATGATTATTGATGTGTGTATTTGTGTCGGTGAATAAATATGTATGTGTATGTATATATGTATACGTATGTATATGCACATGTATGCATGAGTATGTGTACATATATATATAACATTAATAGTTTTGTAACTAGCGTCAAAAGATTGTTATTTGTTTAGCTAAACGAACTAGAGGGTTCAGTTCCTGAACCGATTATGTGCCTCTGTAATCCTTTACACCACCGCCTGTGGGAGGGGGTATGGGGTGCATAAGAAAGAAAGAAATTGAATTGATGGTATGCTATTTATTTGTGCATCTGGAGGTTTTGTTATGTAGTGGTTACAGGATGGTAGTTTTCCTTCAATATGTACAGTCCTGTTGGTCTCCTGTCTTCTGTTTTTATCACTTTACACTTGTTGATGTCGAAATCCTGAATTTGAAATATTTATCGGACCAACTCTGCAGCTTGTCTGACTCACCTGCCACGATCCCTCATATTAATTTTGGATCATACATAAGTATCAAGATGTTGAACTCAACGTAGTTTGGTGATGAACATAAGTGGGAAATAGTACGGATCCTAGAACCAATCTTTGTGGGACTGCGATTGTTCAACTTCTCACCTCTCACTGTGACTGTTTACTTACACTTCCCCTGCTTTCCTCTCAAGTTTGTGTAGTAGTCTCTTAAGTGCGACTGTCTGTTGTGACCAGGGTGGTTGTAGAGAATGAAACATGATCTGTTGCAAACAGATAAAATGAACACATTGAGTCTGGCGGCAGATGAGCCTTCATTGCTGCCAGACGTATAAATGAGAATTGCCATGTAAGCTCCTGGCTAGTTTTAAGAAAAGATAACGTGTAAATTCGTGGATTAATAAACAGCAAGAAGGGTACATTACGTATGTGTGACAATGTAAGAAATCGGCAGTGGTCAAATGGGTCAGAATAGACTGTTACTGTACGATCATTTGGGCTACTCTGAGGAACCGTGGGGATGCAGATTCAATTATAATTGAACTAGATGGCTACTTGAGATTATCTTGAGTTGATTTCGGGGCTTTAGTGTCCCCGCGGCCCGGTCCTCGACCAGGCCTCCACCCCCAGGAAGCAGCCCGTGACAGTTGACTAACACCCAGGTACCTATTTACTGCTAGGTAACAGGGGGCATTCAGGGTGAAAGAAACTTTGCCCATTTGTTTCTGCCTCGTGCGGGAATCGAACCCGCGCCACAGAATTACGAGTCCTGCGCGCTATCCACCAGGCTACGTGGCCCCGTAGGGGGAGGGGCTAGCGGTCATGTTTTGTCGACTTTTGGGAGTTTGCCGCAGAGAAGTCCTTATGGACTCTTTTTTTTTAAGTATTCGCCACCGATCTATTTTAATAACTATTATTACTATATGCCACTCTAGGCTTGCTCCAGTTCCACTGATATTGTGTTTGGGGGAGAGAATTTTCTTATGCGTGTGGGGGTAACGGGATATTCCAACTGTACTTGTCTGGAGTGTTTCCTGTGTGAGCCTTTATGCCTGTCCCAGGAAGACTCTGCGCATAAAATAGGCGTCAACAGGCAGTGCCAGGGGGTTTATAATGGGAAAAGGGTCTGTGATGAATACATCATAAAGTATACCTACTAGTTATTCCTTATGTTCAGTGGAAAGAAGCAGGTAAATTTGTGGGAGTACTCTCCCTTGGGGCCCGGGTCATGACCCCCTCCCCACTTGCTTGCTAGATTGCATGTTTGAGAGTAATAAGGCAGCCTTGGAGCGCTGTATAGTAGTAAGTTTACATTGATTATACCACAACATGTATCACAATTCCGGAACATCGTCAAAAGCTTATTGAGTATCCATAATACCAGCCCCATCTCCTGTTTAGACAGTACTTTCTTTAACTATGCTGACCATCGTACATATATGAACATAACAGACAATTAGATAGTAGAATTTGGTACTATTCACTTTATAGAGTCTGAAAAAATAAAGCTAAAATCTAAACCTAAATATTTTAGACCATAGACCTGCCCGAAACGCTGCGCGTACTAGTGGCTTTACAAGAATGTAATTACTATGCTATGTATCCTCACAATCCCAATGTACCTTCTTGTATATATATAAATAAATAAATATATAAATTTTAACCAATAAACCTAATAGCTATGTAATAGAATAATGACGAGTAAGCCTGTGTCTACCGGCCTATTAGAGAAAACTATACGTGCAGATGTTGGTGAATATAACAAACTCAAATTAGATGGAGACCGAAGCCAGGCTTCCCACTGATTGATTCTACAGCTGGCAGCCTTGGCCGTCCTCCAGAGCGTTGACAACGTCACTAACCTGATGTACTAAATTTTCCGGACCTAAGCTAACGGACAACCCACCAAGATAAAACAGGACATAACGCCAATTTTGCGCCCTGCTGTGATTTTTTAGTACATCAGTTTTTGGCCTTAGGAGACTTATACGTCAAAATGTGATGTACTACTCGAGAGGACGGGTTGCACAGCGACCCCCAGATGCAGCTAAGTACACGGAGACCCACATGACACAGAACATAAGGTCCACTCCAGCACAAGTTAACCCAATAAGCACCTCATATTTGAGGCCAGCTGGTGGAAGTGCAGGTGCCAGATGTATGTTTACAACTTCAAGCAAGTTTCGCTATTTAACTAATAATCCTGGCTTTAACAGTAAGAAGGGCGAGCAGGGAAGAAGGAACACCAATACACCAGGCAAGGATAATACCAGGCATACCAACACCAGAGGTAGTGGTGTTTTCCCTCATGGGGGGAGGGGAGGTGACAAAGGTTCCACCACTGTCTGAAACTGTTGCTATACAGTTTCGTGATGCTATACAGTTTCATGTGCAGGGGTCTGTACATAAACTCATCCTGTTTCTGTTATATGTAAACGATTTTCCAGGGGGGTATAGACTCATTCCTCTTAATGTTACCTGATGATGAAAAAATTATGAGAAGAATCAAGATAGATGAAGATAGACAGAAACTACAGGACGACCTGGACAAACTGGAGGAATGGTCTAGAAAAGGGTTACTAAACTTTAACTCAGTAAAGTAAAGTAATGAAATTAGGTGAAGGGTGCTGGATGCTGAACACATGGTACAATCTGGGAGGTGAAATCCTGCAAGAGTCAAATAGAGAGAAAGATCTGGGGGTTGGTATCACACCGAACCTGTCCCCAGAAACCCACATCAAAAGGATATCATCAGCGGCATATGCTAGATTGGCCACCATAAGAACTGCCTTTAGAAACTTGCGTAAAGAATCGTTCAGAACCTTGTATAACACTTATATCAAACCAATCCTGGAGTATGTAGCTCCAATCTGGAATTCTCACGTAGTTGAACACAAGACAAAGTTAGAGAAGATTCAGAGGTATGCCACTAGACTAGTCCCAGAACCGAGCTATGAGCTACGAGGAAATGCTACGGGAGCTAAACTTCACGTCCCTGGAAGACAGAAGAATAAGGGAAGACATGATCACGACATACAAAATTCTCAGGCTAATTGAAAGGGTGGACAAACACAAACTATTTAGCATGGGTAGAACACGAACAAGGGGACACAGGTGGAAACTTTGTACCCAAATGAACCACAGAGACATTAGAAACAATTTGTTCAGTGTCAGAGTAGTTAACAGATGGAATGCATTAGGTAGTGATGTGGTGGAGGCTGAATCCATACACATGCAGTTTCAAATGTAGATTTGATAGAGCCCAATAGGCTCCAGAATCTGTACATCAGTTGATTGACAGTTGAGAGGCGGGACCAAAGAGCCAAAGCTCAACCCCCGAAAGCACAACAAGGTGAGTACCATTCCACTCAACAACAATACCACAGCTAGATAACGTGACGTCATCAGCATAATATATTCCCTTTGTGTTTCAAAATATCAAAAAATTCAAGAGAGTTGCAGACCCATTATGTTCAAGCTTTGTAATGAGAATAAGTGGACAAAGAAACTAGTAAAGATACAGAAAGCTCAGACAACGATAATAATGAACCTACACAGCATGAATCACACAACAGGATCTGATTATCAAAGTTAATCTCCATTGTGAAACATTATGTCTTTAGGGCAAAGTTTCACATCTAAATCTCTCGGTTTTGTAGTAGCGGGTTTGTTAAAAGAAATTTAATCGAGTCCATTTTAATTAGCCACTGTCCTAATACTCTCAATGTTAGCGAAGGGTTGCTTAAGTTATACCCCTGTGGAGGCCTCCATTATTGCTCCAATGTGTAAACCCTCATAAATTGTTGTAAGTTGTTGTAAGTGGCACAAGTTGCACAAGTAACCCTATTGTTGTTAGTGCCACAAGTTGCTCTATCATGATACAAGTTATCTTCGAGTGGTATAATAGGACCTAGTATGTAATTACGCTGCTCTTCAGTTCCTTAGCTTCTGCCGTAGGTGGTACAAGTTCCCGTATTTGTTGTGTTCCGCGTAGGTCCCAATAGCTGCAATGTTTATCACTTCCCAGAACGAGGTCTCTGCTCGCCTGTGCTGACGTGGCGTTACGATGGGGGTCCCTCTCCCCCCTGTCGTCCGGGCTCAGTCTGTGGGACTAGAGTTCTCTGTGCGGGCTGGTTACCCGGAGTTTGCCCTGGCTTGTGAAATGCTCTCTGTCCCTGTGTTTGCGATTTATGGGGTCGAGTTGGTAACGGCCCGTAGGGCAATTGTGAAGTTTGCAGAGGAGGTGGCGTATCGCGATTTTCTCCGGCGATACGAGGGGCGGACACCGCCCCTGCCGGATGGTGCGGGCACTGTCACCCTCTCGGATAGGAGTGGTGCACTTACTTACATCAGTGTGCATGGGGCTCCCTTGGAGTTTCCAGAGGCTCTGCTTCGGCGGTATTTCGGCCGGTTTGGCGCAATTGTTAGTGTGGGAGTGAACGTGGTGTCTTCTAGTCCTCTTAAGGGTGTGAGGTCTAACATTCGCACCCTGGGCATGAGACTCCGGGCGGATATTCCGTCCTCTGTGCGCCTTATGGGGTACAACGTTCGGGTGTTTTACGCCCGCCAGCCTCGGACGTGTTATTGTTGTGGTCTTTTGGGCCATCAGGCTGCTGACTGTTCTGCGCCTGCTGTTGCACCAGTGAATCTCTTCAGTGAGGAGGATTTTCCGCCCCTTCCTGTGGGGGATGATTCGGTGGGTATGGACGTCTCTTCGGCTGAGGAGGTGCCCTCTGTAGCAGCTGTTGCTCCGCCGGTTGCGCCCCCTGTTGTTGCCGCATCTCCTCCGGAGGTTGGGTCCTCGCCTAGTGCTCCAGCTGATGTCCCTGCGCCTCTTCCGCCTGCCGTTTGCTCGGACCCCTCGTCTTCCAGTTCTTCCTCTGCTGTGTCTGTCCCGGTCCCTGCGCCCTCGCCGTCTGTTCCGGCTGTGCTGGGAGCTGAGGTGGTTCCGGCATTCCCTCCTGTGCCTGGCCTGGTGCCCCGTGTGGTTGAGGAGGCTGCCGTGCTGCGGTGTGTGTCGGTTCGCTCGGTTGGTGCTGCGCGGGTCGCTGAGTCTGCCTCCGGGTCTGATGATGTGCGGCCCGAGCCTAAGCGTTCCCAGCGTTCTTCTGCGTGGGCTGATGTTGGCGAATTCGACGAGTGTCGTCCTTCCGTTGACGGTGGCGTGGCTCCGGATGTGGAGCACACTACGGTGGTGGCGGAGGTACACTTGCCTGAGGATGCCGGTGCCGGCGTTTCGGCCTCACCTTCTGGTCCGGTGTCCGAGGATCCTGCTTCAGGTGCGTTGCCTGCGTCGGATGGCTCCGGTTCTTCATGGGCGGTGGTTCCCCCTGCTGTAGTTGGTGGTGAGCGGGGTGGCCTGGTAGTGATGTTGAGAAAGGATGCTCACTCTGGATGTTCTGTGGCCCCTTCCTCGTTACCCGTTTCCTCGGCAGCGGTCTTGCCGCCTCTTCCGTTTCCTGCAGTCCCTGCCGTGTCTCCTGCGGTATCCGTGGAAGTGCTATCGTCTCAGCGTCCGACACCTGCTCCGATGAAGAAGGCGTGGCAGGCTCGGCGACCCTCGTCCGCTTCTCCGGTGTCATCTGCTTCCTCGAAGGGCGTGGTTGGCGCTCCCCAGCCTCGTTGTGCGACTTGCGTCAGTGACCTTGGGCGTTGGCCGATGCCGCCAGATATAGTTGTTCCTGAGTTTATGATACCCGCTCGAGCGAGGGGGATCAAAAACCCTACCGACCTTGAAGATCTAGTCTGGGAAGCTTACAAGGCGAAATATCCTCATGATCTTTTCCCGGAGAAGTACATTTCTCACGAGGTTCCTCGCAAGTGATTTCTATGTATTTTGTGTTGCCTGGTTGTGGGGTGTGTATGTGAGTGGGTGGGGTGGGTATTGTTTCCCGGTTCCTGCGTGCTCCGGTTTGTATTGTGGGTTTTCTTGTATGGCTCGTGGGGGGGGGGTGTGCGGTTCCTGTGCGTTTGTGTGTTAGGTTATGGATGTAGTGTGCACTTGTTTGTCATATTGTGTGCCCTTCAGGCTGTTGGCGTGTGCTCTTTGTTATGTGTGCATTATGTGTGTGTGAGGTGTTAGCAGACTTGTTTTGTATGTTTCTCGCCTCTCTGTTTCCCTTATGTTTGTATTACGCTGTGTTTATATTTGTGTTATGTTTGTATATGCATTTTTGTTTTGTGGTCAGCCCTTCTGGCTGGTCTTCTCTTGATTCGTTCCTTTGTCATTGTACGTGTGTGTGCTTTGTACTTTTGTTCTATGTTATGTTTGTTCTGTTTTTATTGTACATTATACGCATGCTTGCATGTAAAAAAAAAAAACTTCCCAGAACTACGATGTGGAAGATGTAAATACTTGAACTTACGGCATAAAACCTAAGCCAGACAACTTTACCATTGTGATCATTGCTGTCATCTTATATGTGCTATCAATATTCTTTATTGTGCCTACTAATCTTTGTCAAATTATCAATTAAGTGTGACGAGAATCTGGAATAGAGCAGGGGCTATTCGAGCAGATGTTGTATCCCTCGCACACTAATAAAAAAAAAAAAGAGAAAATAAAGTAAAGAAGACTGCTTGGATCCTCTACTGCGTGAGAGCTTCGGTTAAAACCCAAAGAGAATAAAAACTTCAAACATTTAATATAACAAAAAAATGACCTTATTTTTACTCAAAATGATAAATAACAATTAATGAAACCAAAACCCCTTAAACACTTGGCTAAAACACAATCATGTGAGAAATATACACATGTGAAATTTACGTTAATAATAAAAGTGAAGGCAATACTTTATATAAAATGTTGTGCGCATCTACCGTCACCCAGGGGCGAGAGTAGGTGTTACAGCTGAGAGCACTGCAAGGGTAGTGTGTTGAGCTGGACGCTGGGTAGCCCTTATATATGGGGCATGATGGACGCTGGGTAGCCCTTATATATGGGGCATGATGGACGCTGGGTAGCCCTTATATATGGGGCATGATGGACGCTGGGTAGCCCTTATATATGGGGCATGATGGACGCTGGGTAGCCCTTATATATGGGGCATGATGGACGCTGGGTAGCCCTTATATATGGGGCATGATGGACGCTGGGTAGCCCTTATATATGGGGCATGATGGACGCTGGGTAGCCCTTATATATGGGGCATGATGGACGCTGGGTAGCCCTTATATATGCGGCATGATGGACGCTGGGTAGCCCTTATATATGGGGCATGATGGACGCTGGGTAGCCCTTATATATGGGGCATGATGGACGCTGGGTAGCCCTTATATATGGGGCATGATGGACGCTGGGTAGCCCTTATATATGGGGCATGATGGACGCTGGGTAGCCCTTATATATGGGGCATGATGGACGCTGGGTAGCCCTTATATATGGGGCATGATGGACGCTGGGTAGCCCTTATATATGGGGCATGATGGACGCTGGGTAGCCCTTATATATGGGGCATGATGGACGCTGGGTAGCCCTTATATATGGGGCATGATGGACGCTGGGTAGCCCTTATATATGGGGCATGATGGACGCTGGGTAGCCCTTATATATGGGGCATGATGGACGCTGGGTACCCCTTATATATGGGGCATGATGGACGCTGGGTAGCCCTTATATATGGGGCATGATGGACGCTGGGTAGCCCTTATATATGGGGCATGATGGACGCTGGGTAGCCCTTATATATGGGGCATGATGGACGCTGGGTAGCCCTTATATATGGGGCATGATGGACGCTGGGTAGCCCTTATATATGGGGCATGATGGACGCTGGGTAGCCCTTATATATGGGGCATGATGGACGCTGGATAGCCCTTATATATGGGGCATGATGGACGCTGGATAGCCCTTATATATGGGGCATGATGGACGCTGGGTAGCCCTTATATATGGGGCATGATGGACGCTGGGTAGCCCTTATATATGGGGCATGATGGACGCTGGGTAGCCCTTATATATGGGGCATGATGGCATAGTTGGCGCGGATTCCGAAGGAATAACAAGCAGCCGGCAGTAAAAACGATCGTTAGTTGGTGTGTCTGGTTCCCCACCACGACAGCAGGTGCAGGTGTCATGGCGGGAGGAGGGGGGTCTAGACAATACTTGTGGGCACGTACTGTTGTTGTCGTAGATGTTGGAGCATGATATATATATAGCATGCTCCAAATTAATTTAATTAATTCATGAAAACTTGGCTTATTAGGCAAATCGGGCCTTGCATAGTAGGCTGAGAAGTGTGTTCTGGCTATTAGGTACGCCATATATATATATATATATATATATATATATATATATATATATATATATATATATATATATATATATATATATATATATATATATATATATATATATATATATACACATATTTAGGGGTACCACTACTGGTTTAATTAAAGGGACCCACATCCTCGAAGAAGAAAATAAATAGTGTTCAGAGAAGACCTTGTGGATTCTCACTGAATACTTTAATCTTTTCCTCTCCTACCACCCCTATTATTTTTTTTTATTTGATTTTATTGCAATGCTACAGTTTACAGAAAACACACACTTATATAATAATATACCAATCAGTGTTCGAAGACCTCGTCCAACTCCTCGGGGGTCAGGTGCGTACCCAAGATACAGCACGCATTTCCCCTCTGAACAGCGACACTGAGGCGCTGGAACATAAAACTGGCCGCTCTTGGGTCTCTAGTCTTCCCAATGAGTTCCTCGCCCAGCTCCTTCAGGAACTTAAGTGCACATTTACCCCAGGCGCCCAGAGCCTCAGAGCCTATTGGCACGAACCTGTAACAACGTTCTAGGTCCCTGTACTTGTTAGTTTTCTGGGTCTCCCTGAAGGTGGCCGCCCCGCCTCCCTCAGCTGCGCTGTAAGGTAGATAGGTATCAGCCAATGTGGATGCACACGTGTAGTCCCACACGACCTGTTTACCTTCCCTCCTCGGCTGCAGGGTGACTCCATCTGGGAGTTTTTGGCTGTTGTCAGGCCTGCACAGCTGAGGTTCCCTTTGTGCTGGACACCCAGCTGTAGCCAAACTTCTCTTGATGATGTCATTGACTGCTTCATGTCTGGCAATCTTTCCCTGTGTCTTACGACAGATGAGACCATGGCTGCCGTATTGGTCTGCCCGTCCATGGCCGCAAATACACCGGTCCTCGGTGGAGATAGGGGCGGCAAGGCGCAGAGCAACACCAATACTTAGGGTCCGATGGTCCAGGTGACCAAGGCGGAATTTGGGACTGCCAACAGGAAGTCCCCGGCATGGGGAGCTTGCACAGCTAGACGACGCGCTTTGTCCTTCCTGGAAGCTGCCTCCAGCAATGATGTGGCAATGTTCTCCACTATGGGGCTATCCCATTTGGACTGTTTGCAGTCATTTGGAAAAGTCGGTCGAGAATGAGAGTTGACGAGAGTGTCCCACTGACCGGCTCCTTCCACGAATTTGGGATCATGAATCCCAATGGAGTCTCTTTGGTGTTCCGGTAGTATTTCCTTAACTAATTCACCTGTTGCACTGGTCGAGGATAAGAATGCTGGCAATGCTAACTGTGTCGCCTTGCGAATACCTATCCCCCCGAGTATAACTGGGAGCGTTGCTTGGTCCCATTGGTCATCTTGCAGGGAGAGGCTTAACACTTTCCCGGTTATTGACCTTAGGAGTGTGTCATATTCTGTTAATTTTGGGCTGTCGAAGGAGGGAGCACACCTTAGGAAATAGGTCAGTCTGGGCAAAGCCAGGCACCTTGTGAGAAGGTACAAAGCATCGTGGGCGTCCAAAGCCCCTATTCTTCCCTCCATCCTCCTCAGGTCGTTCAGCTTTTCTTCGAGGACTACCTCAATGGCGCTCGAGCCCAGAGGTGCCCCTAGCAGCACACTGTCGGTGGGAGCGATCACTTGGGCTCCTGGCAATATGGTTCGCACTGCATCTATAGTTGGTTGGCTAGATGAGATGATTTCACACTTTAATGGGTTTAGGGTGAGTCCTAACTCCTCTCCCTTAGATTTCACCAGCTGTAGATCTTCTAGCAGGGACTCCTGTGTCCCTGCCAGGGTGCCATCTTCCAGGAACCAGATGTTGAGTTCGCTGGTCAACCTGCTTGTGACCTCTTTAACAGCCATGCAAAAAAGAAAAGGGGCAAGTGGGTCTCCCTGCTGGACACCTTCTGCAGAAACAACTTCATGTTCCCCAAACAGCAGCGTCGATTCCCTACTGTACCCTGCTGAGACAAAGGGGAGTAGAGAAGGAAAGCTTGTTCGAACTGCTTCCAGTACCACATCCCTTTTTACCTGGTTGAAGGCATTTTTAAAGTCTAATATAATTAATGCCTTATTTTCTGGGAGGTGCTTTATATAGGCTCGTGCTGCATGAGCTGCTGCTTCACAGCCATGGGGAACACCAAAACCTAGTTGATGGGGATATATATATATATATATATATATATATATATATATATATATATATATATATATATATATATATATATATATATATTATTAAATATGACCGAAAAAGTAAGATTAATAATTCTAACACGAATTTTCTCAATCTTTCGTACATTACGCTTCACTGTTGGAGGTAAATCAAAAATCACTTCTCCAAAATTCATTTTTATTTCTAGTCTGACGCGACACGGGCGCGTTTCGTAAAACTTATTACATTTTCAAAGACTTCACAAATACACAACTGATTAGAACTTGCGTTTCTCTGATTTTATATCTACATTTGAGTGAGGTGGGAAGGGTGATGTGGCATTAACACAAGACAGAACAATAGGGGATATTAATAGGGTATTAAAAGTATCAACACAAGACAGAACAGAAACAATGGGTATTGAATAGAAGTGTTTGTAGAAAGCCTATTGGTCCATATTTCTTGATGCTTCTATATTGGAGCGGAGTCTTGAGGTGGGTAGAATATAGTTGTGCAATAATTGGCTGTTGATTGCTGGTGTTGACTTCTTGATGTGTAGTGCCTCGCAAACGTCAAGCCGCCTGCTATCGCTGTATCTATCGATGATTTCTGTGTTGTTTACTAGGATTTCTCTGGCGATGGTTTGGTTATGGGAAGAGATTATATGTTCCTTAATGGAGCCCTGTTGCTTATGCATCGTTAAACGCCTAGAAAAAGATGTTGTTGTCTTGCCTATATACTGGGTTTTTTGGAGCTTACAGTCCCCAAGTGGGCATTTGAAGGCATAGACGACGTTAGTCTCTTTTAAAGCGTTCTGTTTTGTGTCTGGAGAGTTTCTCATGAGTAGGCTGGCCGTTTTTCTGGTTTTATAGTAAATCGTCAGTTGTATCCTCTGATTTTTGTCTGTAGGGATAACGTTTCTATTAACAATATCTTTCAGGACCCTTTCCTCCGTTTTATGAGCTGTGGAAAAGAAGTTCCTGTAAAATAGTCTAATAGGGGGTATAGGTGTTGTGTTAGTTGTCTCTTCGGAGGTTGCATGGCTTTTCACTTTCCTTCTTATGATGTCTTCGATGAAACCGTTGGAGAAGCCGTTATTGACTAGGACCTGCCTTACCCTACAGAGTTCTTCGTCGACTTGCTTCCATTCTGAGCTGTGGCTGAGAGCACGGTCGACGTATGCGTTAACAACACTCCTCTTGTACCTGTCAGGGCAGTCGCTGTTGGCATTTAGGCACATTCCTATGTTTGTTTCCTTAGTGTAGACTGCAGTGTGGAAACCTCCGCCCTTTTCCATGACTGTTACATCTAGAAAAGGCAGCTTTCCATCCTTTTCCGTCTCGTAAGTGAAACGCAGCACGGAACTCTGCTCAAATGCCTCCTTCAGCTCCTGCAGATGTCTGACATCAGGTACCTGTGTAAAAATGTCGTCAACATACCTGCAGTATATGGCCGGTTTCAAGTTCATGTCGACTAAGACTTTTTGCTCGATGGTACCCATGTAGAAGTTTGCAAACAGGACACCTAGGGGAGAACCCATGGCGACCCCATCTACTTGCTTATACATGTGCCCATCCGGGCTCAAGAAGGGTGCCTCTTTAGTACAAGCTTGGAGTAGTTTCCTCAGAATACTTTCTGGCATGTCAAGAGGAGTACAGGCTGGATCACGATACACTCTTTCGGCTATCATTCCGATTGTCTCGTCCACAGGTACGTTGGTAAACAGCGATTCTACGTCCAACGAGGCTCTTATCCCTGTGGCCCGTGCGCCCCGCAGTAAGTCCACAAATTCCTTTGGAGACTTCAGGCTGAAGGCGCAAGGAACATAAGGAGTCAGCAGGCCGTTGAGTCGCTTCGCCAGTCTGTACGTGGGTGTGGGTATCTGGCTAATGATTGGCCGAAGTGGGTTTCCAGGCTTGTGCGTCTTGACATTTCCATACGCATATCCAGGTTTATATTCCCCAATGATCTTTGGCAGGTGGAGTCCGGATTTCTTGGCGTTCACAGTTTCGATCAGTTTGTTGACCTTTGCTTTTAATTCGGCTGTAGTGTCCTTCGTTACCCTTTGGAACTTAGTTTGGTCAGAGAGTATGATGTTCATTTTCGCCAGATATTCGTCTTTTTTAAGAATGACATATATTGGCGACTTGTCACCTCTCCTGACAACTATCTCCTTGTTCTCACGAAGGCTTTTAGCTGCCGCTTTAAGCTCGGGGGACAGTATGGTGCTTCTGTAGTTGCCTCGATTCTTTCCTCCTTCTGCAATAAGTTCTGCTTGTAAGGTATCTTTGGTAGTGACCTTCTTTTGTGTCTCGAGGTCGAATATGTCGTCCAACAGAATTTCCAACTCTACTTTCCGGGCCATTTCACTCGGTCTGGACATAACATGACAGTTTATGCCCAGATTTAGGAGAGTGACTTGGTCCTCAGTGAGGTTAATTCCTGCAAGGTTCAGGAAGCCATCTCTTGGTCGTGGAATTGCCATAGGTCCTCCATATAATGTTGTTTGTTTCTTGATAATCCTTGTTTCAGTGCTGAGGTGATGTTGGTCTGTGAGGATGTCGAGGTGTTGTTCAATGCGGGTACGGATACTATGGAAAGCCATGCAACCTCCGAAGAGACAACTAACACAACACCTATACCCCCTATTAGACTATTTTACAGGAACTTCTTTTCCACAGCTCATAAAACGGAGGAAAGGGTCCTGAAAGATATTGTTAATAGAAACGTTATCCCTACAGACAAAAATCAGAGGATACAACTGACGATTTACTATAAAACCAGAAAAACGGCCAGCCTACTCATGAGAAACTCTCCAGACACAAAACAGAACGCTTTAAAAGAGACTAACGTCGTCTATGCCTTCAAATGCCCACTTGGGGACTGTAAGCTCCAAAAAACCCAGTATATAGGCAAGACAACAACATCTCTTTCTAGGCGTTTAACGATGCATAAGCAACAGGGCTCCATTAAGGAACATATAATCTCTTCCCATAACCAAACCATCGCCAGAGAAATCCTAGTAAACAACACAGAAATCATCGATAGATACAGCGATAGCAGGCGGCTTGACGTTTGCGAGGCACTACACATCAAGAAGTCAACACCAGCAATCAACAGCCAATTATTGCACAACTATATTCTACCCACCTCAAGACTCCGCTCCAATATAGAAGCATCAAGAAATATGGACCAATAGGCTTTCTACAAACACTTCTATTCAATACCCATTGTTTCTGTTCTGTCTTGTGTTGATACTTTTAATACCCTATTAATATCCCCTATTGTTCTGTCTTGTGTTAATGCCACATCACCCTTCCCACCTCACTCAAATGTAGATATAAAATCAGAGAAACGCAAGTTCTAATCAGTTGTGTATTTGTGAAGTCTTTGAAAATGTAATAAGTTTTACGAAACGCGCCCGTGTCGCGTCAGACTAGAAATAAAAATGAATTTTGGAGAAGTGATTTTTGATTTACCTCCAACAGTGAAGCGTAATGTACGAAAGATTGAGAAAATTCGTGTTAGAATTATTAATCTTACTTTTTCGGTCATATTTAATAATATATGTCTACAGGAAAGACTGCTACCAAAATATACTAATATATATATATATATATATATATATATATATATATATATATATATATATATATATATATATATATATATATATATATATATATATATATATATATATATATATATATATATAAATGGAAATGTTCGTTTGTTCAAAATCACTAATCTCCGAAAGTTCTTCACCAATTGCCTTGAAAATTTTCACACAACGTTCCATTCGCATCTGAGCGGGTCTTTATATACATACTATATAGATGTCACATCTGTGAGGAGAAAAAACATCTTTTTTGAAAAGCTGCGTTTTTTGTTTTTTTTCAAGTGAGGGGAAATCTTCGAAACCTCTTTACCGATTGGAAAAAAAACATACTTTTCTTGAAAGACAGCGCCATCTGTAGGACGTAAGAGCAACACATGCTGTAATCTCCAAAAGTTCTTCACCGATTGCTTTGAAATTTTGACACAACATTCCTTGCGAATACGTGCGTGTTTTGACATACATACTATTTAGATGCCACACCTGTGACTGGTAAAAACATGCGTTTTTTTAAAAACAGCGCCATCTGTTGCACGTAAGAACAACATACGACATATAGGATATGTTACGATTCAATTACAATGTTTACGATTACATTGATATATTGAATTTTCATAGATTTTGATTGATTTTCATTTTGATTTAATTATTATATGTGACATTGCGTTGGAATTGAGCTGTGTTGTTTACCATACCATTGATCTCGTGGGTATAGCTTATTTGTTTCTTTTTCCATATTTTTTCATTCCGTTTTTTAACTGTTCTTCTTATTTTTTTGTGCATTTGGTGGTGAAATTGAGCTGTGTCGATTGATCTGCGTTTGAATTGAAATATTTCGTTAGTATTTTTTGTTTTTATTTTGAAAACAAGAAAATGGACAACACGTTTATTTTACAGCTGCAAATGTACAACAAACAGCTATGAATCCACCGGCTACAACGTTAACTGCTTTTTTCACGTTATGTCAAAATGACGCGTTTGCAAAAACACTGATGTATTCGGAAGTGCCTACGTATTACACTTGGAATGCCAGTAGAAAATCATTTGAACGACGTAAACGAGGAGAGCGAGTCGACGGACAACCTGGCATATTCAATCAAACTACGATAGGCAGACTGTACACCATGCATTCCAATCAAGATGAATGCTTCTTTCTTCACAAGCTGTTGGTAAATTTGCCCGGTCCAACGTCTTTCCAGCAATTGAGATTTGTCAGCGGCGTAACACATGCCACTTGCCGTAGTGCATGTCAAAGTCTGAATTTATTGGAGAACGGCCGACACTGGGATGTATGCATTAATGACACGTCCAACACGTCACATCCAAATCAAATTCGTGCATTGTTTGCAATCATATTGACCACCTGCTCTCCTTCATCTCCAACAGAGTTATGGGAGAAACACAAATCGCACATGGCTGAAGATATTGTCCGTCGAATACGCAAGGAAAATTCAAATATGAACATGAATTTCACAGCAGAAATCTACAACGAAACGTTGATAATGATTGAAGATTTGTGCTTAGAAATCGCGAACAAAGTTCTCATTCAATTGGGAATGCCATCACCGAATCGATCTGCTGTTGCATCGTTCAATGTAGAATTGCGTCGTGAACAAAATTACAAAATTGTTCAGTTATGTTGCTAAGGTGTACTTTTCTTTTCTATGTATATATTCTCTGTTTTATTGAATAAATAGACAACTTTGTTTTGTGCCAAGCTCTGCTTGCTTGGCTAGGGTGTGTTATGTGGGGCATTTCTTTTCATGGGTCTGTATATTGGTTTGTGTTAATTGTTTGGTTTTGTACTACATTGCTTTCATGTTTGAACATTGAATTTTCTGAAAGACTCGGTTGTAATTATTTTATGTGCTTGGCTTTTCATGTTCCATGTGACGTACTTGCTTATTATTTCTGTTTTCTCAAGTTATATTAATGTTGCCTGATTTATGTTGGTGTTACAGGTTTCATTATATGATCTGTGCATCTAAAATTGTTTGGTGTTTCTAATTTTATTTGTAAATATTGTTTTTCTGAAAAAAAATTGTGGTTTACGTTATTAGACTTAAACAGTCATTTATCTGAAACTTGTTGTGACTTGTTCCTTTTTAGATTTATCAGTTGAAAACTTTTCTGATGGTGGTTTCATTTTGTTATGAACTTTCGTACAGTTGACGATCATTCTCAATCCCTCGAAAATCTTATTGAGGGAGATTATGTCTGTTTGGTAATGAGAACAGATAACGTCTAGAACATCCTTAGGAAGTTTCCTTTGAATATCCAGCTTTAGTGACCATTTGGCAGCTGCAGTATTCACTTTAGTACAGATTCTTAGTACACAGCCTTGATCAGTGATTCCACTTCTAGCCTAAAACTTTGAAGGCAATAAGGATCATTAATGGGGTGGAGCTAACCCTACTAACAGATAATAGAGATTACCAATGCTTATCTCCTTGTTAGAATAATTTTCTGTTAAGAGTTGTATCGCTACATCATAACTACTCATCGAGGTCGAAGTTTTTTTTTTGAGATATATAAATGAGTTGTTTCATTTTTGTACAGCCACCAGTACACATAGTGTTTCGGGCAGGTCCCTGGAATACGATCCCCCACGTGAAGAATCACTGTTACAACCAAGTACACATTTTACTGTTGAGTTAAACAGAGGCTACAGTTAAGGATTTGCGCCCAGAAAATCCTCCCCGGCCAGGATACGAACCCATGACAAAGCAATCGCGGAACGCCAGGCGAGTGTCTTACCACTACACCACGGAGACTGCTACTAGTTAGCGATAACCTTCCTGATCTCACCTTAGGGGTTGGTCTTGTAGGTAGGTGAATTTTGTTACTTTGGAAACTGAAGACTTAAAGTTCACTAATGCATCAAAGGACTTCCAAAAATGAATCCTGGGTCACCCTTGTCCAGTCAAGTAAATGATGATAAATTTATTGTTTGCAGTTGAGCTTGTGATTATGCTGGGTTTTGTGAGGATACGGTGGTTGTTGCAGCCTAATTCTGGTGTTCTGATGTAAGGGTTTAATTAATTTCATATGCTATCTACATACTGTGCCAGATCTACCATAATGGTATCATCTAGAAGCTCTGCTAGAATAGTCTCAATCATCCTTTGGACTTGATCAAATTTGTTATTAGCAAATTTAATTGCTATGTCCAGATGAATGTAATCAACTGGTGAGTGTTGAGACAGATTCTCACATATATTTGTCTCTTTATATGTCTCATAATTAAGAGCCATTAGGCCTCGTTTCATCATTGAATCAGTCATTCTGGTTAATTGGCCAGGTTTAGATTTTTATTTAATTATTCATGCTCGACTTTAATTAATTGTATGTGTATATTTCTATTTTTTGAGTGGTAATCAATAGTTGGATTCGCCTCAAGTTTTGCCCATCATTATCGCCCTTGGTATGGAAATGCTACAGTTCTCACAACTGAAAATGTGACATAAGTGTGTAAAATAACAACAGTAATTATAAATTAAATGTAATTATAATTTTTTGCATTATAATTTTAAGGTATAATAATATTCATATAATAAAAACTTGATAGTGTTCAGCACATCACGTGCTACTTATTATCCTACTCTTAAGGGTCAGCACAGAGTAATATAATAATAAATTCTCCAGGAGGTACAATATTTAGTACAACGCCAAGTAAGCTTAAATTGTAAACTGTTTATAGTGTATAAATCCTACCCTTGTAGGGTGGTTCTAAACTACTATAACTATATATTAATTACAACAGTTTAGAACGCCTATTTCATAATGCTGTTGTAGCCATATAATAAATGGTAATTACATACAACTATTGACATTTGTTATTCTTAGATTTCATGTAAGGCGGTTTTGCATTTTTCAGTAATAGTCTTGCCACTTTCCCTATTTTATATGTGTATATTTACAACTGCTACTAGCAGTGGTGGTGGTAAAACCCATCCTAAGTCTATGTTCATTCCATCCAGCGATCGACTCCAAAGACGCATTCTTCAGTTTTAACATGCCGTTCATCTATATAAATAAAAATGGAAATGTCCGTGTGTTCAAAATCAATAATCTCCGAAAGTTCGCCGATTGCCTTGAAATTTTTACACAACATTTCATTTGCATCCGAGCGGATTTTTATATACATACTATATAGATGTCTCATCTGTGATAGGAAAAAATATGTTTTTTTTTCTAAAAAAGCAGTGTTTTTCGTGTTTTTCAAGTGAGGGAAATCTTCTAAACCTCTTTACCGATTGCTTTAAAATCTTGACACAACATTGCATTCGAATAGGCGAGTGTTTTTATATATCTACTATATACATGCCTCACCTGAGACAGGAAAAAAAACATGCTTTTTTGAAAAGCAGCGCCATCTGTAGGACGTTGAGCAACACATGCTGTAATCTCCGAAAGTTCTTCACCGATTGCTTCGAAATTTTGACACAACATTCCTTTCGAATACGTGCGTGTTTTGATATTGTGACAATAATCTCCTTCAAGAGATTGAGCCTGCTCTTCCCTTCATAATTACGTCTTCACAATTATATAAAAAGACTATGGAAGAAATGTCCAACAACGACAACAACACCAGCACCAGCAAGGCTTGCCAGGGTGAGCAGAAACGTATGCATCCAGCCACCTGTTCGAACTCCAACCACCAAACTACCCGTTGATCGCTACGGCTCCGCTGATTGGTCGCCGGTCTGGCTGCACCTGCACTCGCCCCCAATACTACCTGATGTCTGGGGTCGCCCCAACATCAGTCCTCAGAATGTTCCGTGCTTTCGTAGCCAGCACTCCTCCCAGCTAGACGTTAGCGTGTACTGAGAGAGGTGGTGGCTTTACGCCAATATTCCAGCACCTCCCACTTAACTTTTGTTGCACTTCTTGTTATTTTGCCTTAACGTAACTTTTCATTGTGTCATTTAAGTATTCTTATTATTTTGATTCATTGATTTTATTATACATATTTGTTTGTGCATTATTTTCATGTTTTGATTTATTTAACGTAATTAAAATTTCATTGTTAAAGTTTTACTTGTGTTTTGTGTGTCTTCTCCTTACCTTACCACAGACGAAGTTCCAGTTTTTCTTTTTTTTTATAACTATGTGACGAGGCCATACCCCTAGCCTTAAACAGCCGAACACCAACGCGTTACCGTCACAATATACATACTATTTAGATGCCACACCTGTGACTGGTAAAAACATGCGTTTTTTTAAAAACATTCCCATCTGTTGCACGTAAGGGCAACATACGATATACAAGATATGTTACGATTCAACTTCAATGTTTCCGATTGCATTGATATATTGAATTTTCATAGATTTTGATTTATTTTCATTTTCATTTAATTATTTTGTGTGACATTGTGTCGGAATTGAGCTGTGTTGTTTACCATACTGTTCACTTCATGGGTATAGCTTATTTGTTTCTTTTTTCATTGTTTTCATTCAATTTTTTAACTGTTCTTCATATTTTTTGCGCAATTGGTGGTGAAATTGAGCTGTGTCGATTGATCAGCGTTTGAATTTAAATATTTCGTTAGTATTTTTTATTTTTTTTTGAAAACAAGAAAATGGACAACACGTTTATTTCACAGCTGCAAATGTGCAACAAACAGCTATGAATCCACCGGCTACAATGTTAACTGCTTTCTTCACGTTATGTCAAAATGATGCTTTGTGAAAACATTGCTGTATTCGGAAGTGCCTACGTATTATACATGGAATGCTTGTAGAAAATCATTTGAACAATGTAAACGAGGAGAGCGAGTCGGCGGACAACCT